>NC_073262.2:58200000-58552500 GCF_029289425.2 Pan paniscus
TTTAATTTACTTATCTTTGATCAACATAAAAAATTTTTTGATGTAAATTATTTGAATTTACCACATGTATAGATTTGAGTAACCATTACCACATCAAAGAGATGAAATAGTTTTCTCACCTCATAAAATTTCCTGTTGCTATCACTTCACAATCAAATTCCTTCGAGCATCTCACCCCTGACAATAACTAATACGTTCTCCATCACTGTAGTCTTTTTGAGAACCTAAGTGGAGCCATACAGTATGTAACTTTTTGAGACTAGTTTCTCTCACTCAGAGTAATGTCTCTGAGATTCATCCAAGTTGTTGTATATATCAATGGTTTGCTTCATATTTTTTAAAACTTTATTTCATATATGGCTTTAATTATAAAGTTTCTTTTCATGCAATTAAAAATATTTTAATGAACTCATTTTCAGACAGTTGCAGATTTACAGAAGAATATGAAGATAGTATACAGAGTTCCTGTAGCCCTCACACTGTTCCACCTGTTATTAATATCTTGTAGTAGTATGGTATATTTTCACTGTTAAGGAACCAATATTTAAAGTCCATACATCATTCATGTTTCCTTCATTTTAATCTAATGCTGTTTTTCTGTTTCAAGGTGTCATTAATGATACTACATTATGTTTACTTGCATTGTCTTCTTAGGTTCCTCTTGGCTGTGGCATTTTTCTCAGATTGTCCTTATTTTTGAAGATTTTAACAGTTTTGAGGAGTACTGACGAGGCATTTTGTAGAATGTCCCTAGATTAGGATTTGTCTGATGTTTTTCTCATGATTACACTGAGGTTATGAGTTTTGGGGAGGAAGATCACAGAAGTCTACCTTTGTCATTTCTATCACACCACATCAAGAATACATACTATCATGACTAATACTATTGATGATAACTTTGATTATCTGGCTAACTCAACCCTTTTTATTACTATTCTATTTTTTGGATGCAACACAGTTTGTTTATCCAATCACTTCCTAAAAGACATTTAGGTCATTTACAATTTGGAAGATTATGAATAGTGCTGCTATAAATATTCACGTACAGATTTTGGTGAGAACATAGTTTTCCTTACTTTTGAGTAAATACTTTGTAGTGGAACTACTGAGTCACAAGGTAAGTGTAGATTTAACTTTACAAGAACTTGCTACACTATTTTTCTAACTGTCCATTTGGTATTTCCACCAGCAATGAATCACAATTTCTGTCCTTTATTGTCACTAATTTTGTTTTATTGTTTTCTTTACAAAAGTTTTAGCCATTTTACTAGTGTATAGTGCCACCCCATCATGGTTTCAGTTTGCATTTTACAAATGGTAAATAATATAAAACTTTTCATGTGATTACTTGCCATCTACGTATTCTTTGATGAAGTAACTGTCATTTGTCTATTTTTGAAAGTTAGTTGTTTATTCTCTTTCTGTTGAGTTTCGATACTTGATTGCATATTCTGGATATGATTTCTTGGTCTTACAGGTGGTTTCCAAATATTTCTCCCATTGTTGCTTGTATTTTCACCCTCTTAACAGAGCATGTCTTCCACAGAGAAAAATATTTCAATCTTAATGAAGTCCAATTTCTTGATTTTTTTTTTCTTTTGTAGATCATTATTTTGGAAGCCCAAGATCTCAAAGGTATTCAAGAATTCTTTAGCAAGTCCTAGGTCTTAAAGATATTTCCTATGGCATCTTTTAAAAGTTTTTCAGCTTTATGTTTTACTGTTAAATTAACAATCCATTCTGAGTTAGTTTTTTTTTTTTTTTTTTTAGATAAGGCATGAGATTCAGCTCGAGGTTTTTTTTTTTTTTTGTCTTTTTTGTCTATGGATATCAAATTGTTCTAACACTATTTGTTGAAAAGACATCTTTGTTCCATTGAACCCCTTTGCACATTTGTCAATAACAGTTGTCTGTATTTGTATGGGGTTATTATCTGGGCTCTCTCTTCTGTTCAACTGATTTATACGTCTCTCTCTCTACCAATACCACACAGTATGATTACTATAGCTCTATAATAAGAAATTTGAAATCAGAATGAATAATAACCCCTTCATCTTTATCCTTTTTCAAAATTTTTTTGCTATTCTAGTTCCTTTACCTTGCCATGTAAGCATTAAAGTAAACCTGTTTATATCTAAAAAATATTTTGCTGGAATTTTGATAGAAATTGTATTATATCTTCCTGTGAATAAATAGATAATTGACATTTTTACTTGTTGAGTTTTCCAATTCATTAACACTGTATGTCTCTCCATTTAATTAGATCTTCTTTGATTTCTTTTATGAGCATTTTGTGGTTTTCAGTATATAGATTCTGCACAAGTTTTATTAGATTTGTAGCTATGCATTTCATGATTTTTGAGTGAATGTAAATATGATTTTAAAAATATGTCCAATTAATTATTAGTACTATATAGAAAAACAACTGTGTTTTTGCTTATTGGCCTTGTATCTGATGGCCTTGTCCAACTCTTTCATTAGTTATATAATTTTTTATAGATTCCTTGATATTTTCTGTGCAATCATATCTCCTGTAAGTGGGGATTTTTATTTATTCCTTTCCACTCTGTGTATATTTTATTTCTTTTTCTTGTTATATTGAACTGACTTAATTTTCCAGCATGATATTGAATGAGACTGGTATGAGTGGCCATTTTTGTCTTACTCCCTATCTTAGAAAAAAAGGACAAAACAAAAAAGAAAACTAAATACCAATATCCCTGATGAACATAGATGCAAAAATCCTTAACAAAATACTAGCTAACCAACAGTATATCAACAAGATAATCCGCCATAATCAAGTGGGTTTCATACCAGGAATGCAGGGATGGTTTCACATACGCAAGTCAATAAATGTGATACAGAACATAAAAATAATTAAAAATGAAAATCACGTGATCATCTCAATAGGTGCAGAAAAAGCATTTGACAAAATCCAGTATTTCTTTATTATTAAAACCCTCAGCAAATTCGGCGTACAAGGGACATACCTCAATGTAATAAAAGCCATCTATGACAAACCCACAGCCGACATAATACTGAATGGGGAAATGTTGAAAGAATTTCCTCTAAGAACTGGAACAAGAAAAGGATGCCCACTCTTACCACTTCTACTCAATATAGTACTGGAAGTCCTAGCCAGAGCAATCAGACAAGGGGAAGAAATAAAGGGAATCCAAATTGTTAAAGAGGAAGTTAAACTGTCGCTGTTTGCTGATGATATGATCGTTTACCTAGAAAACCCTAAAGACTCCTCCAAAAAGCTCCTAGAATTGATAAATGAATTCAGCAAAGTTTCAGGATACAAAATTTACTGTACACAAATCAGTAGCTCTGCTGTACACGAACAGCAACCAAGCTGAGAATCAAATCAATAACAACACCTTTTACATTAGCTACAAAAATATATGTATTTTTTAATTCTAATTTTAGCCAAGTAATTTCCAGATTGTACAATTTTGCATTAGAACCAGTAGTGTACCAGAGTTTCACATCTCTGCTATTATTTGCTATTGTCAAGCTACTAAATTTTAACCCTTCAACAGGGCATGAATAGCAGTATCTCATTGTTCTTTCAATTGCTTGTTCCTTCAATTTGTATCTTGTTTTTTGATGAATATTGGTAGTGAGATCCTTTGCATTTGGTTTTCAGTAAGTCTAAAGTCTTCTTTTGTGAGGTGCTCATTAAAACATTTGACTCATCTTCAACTGCTTATTTTTTATTCTTATTGTTGACTTGTAAGCATTTTTTACATATTCTAGATAGTTCTTTGACACTACGTTTGCAGGTAGTTTCTATTAACTGCCTTTTTATTTTCACAACACTGTCTTTTAAAGAACAGCTATATTTAATGTCAATAAAGTGAATTTATCATATTTCCATGATGCCTATGGTTTTGGTGTTCTAAGAAATCTTTGCCTGTGAAAATATTCTCCACCCCTGCACACACTCCGCTGAAGGCAAAGATATTTATACATTTGTATTTCGCTTGGATTTTACTCCTACTCACTCTCTGATCAGTATCCATGTTGCTATAATCTGGAATAATATTTCAAATTGCTGTTAAGGTAATTATTTAATAGTATCAATATTTATTTATATCTAACATATTTAATTGATATGTGTGTTGTCTACAGCCATACCACCTGAACATACCAGATCTCTTCTAACTGATATGTGTGCTCTTTAGTGCTTCTTGAAATACCCATTTTATTCTGAATCCACTTTTCTTTTTTTGCTGAAGTACATTCTCTATTAATGTGTTTAACAGGTGAACTTTCCGAGTTCTTGCGTGACTAGAGAACCCTGGTCCTTGCATGGTGATAAAGATAGAAAACCATTCCTGATTTAAAGTAACTTTCTCTTTTCCTAGAAATTTGAAGCCAGCCTTATTCTCATTTTGTTGAATATAAATGATAAGTGTGAAAAAATGATGTGTTCGATTCTTAGTGAAGTATTTTAAAATAACAGTTCTACTAAGTTTTGGAGAAAGTCTCAGGCACTCTATTTTCTTTTCCCTTTTGTTCTTTTAACTCAATGATTTTGGATCTACTTTTAGATGCATATTGGAAAGTCTTAATATATCCTCCATGACTCTTCATTTGTATTTCATATTTTATACCTCTTCACTTTTTTAAATTTTGTACAGGAAGATTTTCTTAGCTCAATATCAATATCCATTCTGTTATTTGGACATTATATTAAGTTAAATTTGTTATTTGAATAGGTATATTTTATTTCCAAAATTTTGAATGTTTTTAAATAATTGCTTTTTATTTTATGTATGTGTCATTTCACTATTAAATGATCTTTTTCAGTTGGCTCTATTATTTGTGTTTCCTTGGCTGCTACTTTCACTTACTATCAAGCAGTATTCAACATTAGATATTTGGTGATAGGTACTTATTATCTACCACATGAAAATTCTGTGCTTCATGTGGGCTGCACAAACTCTGCAGAAGATGGTGTATTGCGGCCCTCTGTAGCTGTGGGAGGCTGGTTGCCTTCTCTTAGTAGCTGAGACCGCTGTGGTTTGTTTGTTTTTGTGAGTTTTTTTTCCCCCATGGGTTGGCTATGGAGACTTGCTAATACTGTGTGCATTATAGCCCCAAGAGAGTTCAGCCACTGAGGCTGTCAGGCACCACATTTCTCCATCTTCCTAGTGAAGTAGCCAACAGTGCTCTGAGAAAAGCCTCCAATACTGCCTTGGCTTTCTACTTTGGTTTTATTTTTGCTATTTTCTCTCAAACAATGCATCAGGGAATCAGTCCACAGATAATGCCCATTATTGGTTTTCAAAATGTATTAATTTCTTTCTTTCATTTTCTTTTCTACAGTATTGGAGTTGTTGTGCCTTGAAGCTAGAAACTGCCTTGAATTTCTACATAGGGAAATGTAATCTATTGCTTTCTTACAGGCAAACGTTTGTCATGCAAATATTGCTCTCTCCTTGGCGATACCTTGTTGGTAGAAGTAGAATTTAAAATATATTGTAAGTATTTTTATATGTATGTTTCCAGAATAGACTATGAACACTTTGAGGTCAAGGACTATATGTTAGAAACTGTTAGTAGGCTACTTAATATCAATTCTCACCTTTTTATTTACTAATGAAGCTACATTTTATTTGGGGGAGCCAGGTGCCAGGTGAAAATATATTCTCTGCTTCCTTTGCAGCTAAAAGTAGACATTTGACACAGTTTTGGACACTAAGATATAAACAACTCACTGGGTATGGTTTCTGTGAAGGTTCTTTATTGGAGTATGACCCAGCTGGCATGTGTATCATTCTGCTCTTTGTCCTGCTCCTTCTTCCTGCCTGGAATGTGGACATGTCTATAGCTATAGCATCACTGCTGCCTTCATATCTGATACGAGACAGAGTTTATCATTCCTACAGATATGAAAGTAAATCACCATCCTATAGTAAAATTGTGCCAACCAAAGTCATATGCCCATATCTGAAACAAGATAAGATGTCTATGTATCATTATAAGATGATTTATATAAACCTAAGTTCCTGGAACGATAATTCTCTAGGGAAATACAACCCTTCTAATTGGCTTACCCTAAGCAACACATGTTCCTGGATCTGAAACCATTATCTTCCAAACTACATGGCTGCTATCTGATGAGGAAGCAGTAAACAAATATTATTAATAAGAAGTTATCCACAATATGGACTCTATGTTTCATATTGTCAGTTATTCAACATACATTTATCCCTTCTTTTACTTACACATTAAAAATTTTCATGCCTGCATAAAATTAATTTACTCCATAGGAAGATAATCTAAAGCTTCCCTTCATCTAACATAGTTCACATAATCTCTTAAGAACATTCTTAAGCATGACTTTTCCCACAGTGTTTTCCCTGGGATCCTCTTCCCCACACCAGGTTATCTGTCTTCCTCTGTGCTTTTAACTCACCTTTTGCTACCATTATCATTTCACTTGTCTCACAGATGGAACTCTTATATTATTTGTCTGATTACTCTAACTAAAAGACCATCTTATTGTTGCTACACCATGTTCTATTTATCTTTATATACTTAGTTATTAATTCAATATTTAGATATTCAATAATTATTTGTTGATTCATGAATGACTCTATCAAGTATATATTAGTTCATGCTTTCTATGAGCCTATGCATTATTGGAACATCAGGAAAGGGAACAGGGACTAGATATAGCTACTGAAATTAAAGTTTTTAAAAATTTTCCATTACTCTAACATTTAATAATTAAAGTGTCATTGTAAATATGCTAATTGCTCTAAGCTTAGAATGGCCATACAATAACAAAAGACATTTAAAATATAACTCTCGTCTGAAAAACAATAATAGACTACTTTTAGGTTAAAACAAAATCTAAGTGTTAAAATAACTAATTGCTTAACTTTTCATGTGCACCTCTCTCTCAGTTTCACACACAAGATGCACATACACATTGAAATGTCAGCCTTTATGTCCTTAGAATGTTCAGTTAGGTTGTGATGATGCTACACAAATATAAGATATCCTAGCAGCATAGGACGCCTAATTGTACTTATTTAAGTGCTTTAAATTCTACCATTTCTCTTCTTAAAGAGTAGTTTCTATAATTATTTTATTAAAAAAGAACAATAGTAACTATGCCATGGCAATATATTATTCCTAGAATTTTCTAATAAAAAAGGACAAACACTCAAAAATCAAAATCTTATTTTTCTGGAAAGAAAAGCACTTTCTAATTAGAAATCATTAATTTAAATGAATGTGTAAATAATAAGTTTATAAATGTAGCATAATGAACTAACTTCTATTTAGGAGAAAAAAGCAAACATAGTTACAGACATGGCACACACCCAGCTGATTTTTAAACAGCAAACAATAGCCACAAATATACATTTTTAAATTCTGTCTATACGTCTCTCCATATGGCTCTAAATAATGTCCAGGTTAAATGAAAATGTTCCCAATTGAAGTGTACCATTATCCATTCTATCCTTTATCAGCTTCACATGTACAGTTCTAAGGTAAACATGCATTGTATACTTGGAAATTTTGATTTCAAACCTTGACAGCACATTTCCAAAGGTATAACATCTTAATCAAATTTAAAAATAAAACATCCCAGTGTTGAGCTTGGTTGTAAACCTAAAATTATATAACATACATGTTTTTATGCTTTGTCAATTACATTTGAAATAGGGGACTGTTTGTTTCAGCCCTTCTAAAAATGAGACGAGGATGAGAAAACAACCTATTTCCTTATTAGGTTCAGGAGTCAAAGGACTCAGCCAGGAGCCGCAGGCTTCAAGAGCATAGAAGATTAAGACATATATTGGATTCATGATGGAGGGCAGAAAGTTCATTTTCAAAATAAAACAGAATTTTATTCATATTCCTTTTAAAATTCAGATTGCCATTTGCCAGCTGACCTGTGACACAGCAGCAGTGTATTACATTTTCAATGAGCAGTCTGTCTGGAGCTGCTAGTGGGAGAAACTGCTTCCTGGTTTCTAGGTTTGTATTTGTTTTTTAAGTAAGATATTGTTGTCAGAATTTTAGTGGGTGCAAACAGGGGCAAGGTAACATATTTATTTTTAATAAGGAGGAGATGTAAAATAGTATAGTCATCAGCATTATGCATGGAATAATCCTGTAAAAAAATCACAATTCAGGTAAAATGCATACATGGGACTGTCAAAAATGAGGATGCCGGCATCTCAATGAGAAATAAGGGCAGGCCAAAAAATGAATCTTTATTTAAAAAATAAATACATGTGAATGCTTTTTAAAACAAGTTTTGGTAGAGTGCAAGTCAAGCCAAGGTTTTCTATAGTCAGGGACTAGATTTATCCAGCTCACCATCTGTCAAAATTATATTATAGACGACACATATGCATAGATACAAGACCACTGATTTTCATATATATTAAAACCTGAAACTACTGCACGATATGAAAACCTACAAATTGTTAAGCCCAAAGGCTTACATCTAGAACTTTTTTCCTCCACATTGTTTTATTTTTGTTCTCTTCCTGACCTGCATTTAGGAAAAATGGACACATAGTCAATGAAAATATACAAAAATTAAACTTCATTTAGGAAAAATCAAAACAGAAACTTTTAGATAACATAAAAGTAAGAGAAGAGATGTACACTTCCCTAATTTTTGGGCCTGATCTTGTGGGTGAATATATCCAGTACATATCTCATGATGCAGGAAAGTGAGTTTCAGATGAGGGTCAAGACAATTTTTAATATAAAACAAACAGAAGTTATGCTTGTGAAAATAGAGAGCAAGCAATAATGATGACACATATGACTAGTTGAGTTTACTTGAACCAAGACAATGCTGTTCATATTTCACCTCTGAGAAGAGCTTTGTGATAAGAGTTACTTGTGTGCTATTTTGTTAACTTCTCACATGAGAAACAAAGGGAGACGAGCATAGCAGTTTTGTCCATTTGGTACCATATCTTTAAAGTGGAAAGAGGAAATTAAAAAAAAGGAAACCCCTAGCCTCATATTTTGTTTGAATAAATAGTATTTTTATCACATATTATAAGAATAACAAATTTTTCAGTTAGAAAATACTGACTTTAATCTATTTGCTTCATTTAAATAAATGATCGGTCATAAGTACAGCTCTTAGAGCTTTCTTCTGTCACTATAGATGAAATTGTGCAATTGTGTTCTGCCCGGAGATTTTAAAAAAATTGTCATTGAATGATATAATTATATCATCTTATCAATAATAACACAAACTTCTCATATTATAAAATTATTTTAATGCTTACTTTTTATTAAATAAATGTTTTCAGGTAAAACCCTGATAATTTATTTTTTTAATGACAACAGAAGTAAATTGAATGACAACTGATTTCACTTTAAGACCAGCTGTTTTAAATGCCAAGTATTTCTATTATAATTTAGAATTTATGATAAAAAAGGAAGAGAAAACTGAATAGCCTACTTAAACGCTTCCCAAATATATTTGCATGTTTATCACTGCAGTTTAGTTTCTGTAAAATCTCTGAATTATGATCCATAAAGTATCAAAGGCCATGCAACTTCTTAAAGATAATCTGCAAATAAAATTTCATTTTTGTGTTTTTTCACATTTAAATTAGATAAACATAGTTTCTTTTCATGAAATGCTAAAATACTATTGATTTTAAACATTTAGGTTTTTTGGTATGGTTTTGTAGCCAATGGGGAAACTGAAGACATTAGTTTGTTATAAGCTTTGTTACATTTTAATTACTAAAATACAGTTTCTGTATTATTTGAAACAAAAGAAAAATCTTTTGACTCCCCTGAAAGAGAAAGACAAAAAAGAAGGAAAGAAGGGAGGAGGGAAGGAGAGAGGTAGGGAGAGACAGAACAAGGGAGGGAAGGAGAATAAAAGAAGAAAAAAAAATAGATTCCTTAAACAAATAAACAAATTTTAAATGCAATAGAAGTACTTTGGGATAATTTGATTCGCATGTGCCATATGTCAAATCATACACTCCCCTTCCCCCAAACACATATCCCAAACACTACCCAAAGCCTGCAAATCCTGATATTCTGGCTTTGTCTATGCCAAAATATTAGTCCAGTCTGCCTAAACTTAGTGCTATAGAAGAGATTGTATTACATAGCATAAAAATGATTGTCAAAGTTGGTGAAAGTAGTGTCTTTTGAGCTATAATATGTTTGGCATATGTCACTGGAAATGTTTTCCAGTAGCTCACACAAGCACCAAACACAATTTTGAGTTTCTTTCTATTGAGTTTGCAATAAATTAATTTATTTTAATTTTTTAAAAAAGTTGCAAGCCAGAGACTTAGCCAATTGAAAAACAAAACAAAACAAAAAACCCCCCAAAAACCCAGGCACCAAATTTAGCAATACAATAAGATTGAGATTGTTCCTTCACAGAGCTAATTCTCCCAGAATCCACTGTTCGTCTCATCACTCCTTATAAAATACAGAATCCTTAATTGGTCTGTGCTTCTCCAACATGTTTTTAATGAAAACGCAGCACATAACTCTTAGTTTGTTGGCTGCCAGAGCCCAATTTACAAAAGTGGGAGTGCGAGATAAGAAAAGAGTACATCTGCAGAGCAGGCTGCGCAATGAATCACACGGTGCCAGAGTTGAGTAGAATATAATTGAGTCCAACATCTCTGAGCACTTTCACCATAATTAATGATAATCTGTAACAGAGGAATCTGAGATTCCAGTTCAGAGAACTGTTTAATTAGGCCAAGTAATGAAAGCAGAAGCAGTACAAGAATATGGCCTGTCTCATGATTAATGATTCATGCTACTGAACACAAAAGTGCCGCACCGTTAACTCTAACGGATGCTGCATCTCTCTGGCATTTACAAAATAGTGAAATGCATGCATTTTTGTACTTTAAAGATGTAACTGGCAGTATCCTTTTCTGAGCTATTTACATGATAAATATGGTTCCAAAGGTAACTGTCTTCTTCACAGGTTCTTTGCTCTGGGGTAGTTTAAGATAAATATGGTATCTGCCTCTACATCAGTATTAAGGTAAGTGCCATTCCAGTACAGGATCATTAACACTTTCACTTTCACTTTCCAAGTGAGTAAAACATTATTTTCAGTCTTACTTTGGTTTTAAAAAGATGTATCTTTTATGGACGAAATCACCCATCTTAATATTTATATAATATTCACTTAATAATACAATAAAGAAAAACTAGGTTAAGAATCAATCATAAGGTAGAGAAGATATAAAGCATGTTTGATAGTTATTATTTGGGGAGGTCAGCGTATAATACATCCTCTCAGTGTAGAGCAAGTTAACATTGAGATTGTCCTGCAAGTATGGGGGACAAGACAAAAGAAAGAATGGTTTGCCTGAGGCCTTAACTTACAAGCCTGTGAACTATATAGGTTTTATGCCACTCCTTGTTCTGCTTTTCAATAAAATAAAGAATAGTGCTTCTAAGAGGAATTGCAGAATTGCACCTTACATATGCAAGGTCTGTAAGAAAACAACCGTCAGAACAAAGCATGCACATTCTACATATGACAAAATTGGGACTATTCAGATGCTTGCTGCAGAAACTTCTATGATTTGGCACCCATTGACATTCATAGTGATTCAGGAGGCAACTTTACCTGTTACATGTATTAGAAGTAAAGCTGTCTAAATGCTCCACTATCCTTATCCTGCCTTCCAATACACATGGAAGTTAGTCAAACACAAAAATGCAACTCACATTTGACATTCGGATTATCTCCTGTTGGCGAGATAGAATATATGATCTCATAGAAAATGTAATACCAGGGTTGGGTTGTCAATAAGCTTGAATCCATGTAACCCCAGAACAATGGGCAGACACACAAAACTTTAATTATTACCTTCAAGTAGGCCAAAGGAAAATCCCCCACTTTTGTACATCTTTCAGTCAATCTAAAGAGAGGTTTGATCTTCTAGGGATATTTTGTAGAAAATTCGTGGTTACAACATAATGAAAATGTAATAGTTTTATAAGAAGGCATTAAAGGACCATACTTTACTCTAAAATTAAAATATGTAGAGAGATATATTTACCTAAATCTTAATATACACACTTCAAAAATCAAATTTTGTTTTGTAGGAATACTCTTTTACAAGAATAGGTAAATCTCTTTTCTTACCCACGTAAATATTTATGTGGGCTGTATTTATACATAGAATGATTGATTTGTATTATAACTATCGATAACATATGCATCATATAAAAGAAATAATTTTCTTTTAAAAAATGAATATAGTTAATCACAGGCTTCAAAGGAATTCCTACATATTCTTTAGCTTGTTTGAATTTTGACATATTTTTACATAATTTTATATATTCAGATTATTTGCAAATCGCATTGTTATTGACTACATGTCATGTTGTGGAAGATAGAAAGGGGAAAAATGGGCCTTATGATACGTGACATTTTCAAAGGAAGAAATCACATTAACAACTTTTTTATAATGCACAAAATTGGCCAACATTTTTAAGACAATTTCTGTGTGCCAGGCACTGGGCTACAAAATTTCATACATTCCTAATTTATTCTTTATAACAAAAAACCTAAAGAAATAGTCACTATATTAGTCTGTTCTCACACTGCTTGAAGAAATACCTGAGGCTGGGTAATTTATCACGGAAAGAGGTTTAACTGACTCACAGTTCTGCAGGGCTGAGGAGGCCTCAGGAAACTCACAGTCATGGTGGAAGGAGAAGCAAACACATCCTTCTTCACATGGTGACAGCAAGGAGAAGGGCAGAGTGAAGTGGGGTGGGGGGGGAAGCCCCTTATAAAACCATCAGATCTTGTGAGAACTCACTCACTATCATGATGAGAACAGCATGGAGGTAACCACCCCATGATTCAATTACCTCCCACCAGATCCCTCCCACAATAGGTGGAGATTATGGGAACTACAATTCAAGATGAGATTTGAGTGAGGACAAAGCCAAACAATATTATTCCACCCCTGGCCCCATCCAAATCTCATTTCCTCATATTTCAAAACACAACCATGCCCTTTGAACAGTCCCCCAAAGTCTTAACTCATTCCAGCATTAACCCAAAATTCCAAGTCCAAAGTTTCATCTGAGACAACGTAAGTCCCTTCCACCTATGAGCCTGTAAATCAAAAGCAAGTTAGTTAATTCCTAGATACAATGGGGATATAGGCATTGCATAAATACAGCTCTTCTAAATGGAAGAAATTGGCCAAAACAAAGGGGCTACAGGCCCCTTGCAAGTATGAGATCCAATAGGGCAGTCATCAAACCTTAAAGCTCCAAAATGATCTCCTTGGACTCTATGTCTCACATCCAGGTCACCATAGTCTTGGATAGCTCCAGCTCTGTGGCTTTGCTGGGTACAACCTCCCTCCTGGCTGCGTTCTTGGGCTGGCATTGAGTGCCTGTGGCTTTTCCAGGTGCATGATGCAAGCTGTCAGTGGATCTACCATACTGGGGTCTGGAGAACAGTAGCGCTCTTCTCACAGCTCCCCCAGGAAGCACCCCAGTGGGCACTCTGTGTATGGCCTCAAACCACACATTTTCCTTCTGCACTGCCCTAGCAGGGGTTCTCAATGAGGATGCTTCCCCTGCAGCAAACTCCTGCCTGGACACCCAGGCACTTCCATACATCCTTTGAAATCTAGGCAGAGGTTCCCAAACCTCAATTCTTGACTTCTGTACACCTACAAACTCAACACCATGTGGAAGCTGCCAAGGCTTGGGGCTTGCACCCTCTGAACTAATGGCCTGAACTATACGTTGGGCCCTTTTAACCATGACTAGAGCAGCTGGGACAAAAGGCAGCAAGTCCTAGACTGCACACAGTAGGGGGGGCCCTGGATCTGGCCCAGGAAACCATTTTTTCTTCCTAGGCCACTGGGCCTGTGCTGTGGGGTTGCTGTGAAGTTCTCTGACATGCCCTGGAGACATTTTCCCCATTGTCTTGGTGATTAACATTCAGCTCCTTGTTACTTATGGAAATTTCTGCAGCCAGCTTGAATTTCTCACAGAAAATAGTTTTTTGGTTTTTTTTTTCTATCACATTGCCAGGCTGCAAAGATTCCCACCTTTTATGCTCTGCTTCCTCTTGAATGCCTTTCTACTTATAAATTTCTTCTGTTGGCCAGGCGCGGTGGCTCACGCCTGTAATCCCAGCACTTTGGGAAGCTGAGGTGGGTGGATCACGAGGTCAGGAGATCGAGAACATCCTGGCTAACACAGTGAAACCCTGTCTCTATTAAAAATACAAAAGAAATTGGCTGGGCGTGGTGGTGGGCGACTGTAGTCCCAGCTGCTCAGGAGGCTGAGGCAAGAGAATGGCATGAACCTGGGAGGCGGAGCTTCCAGTGAGCCAAGATTGCACCACTGCACTCCAGCCTGGGTGACAAAAACAGAAATTTCTTCCATCAGATACCCTTAATCATCTCTCTCAAGTTCAAAGTCTGGGGCAGGGGCAAAATGCCACCAGTCTCTTTGCATAGCAAGAGCGATCCAGTTTCCAACAAGTGTCCCATCTCCATCTGACACCACCTCAGAATGGACTTCATTGTCCATAACACTATCAGCATTTTGGTCAAAGCTATTCAACAAGTCTTTTAGAAGTTCCAAACCTTCTCATATCTTCCTGCCATCTGAGCCCTCCAAGACTCTAGAAAGTTCCAAACTTTCCCACATTTTCCTACGTTCTTCCAAGCCCTTCAAACTGTTCCAACCTTTGCCTGTTACCCAGTTCCACAGTTGCTTCTGCATTTTCAGGCATCTTTATAGCAACACCCACTGTCTGCAGTACCAATTTACTCTATTAGTCCATTCTCATGCTACTATGAATAAATAACCAAGACTGGGTAATTTATGAAGGGAAGAGGTTTAATCGACTCACATTTCCTCAGGGCCAGAGAGACCTCAGGAAACTGACAGTCATGGTGGAAGGGGAAGCAAACACAACCTTCTTCACATGGTGGCAGCAAGGAGAAGGGCAGAGCAAAGGGGAGGGAAAAACCCCTTATAAAACCATCAGATCTAATGAGAACTCACTCACTATCATGAGAATAGCATGGATAAAACCGCCCTCATGATTCAATTACCTCCCACCAGGTCCCTCCCACAATAGGTGGGGATTATAGGAACTATAATTCAAGATGAGATTTGGGAGGGGACACAGCCAAACTATATCATTACTATAATTATTTAAACTTTATAGATGAGCAGACGCAAGCTAGTTCATCAGCATAGAAAAACATTTTTAAAATAATATCAGTGCAAGTTTACAGATATATTTCTTAAATATAAGAAGACCAGAAATGCCATTGTGGCTACAAAGTTTCATCAGGGACTCAGAATTCTATCCTTCTGCTCTGCCTTATGCAGCCCATCACCACATGGTCAAAGATGGCTGGTAGACTTCCAGGTATTACATTCATACTGTAAGCAGCAGGAAAAGTGAGGAAGAAAGAAGGATTTTGCCCCATTTTTCCAAGAAAATTTCCTATAATTTCCACACAACTTTCCTCAGTAAATCATATAGGGCATAATCTAGCCACATAGTCCATGTTACAAAAATCTAGGCTAGTAATACAGATTTTAATCTTGGCTCTAAACTCAAATTTAGGTTTGCATCACTAAGGAAGATGGGAACACTAGAGACTTGATAGTGAGTTAACATTAGGTGCCATAGAGTGATCTAGTGACTTTTTTTCTTATTGTGCAGGCATTAATGGTAGAATCTAATTTTGTAAACATGTCTATTTGAATCAAAAGCTGTGTTTTCAGCTATAGTCATATACATAGTGGTCTCCTAAATATATATTTAATTTTATTAGTTTTAACTAAATGATAATTGGTGGAAAATTATGTCTTTTTTTTTGTTAGCATTCATTAGAAAAATGAGCATTTTAACACAAGCAAAATACTATTTGTTTGGTCTTTCAAATTACCACTTGAAGGTATTAGATGTAACTCTGAAAGGTAGGTAGATGGGACTTTGAACTTGAGAGAGATGATTCAGATAACAGGCAGGTAGATGGGATGACCAGTACATTTAGCATTAACTACCAACAATACATTTTCTTTCTTTTAATTCAATATCTACATGAGATTTTTAAAAAATAAGTGAACTAACATACATCCCGCAAGTTTTGAGAATGTTGTTTTTAGTTATATATGTGGAGACAATTACTAGTTAATAATAACACACACCTGGTGATAGTTTTAGCATGCCATCAGGTAGCAAATATGTCACAATTTCAGAGATAAAAAATATTAAAATATGCATCTGAGAATAGGTGAAATACAACATACTCATTGAAATGAAGAACCAAATGGATGGATACAACAAGAAAATAGATAGAAACTGAGAGAAACTGAGTATATGTAATATATTTGAGGAAATAAAACAGAACTCAGATGAAATGAGAGAAAATATAAAAAAGAGATTCAGTATATAAAAAAGAGATTAAGATTAATCTCCTTTGACCAGTATATTATTAACTGGTCATTGTCTCCACATGTTTAACTAAAAACAACATTCTCTAAACTTGCAGAATGTATGTTAGTTCAGTTATTTAAACACTAGAATGAGAAAATTTACTGTATGTCTCTGAAGAGTGATAGAAAAATAATATGAACATTTAGGAAGAAGGTCCATTGAAAGAAATAATAGAGATTTTCCAAAAGGTAAAAAACAAAACAAAACAAAAGCCAATGAGTCTTTAGGTTCAAAAAGCTCACTGTGTTATGAGATGGACAACTTAAATCCAAAACAAAAACTTTAGATTTATTGACATAGGATTTCAAATTTTTAAAGAAAAAGAAAATTTAAAAGTAGCCGAGATTAAAAGACAAATTATCTAAAAGTGAATAATAATTTGAATGACAGGGAATATCTCCTTGCAGCAACAAATGCCAAGGTTTAGTGCAAACGCATCATTAAAATGATACTATTTTACTTTGTGAAAATATAATGATAATTATATTCAAATACAAAATATTGCATTCAAATTATTTGTTCACAGTAAAATATTTCAATTTAATTATTTATACCTAGTTAAACTTTCAACATACAGTGTCATGCAAATGATTACTGAAAGATTTTAACAGTTATAGAAAATATTCTGCTTCTGTGACACAAACTGAGTCAAGCAAGCAGAGAACCCCTGCCTCCACTTCCCAGCACTAGGTTAGGTAGCATTTCCTGAGGAAAGAGGGGCAAGAACACAGACAGAAACCCTTTCTAAAGTGTCAGAGTTCCTGCTGAGGATGAAGCAGGAACATGGAGAAGACTCCTACAGTATGTAATCTCTACTTTAAGCAAGTGATTATAACAGAGAAAAATGAAGCCAGTGGTGCACTAAAAGTCACTGCAGGACAATAAAAACCAAAACCAACTCAATTCCTAAGTAGGTTGACTCAATCCACCACAAATGAAGAGGGGGTTCCTATTTCTCGACATACATACCTCAGTTTCTATATATTATGTTTCTATACGCCATGTACAGCGATGAATAAAATGTTAAGAGATACTAAAAATGCGAGAACAAAAGCCTCATTTGATACCTGACAACAGAAGCCAACTGTGAAATGGCCCAGAGGCTTAGATTATTAGAGAGAAATTTAAAAATAAGTATAATCAATATGGTAAAGACTCTAGTGGAAATAATAGCTAATATACATAAATAAATAAATAATTTTAGTAGGGGGATAAAATTTTAAGAAAGTGTCAAATGAAAACACTAGAAATTTTAAAAACTACAATCACAGAGAGCAAGAATATCTTCAAGGGACTCACCAGTTGATCAAAACTATCAAGAAAAACATTGTTGAATTTGAAGATAGATCAATGAAAATTATCTGAACTGAAACACAAGTGGAAAAAAGATAATTTAAACAAACTGACACAACATTAAAGAGATCTCAGACAATAACAAACATTCTAAATATATATAGCTGGAATATAAGGGGGAGAAAAGAGAGAACAGGGAAGAATAATGAAAAACATCAAACTGTATGTCCAAAAATCTCAAGAGCTCCACGCAGGGCAAATAATCCCAACATCATTATCTGGAAATATCATATAAAAACTGCTAAAGCTTATGATATAAAGTTAATACTGAATTAGACAAATAAAAAAGATTAATCGAATAAATATGAATAATGATAAGAATTAGAAAAGACATTTCATGCAAATCAGAAGAATGAAGTGAAACATGAAGTGCTGAAAGAAACAAAAGTGAAACAGATCTGTCAACCTAAAATTCTAAACATAGCAAAAATATTTTTCAAAAATGGAGAAGTAACAACATATTGACAAATAAAACCTAGATTACAAGAAAAGGTAAAGGAAGTTTTTTACGTAGAAGAACTATAATGTCAGACAGAAACCTGAATCCAGACAAAGAAATAAAAATTACCCGAAAATTAAAGTATGGAAGACATTTTTGTTGCTAATTTATCTAGAAGAAAAATGATAGTCTATAGTAAATATATTAGCAAGGTATTACATAAAGTAAAATATAATATAAAATAAGAACAGATAAAAAAAGAATTTGGGAGTATACTTTTATAGATTTATAGCTTATGCATGAAGCAATTTATAATTTGAAGGTGACTGTGATTAATCCAATATATACATATTTTTATATACATATATTACTATATATAGAGACAAAAAGAGTAAATCTTAGGGTTACACAATTTTTAAATACCTATAAATGATAATGTGATTAAAAAGGAAAAATAAAAAATAATCAATTTCATTTAGGGTAGACCCAAAAAGAGGATGGAAAAATACTTAAACAGAGAGAAATTACTAAAAAGATGATAGACAAAAATATACCATAATAGTAATAATATTAAAGGTAAATACTCTAAACAAACCAGTTAAAAGAAAGGCATTGTTAGGAAAGAGCCAGACATAATGATATGCTGCCTTCAAAAGTTTCACTTGAAGTATAGAAATCTAGACAAGTAAAAATAATGTATGAAGAAAATGTATTATGCAGACATTAATCAGGAAAAAGAAGATGGGGGTGGATACTTCAATATTTCAAAACAAAGCTTATTATTTGAGATAAAGAGGGACATTACAAGATGATGAAAGGGTGTATTCAGCAAGAAGAGACAGTAATATTAAATATAAATGTACTGCCTAAAAAGCATCAAAATTCATAAAGCAAAAGCTGATAGAAGTAAAAGTAGAAATTAACAGAAAAAAATCAAAATAATGATTGGTGATATCAACACTTCTCTACAAATAATCAATAGAAAAAGTAGACAAAAAACTATTAAAGTTATAAAAGACCAAAACAACAGTGTAAATCCAATTGGCCTAATTAATGATTACAGAAAGTCATCAGAATACATATTATTTTCAGGTGCATATGACATATTCATCAGGGTAAGTATATGCTGGAAAATAAATAAACTTAAAAGAAAATAATATAAGTTGAAATAATACAAAATGTGTTCTTTGACTAAAATGGAATTCAACTGGCAATCGTTACCAGAAAGATACTAGAGAATCCTGAAATATTTGGAAATTAAATAACATATTTCTTAATTAAAAGAGGCTAAAGATGAAGTCATAAGGGAAATTATAAATATTTGGGATTTAAGAAAAATAAAACATTTGAAAATGTAGGGGAAGCAGCTAAAATAGTACTTAGAAGTAAAGGTAATTAAATTAAATGCTATAACTATTATTATATATTTATATGGAATTACATATACATATATGTATTCATATAATGTATATGCTATTATATAGAATACATAATATATTGTGTTAATTATACATGAAATATATAATTATATAATTAATATAATTAAAATCAAGATATAAATTACAAGAGATTTTAAATTAATAGTATAAGGTTTTCACTCCAATAATGTAGGAAAAGATAATGTTAAACAGAAAGCAAATAGAAGGAAGGAAGTAATTAATGTATAAGATATCAATGAAACTGAAAACAGGGAATATCAACAAGAAAATCAGTCAAATAAAAAGCTAGCTATTTGAAAAGATAAATGCAATTTATAAACCTTCAGCCATCTTGACTGAAGAGAGAGAGAGAGAGAAAGGGAGTCTGAAAAAAGAAAGAGATAAAAAAGAGAAATTATTGTCAAAATATCAAGAAGATAAGCAGAATCTCCTTGTAGATATTACAGACAATGAAAGAATAATAAGGAAATAAATATTATGAACAACTTAAATACCATAAAATCAACAACTTCGATGAAATGTTATAACCTTGAAAGTCTCAAACAATCAAAGCTTGCTGTAGAAGAAATACATAGTCTAAATTGTTATATAAGGATTTGTGGAATTGAGTTTGTAGGTAAAATCCTTCAAATGAAGGAAACTTCAAGCCAACATGACTTCACCGGTGGCTTCTACCAAATATTTAAGAAAGAAAAAATACTAATTCATCACAATCTCTTGCAGGAAATAGAAGAGAAGTGAAGACTTTCTAATCTTGTTATGAGGCCAGCATTGCTTTGATACCAAAACCAGGAAAAAGATAAGAAACCAAAATTGCAGACCAATATTTCCTAAGAACATACATGTAAAAATGCACAATAAACTATTAGCAAATTATATCCAGTAACAAGTGACAAAGGGGATATTACTATTGACCCCACAGAAAACACAAATAATCATCAGAGAGTATTATGGATGCCTCTATGCACATAAACTATAAAATTGAGAAGAAATGGATAAATTCCTGGACACATACATCCTCCAAAAACTGAGCCAGAAAGAAATTAAACCCCTGAACAGACCAATAATGAGCTCCAAAATTGAATCAGCAATAGCCAACTAACCAGAAAAAAAAAGTCCTGGACTGAACAGATCACAGCTGAATTCTACCTGATAAACAAAGAAGAGCTGGTACCATTCCTACTGAAATTACTCCAAACAATTGAAAAGAATGGACTCCTCCCTAACTCATTCTATGAGGCCAACCTCATCCTAATACCAAAAGTTGGCAGAGATACAACAAAAAAGAAACCTTCAGGCCAGTATCCTTGAAGAACATTGGTGCAAAAATCCTCAACAAAATATTGGCAAACCAAATGCTGCAGCACATCAAAAAGCTTATCCACCTCAATCAGGTAGGCTTTATCACTGGGATGCAAGGTTGGTTCAACATACACAAATCAATAAATGTGATTTGCCAAATAATCAGAACTAAAGACAAAAACCACATGATTATCTCAAAAGATGCAGAAAAGGCTTTTGATAAAATTTAATATCCCTTCATGTTAAAACCTCTCAATAAACTAAGTATTGAATGAACATACTTCAAAATAATAAGAGCCATCTATGAAAACCCACAGCCAACATAACACTGAATGGGAAAAACCTGGAAGCATTCCCCTTGAAAACCAGCACAAGACAAGGATGCCGTGTCTCCCCACTCCTATTCAAAATAGCATTGGAAGTCCTAGCCAGAGCAATTAGGAAAGAGAAAGAAATAAAGGGCATCCAAACAGGAAAAGAGTAAGTCAAACTATCCCTGTTTGCAGACAACATGGTCCTATATCTAGAAAACCCAACAATTTTAGCCCAAAAGCTTCTTAAGCTAATAAACAACTTCAACAAAGTCCCAGGAAATAAAATCAATGTGCAAAAATTACTAGCATTCCTGTACACAAACAACAGTCAAGCTGAGAGCCAAATCAGGAATGCAGTCCCATTCATGATTGCCACAAAAAGAATAAAATACCTAAGAAGACAGCTAACCAGGAAGGTGAAAGATCTGTACAAGGAAAACCACAAAACACTGCTCAAAGAAATCAGAGATGATGCAAAAAACATTCCATGTTCATAGATAGTAAGACTCAATATCATAAAAATGGGTATACTCTCCAAATTTATAGATTCAATTTTATTCCTATTAAACTATCAATACATTTTTCCTATAATTAGAAAAAGTATTTTAAAATTCATATGGAACCAAAAAGGAACCCAAATAGCCAAGGCATTTCTAAGCAGAAAGAACAAAGCTGGAGGAAGCATGCTACCAAACTTCAAACTATATGACAAGGCTACAGTAACCAAAACAGCTTGGTATTGGTACAAAAACAGGAACATAGACCAATGAAACACAATGGAGAGCCCAGACATACCTGCACCTATCTGATTTTTGACAAAGTTGACTTAAAAATAAAGCAATGGGAAAAGGACTCACTCCCTATTTAATAAATAGTGCTGGGATAACTGGTTAGCCATATGCAGAAGATTGAAACTGGACCCCTTCCTTACATCATATACAAAAATTAACTCAAGGTGGAATAAAGACTTAGTTGTGAAACCCAAAACTATAAAAACTGGAAGACTACCTAGGCAATACAATTCTGGGCATAGGAACAGGAATGGGCAAAGATTTCGTGACGAAGATGCCAAAAGCAATTCCAAAGAAAAAAAAAAAAACTATCAACAGAGTAAACAGATGACCTACAGAATAGGAGAAAATATTTGCAAACTGTGCATCTAATGAAAGTCTAATATCAAGCATCAGTAAGGAACTCAAACAAATTTACAAGAAATAAACAAACAGCTCCATTAAAAAGTGGGTAAAGGGCACGAATGGACACTTTTTGAAAGAAGACATATATGAGGACCACAAGCACATGAAAACGAGCACAACTTCCCTGATCATTAGAGACATACAAATCAAAACCACAATGAGATATTATCTCACACCAATCAGAATGGCTGTTATTTAAAAGTCAAAAAATAACACATGCTAGTGAGGTTGTAGAGAAAAAAAAGGAACTTATACAACTGTTGTAGGGAGTGTAAATTAGTTCAACCATTGTGGAAAACAGTGTTGCAATTCCTCAAAGACCTAAAAACAGAAATACCATTTGACCCAGCAATCCCATGACTATTAACAGGTATACACCCAAAGGAATATAAATTATCCTATTCTAAAGATACATGCACACATATATTCACGTATATTCATACACACATATTCACTATTCACAATGGCAAAGACATGGAATCAACCTAAATGGTATACTGAATAAAGAAAATGTGTTACATATGCACCATGAAATACTATGCAGCCATAAAAAGAATGGGATCATCTTTTTTGCCACAACATGGGTGGAGCTGGAGGTTATTATCCTTAGCAATCTAATTCAGGAACAGACAATAAATATTATATGTTCTCACTTATAAGTGGGAGCTAAATGATGAGATGTCAGGGACACATAGAGAGGAGCAACACATACTGGTGTCTACTGGAGGGTGAATGGTAGGTGGAGGGAGAGTGTCAGGAAAAATAACTAATGGGTTCTAGGCTTAATACCTAGGTGGTGAAATAATCTGTACAACAAACCCCCATGATACAAGTTTACCTATATAACAAATGTGCACATGTACTCCTGAACTTAAAAGTTAAAAAAACCCACCAAAACATGAAACACTTAGGTATAAATCTAATAAAGTATGTATATGTGTATGCTAAAAACTATGAAACACTGATTAAAGAAATTAGAGACCAAATAAATGGAGACATGTTGTGTTTATTAGAAGTCTCGATATTAAGCCGTTAACTGTTCCCAGATTGATAGCAATATGAGATCCACTATTAGACTATAAGCTTTTTGAGGGTGGGAATGTTGTCTAGCTTGATGGCCTCATATATATTAGGAATTCAGTAAACTTTTTGAATTGATTTAAAAATAAAAGAACATGATTTTCGCTAAAAGCACATTTATAGTATTAGGTCACTAATGTAATAAAACAATCACATGATTACATAACCCTGTTTTTTATAGAAATTTCTTTTTTTAATATGAGATCATAAATGTGAGAGAAGCTATGACATGTAGGCTTAATAAGTTTTTCTTACATTTTATGATTAAGATGTAATTAATCAATGGAAAGCAGCATAATGAATAAGGTATGGAACACAAATTGTAAATGAATATAGAATTCAATAAATATTTGTGAGATTTTAGATTCTTTTTCAGCAATGTATAACATAATCAGCATCTAAGAGTAATAGCAATTTTCAAGTCAAGCTGATATAAAGTTTATTCATGTCTGTTTCAAAATATGATATTTTCTATTATGCTTATATTTTTAAAGGGGAGGCAGATGATGAATAAATGAACAAAAAATATAATAATGGATATGTATTTATAAGTGCTATGAAGAGAAGAAATCCAAGCAAGAAGAGAGTGAAATGAGGTAGGTGGATTTAGGATAAGGTAGGGTATTCTGAGAAAACTTCTCTGAGGAAATGATGTTTCTGAGGACATGATGTTTGTGAATAGATTTGATTCACTAGAGGGCATTCACAAAGAAAGTAAGAGAAATTAGGTGGGAGAAGGAACCAGGGAACCAAACCTGTAAGTTTTTGCAGACCATGGTATGACAGAAAGCCAATTCAGGTTTTTGGCATAAGTATGGTGTTGTTAGCTCTTCAAAATACATCCAAAAAATTCCGATCACTTCCAGTTTGATATTCTGATCTAGACCATTGTGAAATGTTGGTTGAACTCTTTCAAAAGTCACTGGTCTCTCTAATTGTACTTGTGTTCCTCTACAGTCAATTCAATACACAAAAAAACAGTGATACTTTTAAAACATCGATAAGGCTGGGCACGGTGGCTCACGTCTATAATCCCAGCACTTCAGGAGGCCGAGGCAGGTGGATCAGAAGGTCAGCAGTTTGAGACCAGCCTGGGCATTATGGTGAAACCACGCCCCTACTAAAAATATACAGATTAGCCAGGTGTGATGGTGCATTCCTGTAGTCCCAGCTACTTGGGAGGCTGAGGCAGGAGAATCGCTTGATCCCGGGAGGCAGAGGTTGCAGTGAGCCAAGATCGCACCATTACACTCCAGCCTGCCTGACAGAGCGAGACCCGGTCTCAAAAAACAAAAAACAAAACAAAACAAAAACACACAGATAAGATCCTGTTACTCCTTTGCTCAAAATCATTCAGTGATTTCCCTTGTCTCTAAGTAAAACTTTTCAATGGTGCATAAGGTTCCACTTCACTAATCCCTCTCTGCTCCTCAGTTTATCTCTCAGCACATATCTTTCTGGTTTTCTGTCCCAGAATTCACAAACACATTCTTGTCTTTGGGACTCTGTGTGTGCTTTTCTCTCAGTTTGTGTTGACTTTTTCCTAGAAAGGCATACTTCTGCTCAAATATCCTTCATTACTTTGCCCCGGTTATGTGAATCCTTCCCTGATTATGCTCTATAAAACAACCTCACGCCCTTCTGCAGCACTCTTTAATTCATTTGCCATCATTTTTTTCTTCATAACATAATACGATTTGACAAGTTATTTTATACTTATACATACTATATTAGCTCAGGCTGCTATAGCAACATGCCATAGACTAAATGCCTTAAACAACAGCTAATTTCTCTCAGTCCTGGAGGCTGTGCAGTCCAGGATTAAGAAGCTGGCTGATTCAGTTCCTGATGCAGGCTGTCTTTCTGGTTTTTGGACAGACGTCTCACTGCATCCTCACGTGGTAGAAAAAGAACTCTGGTCTTTCTCCTTTTACCTATAAAGGCACTAATCCCGTCATGAGGGCCACACCCTTCCACCCTTATGAACTTATGTAAACCTAATTATCTCCCAATAGTTCCATCTCTGAATATCATCACATTGGGAGGGTTAGGGTTTCAACATTTGAATTTTGGGAAAACACAATTTAGCCCATAGCAATCATCTACTCAGAAATTTTAAACCCTATGTGTGAATCCCTATATTAAGCATTTTGAGGGTTTTATTATCAAAAGAAGAGATTAAGAGTATTGTCCAGCTTCTAGTACAATGCAGTACACTACAAAGAGTATGATCAAAATTTAGCACTATTATACGAATATCTTTTTAAGGAGAAAAAAGATATTAAGTGTAGTTCTAAGTTAGAAATTAAAATCTAACATGAAGGCGTCTTTTTTCTCATGGCAATTATTATTTGTCTTATTTTTGTTAAGAAACTTACCTCAGGATTAATTTTGAAAAAAATATGCAGTTGAATTTTCTCAGAAAGAGATTT
Source organism: Pan paniscus (assembly GCF_029289425.2). Lineage (NCBI taxonomy): Eukaryota > Metazoa > Chordata > Mammalia > Primates > Hominidae > Pan > Pan paniscus. Next base: position 58,226,060 of record NC_073262.2, read on the forward strand.
CAAGTATATGAGCTATGTGACAAGAGATAGTGACATATAAAAGAATGCCATTCTAGTTCATATTTTATTCTGGGGGATTAATCAGTACAAAGACTTCAATGAGGAGATTGGAAGAAAATCAGTAGTGTTATTTTACCTCTAGTCAACAAACACAAATTGAACAAATCCAAAGTTACCCTTTTTTTTCTCACATGTTTGTCTGGCCAATTACCAAACGCAAAGGCCATATTCAGTATCCTCATATATATTTTCAATTTTAAGAAAAAAAATTTTAATGGCCCTGACAGGGACAGTAATTAATTTATTTCATGTGTGAAATCTGTTAAATTCTGTGGTATATATTAAAATGTGTCTTTTCATAAACCCATTTCCTACATATTGACTTACCTTCTCTAGTGATCAGCACTGATCTTTTATTCATTGTGTGGTGTCTCATTTCTCAATCAAACCAAGTTTTATTCAAATAATAGTTTTCTTTCTTTAAATGTTGCATGAAGATAATTGCATTTTATTTTGGAATAGGCTGGATGTTTTGGTATGTTATCTCTTCAAAATGGTGGTGAGCTTATCCTGTAAAGTACTGTAAAGACCTAATGCTACTGTCATCTTTTGATATCTTATGTCTAGTGTTAATAGGTAAAAACATTATAAAGCAAAAAATCATGTATGGTATGGTGATCACTTTTTATATAATCATTATAATATTTAATGATTAGCTTTAATTCTGAGGAAGAATTTATATTAAAATGGCTTAGTCTAATCATTCAACCATATTGTATCTGAATACTTTCATTCTACTCTATCAAATATTATTCCATATAGAGATTTAACTATAAGCTGTGTTAATAGAGATATATTTTTAATATTCAGGAAAACCTCATACATATTCAGTTTTAATAGCTTATATTTTAAAAAATAACTTGATGTTATATCTAATAAAGACTGACTCATTCAGACAGTCATTTCTTGAATTCATTGTCCACTCAATCAACACATTAAGAGGTAATCGCTTTACAAACTATAGAACTATAATGAAATATAAATTAGTGATACCTAGGTATTTCAAACTCAAACACTTTTTCTGATTACTAGAAATGTTATCAATGGTGCATAGAACACTGCTGTGATCTACCCAGTTCTTTTGGCCCAAAGTACTCTAAGGTAGGACCAAGAAGGCTTACAGGGCAAGTGAAGCATAAGGCTCAAGACACAGTCACAGAAGCAGAAAGAGGCACTAGTTTCACAGAAGAGTTTAGTGATAAGTCACCATTAGAAACATTTATCTACAGTAAGAAGAAAGAGGCTGCAACACACACTTGTATATAGGTCACTCTCATATTTGGCTCTTAAGTTCTGGGGTGACCTAATTTATTACCAATTTAACTTTTATTTCTTCATCATATTTCTAATTTTTCAATTATTTAGATAATACATTCTCATAATGGAAAATTGCAAAGATACAGGAAAACATAAAGACACAGGTAATATACGTCCAAATCCCCATCATCAAGAAATAACTATGATTTACTTTTTCTTTCTTCTAAAGTCACAGTGGTTTTTTTTGCCATTCCTGGAAGGTGCCAGGTGTGTTCTCCCCTTGAGGTCTTTGAACTGAAACACGTTCTACTTTTAAATAGCATGGTCAGGGGTAGGCCTTGGTGGAGGACAACTTGTTCTGAAAAGTTCTCATTTCTGGATGAGAAAGTGATATATGTAGCTGTTTAGCAGAAGAAAGAGAGGGAAAAAGGAAGAGCATTTCAGACAGAGAAAAGAACAAATGCAAAGAATAGTGCTTGGCATGTCTGAGGAACAGTAAGAAGGTCATATGGCACAGTGGGGTGAGAAAAGGGTGCAGTAAACCAATATAAGGTTGAAGAGATGAGTTGAAGAACAAATTAAGTAGGACCTTGAAGGCAACATAAGGAGGTTTGCTGTTACTTTTAGTAAAATGATGAGCCATGAGGGTTATAAGCAAAGGAGTCACAGATATTGCATACTTATTTTTTAATAGACTTTATTTTTTGGAAGAGTTTTGGTTAACAATGAAATTGACAGGAAGGTAGAGGCATTTTCTATATACTTTCTATTCCACACATGCATAGCCTCCCTCATTATCAACACTCCGTAGCACAGTGGTGCTAGTCTACATTGGCACATCATTATCACCCAGACTCTACATTTTACCTCAAGTTTACTCTTCGTAGTGTGCATTCTATGAATTTGAACAAATGTATAATGTCATGTATCTACATTATAGTTTCATACAAAGTACTTTCACTGACCTCAAATTTCTCTGTGTTTCACCTATTTATTTTTCCCTCCCTTCCTCCTTCCCTCCCTCCCTCTCTTCCACCTAACTCCTGGTAACCATAGATTTTTTTACTGTCTCTAATTTTTGCCTCATCTAGAATATCATATACCTGGAATCATATACTATATAGCCTCTTCAGATTGGCTTCTTTCACTCACTAATACAATTTAAATTTCCTTCATGTAATTTTTTTTTTTTTTTTTTTTTTGAAATGGAGTCTTGGTCTATCGCCCAGGCTGGAGTGCAGTGGCGCGATCTGGGCTCACTGCAAGCTCTGCCTCCCAGGTTCACGCCATTCTCCTGCCTCAGCCTCCTGAGTAGCTGGGACTACAGGCGCCCGCCACCACGCCGGGCTAATTTTTTTGTACTTTTAGTAGAGATGGGGTTTCACCGTGTTCTCCAGGATGATCTTGATCTCCTGACCTCGTGATCAACCGCCTCGGCCTCCCGAAGTGCTGGGATTACAGGCTGAGCCACCGCGCCCATCCTCCTTCATATAGTATTTTTAAAAGATCATTTATAATCCCTTCCAAAGAAGCCCTCATAATTGTTTGAATACTTACTATTTTTGGTTCTCAGTAAATTCCTTTTGTGTTTCCTCTAAATCACCATTTCTGTTACCACCAGTGCTCATTTTGTTATGCAAATACTGAATTATATTTGTTAACCTAAAAAGACATATTGTATGCAAATATGTGTTTGCATATGGACATTAATAAATATGGGAATAGTATGAAGTATCAATTGTTCTTTCTCCAGCCCACAAACTGAAGCCCCAAACTATCCCTGTTCTCTAATCTATTGTGCAACTGAGCAGCTATGTCTAAGTTTACTAAAAGTACCATTGCTGGGTAAAGATATATTCTTTATTTGCTGAAAATTTGGTAAATAGCCCGGGCTCAGTGGCTCACGCCTGTAATCCCAGCACTTTGGGAGGCCGAGGAGGGCTGATCACCTGAGGTCAAGTTCGAGACCAGCCTGGCCAACGTGACGAAACCCCATCTCTACTAAAAGTACAAAAATAAGTTGCGCTTGGTGGTGGGCGCCTGTAATCCCAGCTACTCAGGAGCCTGAGGCAGGAGAATCGCTTGAGCCTGGGAGGCCGAGGTTGCAGTGAGCCGGGATGGAGCCACTGCACTCCAGCCTGGGTGACAAGAGCCAAGAGCTGACTCTGTCTCCGAAAAAAAAAAAAATTGGTAAATAACTTTAGGGTATTCTGCAAAAAGCCTATACCAGTTTATACTTTCATGTTTAGTCTGTAAGAGCGTGTAATTCTGCAAATGTTTTCCAATGCTGAGAATTATTAATCTTTTAAGTCTTTGCCAGCCTGAAAGATTGTTAAAAAGTTGAATTAAATTCATAAAACATTTCGAGGAAAGATACAATCTCTGTAATAGTTTTTCACTAAGAATATGATATATCCTCTCATTAAAAACAATATAAATAAATGAATGTAAATAATTTACAAACACAATAATAATATATGAATATATAAAATCTAAAAATAAATACATAGTTCAATAAGGGTAAGCAATACATATGCACATGTGTATGTATGTGTATTTGTCAGTGAATGTATGCATATATGTGCGTGTATATATGAGTACATTTGAATATGTGAATATGTACATTCGTATATAAATGTATATATATTTGTCATTAACATTTCATGGTTTTCTTTCTCCAGGACCTACACATAGTTATTAAATAATTTGAATTTTCATTTTTTCTATTCACTATGAAAGAAATTTTTTTATTATATTTCTCTGTGGTATTGCTTTCATTGAGGAACCCTTAATTTTTGAATATTTATTTTATTACCAGTCATTTTACTGAACTCTCTTGATTATCCTAATAATCGTTCAGTTGACTTACTTTGCTTTGCCAGGATAAGAATTGTATCACCTGCGAGTGATGATATTGCTGTTTTCCTTTCCTGTAGCTTTTGTTTTTTCTTTTCATGTATTGGTTAGATAGCAAATGACAAATATGAGAATACAAAGATTATGAATTTTAATAGGAATTATACTTATTTTTTATCACTGTAGGTAATATTGACTGATATAAGCAAATAATAACCAGCTATTGTGCCAAGTGCTAGAAAACTCATGGTTAAAAACATGCCTGTTCACCAGAATGTAAGCTCGACTATTCATAACTTTAAAGAATGGTAGCATTTTTAAATAAATTAGAAATAAATTTCAAATATATCCAATTACCTTCTTAGCATATTTTGAGAGGAGTTCCTGTTTTTCTCCTTTTTGAACTATTGATGTGAAGAATTACATGAATACATTTCTGAATATTGGATTATCCTTTTTCATCTGTAGAAAATAGCACATTTGATGACTTCATCATTTTTAATACTCTAACTGGATATTTTTTAATATTATATTTATAACTTTTGAGTGAGTAGGTTGTAGAACTTCATAGTTTGAGTGTAGAGTTAGAAAAACCTGAATTTATATCCCATTTCTTTCCTAGTTTAGCCTTGTATTCATAAGCTACTTCTCCAAACCTGCTAAGTCTTAGTATCTTTATGGATAATGAGATGATTATAAAATATCCTACCCTTTTAGATGGCTGAAGGTGTTAAATGCATGTCAAGTAATTAGTATAGATGCTAGCATGCTTAATAAATGTATATTCATAAATGTGACTTGTCAGTAGTTTTCCATTTTTTATCTTTTGCTGATAAAGTTTTTTAAAATTAAGGCCATGAAAACATCTTAAAATTAATTAATTAATTAACTAACTCCTTTTAACTACCTTATGGAGTAAATGATATGTAAATTAATATTCCTTAAAATTTTGTAATGAATCACTCCCATGAAATATCTAAAATTGGTATAATTTCTGGATATGATTATTTACAAATTCAAATAATACTCAGCTTCATCAAAAGTAATTTGGGTAACATTCTCTCAAATTAATTTTAATAATTTATATTTTCTCCACTCCATTAGTTCCTTAGAGATTTCCACATTAGCACATGGTTGTAAGTTAGTAATTAGTTTAAATTCACATTATATGCATAGTTATAATCTTTTTTACATGTCTGTCACATGCTTGTTAACATTTTTTTTTCTAATGACTTTTATTCATGTACCATATCTACATTTTAGGCATTAAGTTTACAATTATTTTTACTTTTTTAAATTTAGTAGCTTAATTTTTCCATGGTTTTTTTCTTCTTTCCATTTTTTGCCTAACTTTATGGATTAGATGCTTAATTTATTAATTTCTATTTGCATTCTTTAAAAACAAAAGCAATTTTGTCCATGATTCTGCAATGACGCACACCTTTGAAGGAACTGACATAACTGTTTTTAGACAACATGCTCTTTATAGTTATTTTCATTGATGATGTTTGATATCTTTTTGTTCAAAGTGTCAAATGAGATTGGTCATTGTGATTACTAAGTTGTTGCATTCTTCTTAAAGTGGTTGCACTTCTGCTTAAAGTTTTTTACGTTTTTTATACTTTTTTCATATTAATAGGAGACACTACTTATGTAATTCTTCATAAGATTACATGTAAAAAGGAAAAACAAAATACATGCTTGTTGTAAAATGTCTAAAATGAAAGTGTAAACAAAAAGTAAAAGTGCTTCTATCTCCAAATAACCATGGCCAATCATTTTTTGTCTCTTGTATTCTCTGAAATTGAATGCTGACACAGACTTTAGCATGCAGGATATTTCTTGGGGATCAACACTTGTGGAAGGTATGGTTGGAAGCAGGACTGAGTAGGTGGAGAAGTTGAACTGTGATGCAGGCTTGACATACCATCTTAGACAACCCATGCGGAACTCTGGAGGATATATGATATATGATATTTATAATTGTCCTATGTTGAGCCAAAATGACTGTCCTTATACCGTCTCATACATCTGTTATAAGATTAGAGTATCCAATCCTGGGAAATGCTAGCCTTCATAAAAGGCTGCCCTCTGCAGCTAGAGGCTGTCTGCTGTCAGTTGCTAAAACAAGTCCTCCCTCCAAGGGGACATGGGAGTTGCAGCTTAGTGTGCTCTATGTCTTTTATCTTAAATCAATTTAGAATATTTTATTTAAAAATTTCATATACATTATAATTTTCATCTTAGTTTTTACCTTAATAATATTTTATTTTATATGTATTTCTAAGAGTTTTCTAATCCTTAACATACTTATTCAAAGTTATTTTTTGATGTCAAGATTTTTCTAATCTTAACTTATCTTTCAATTGGCTGTATTAAATCATTTACATGTTATTTTGAAAAGACATGAGGTATATTTTCTGGGCTATTGCTCAATTAAATATTTTTATAATATTCATACAAGAATAACAACCACTGTCAAACTTTTCTGTCTTCTGGCATTTAATGTTGCATATACATGTTCATTTCTGCTTAAACATGTTAAGTGGTTACTTATCGTTAAATTTTAAAAAGCCTCAAGACTTGTGTAAATATGATCATCAATTATTACTTGGACTGTGATGATTAGAGAAACCAGGGAAGAATTATGATCAGATTTGCATTTTTATAATAATCATCCTGTCTTTGATCTGAAGATTATATTATGAGGAGAATTAACAGATGCAAGGAAAAACGATACAAAGTGACAGTTTTTTAAAGGAACATGATGGATAAAAGCAACATAAAAGAGAAATAATAGGAAGAAGATAATGAAATCAATTTAATCTTACTGAATTTGGAGAGCTATGAACCATCAAAATTATGATACAGAAGAGGCTATTGGGACTAGAACTCAAGAAATTGTACTATAAATGATAATATTGATATTCATGATTCAAGTTATATGTAATCTCCTAGAGACTGAATAGTATAAGAAGAAATGGGAATTAGAATACAGGTTTAAAACATTCCAACATATAAGAAGAATGTAGAGGAGAAGGAGGTGCCAGCAAAAGACAATGAGGAGTTGTCAAAGATTTTGGAAGATTGGGAGAATGTTCTGACATAGAATGCAATGGAAGAGTAGTTACTAAAGAATGTTTTCAAGAGGGTCAAATGCTTCTCAGAAAATAAGGAAGAAGAAATCTCAAATATATCCTTGGCATTATTAATATGAAGATTAATGACAACATTAGCAATAGGAATAAACAACAAACTACAAAGAAGGAGGAATGTAAACAAATGGATTTTGTGAATAGAGAATTTATTCCAGAAGTTTTAACGTATCAAGAAGATAGATCAAATCTTACACTAAACAAATATGGGAAAGAGTGAAGGATTTTTTCACTTTATTTGTTTTGCAGGAGAAACAAAACCTGTTTAAAAACTAATCAGAAGGAACCAATAGAGTAAGACAAGTACACAGGAAATAGAAAGAATAGCGGATGGCAATAACTTCCTATGAAAATGTAAAAAACAAAGTCTAGAATAGAGTCATAAAGACTGATTTTACATGAGATATTGAGTTCCTTCTGGTTGTAGCAGGAAATAAAAAATACTTTGGATCACTTAAAGATACGTGTATAAAAGTGATGATAAGATGATGGTCAGTCCAATGACTTCAGTTGTCTCTGTGAAAAAGTCTTTTATTTTTTATTATACTTTAAGTTCTAGGGTACAGGTGCACAACGTGCAGGCTTGTTACATATGTATACATGCGCCATGTTGGTGTGCTGCACCCATTAATTCATCATTTACATTAGGTATATCTCCTAATGCTATCCCTTCCCCCTCCCCCACCCCATGACAGGGCCCGGTGTGTGACGTTCCCCTTCCTGTGTCCAAGTGTTCTCATTGTTCAATTCCCACCTATGAGTGAGAACATGCGGTGTTTGGTTTTTTGTCCTTGTGATAGTTTGCTGAGAATGATGGTTTGCAGCTTCATCCATATCCCTACAAAGGATATGAACTCATCATTTTTTTTGGCTGCATAGTATTCCATGGTGTATATGTGCCACATTTTCTTAATCCAGTCTATCATTGATGGACATTTGGGTTGGTTCCAAGTCTTTGCTTTTGTGAATAGTGTCACAATAAACATACGTGTGCATGTGCCTTTATAGCACCATGTTTTATAGTCCTTTGGGTATATACCCAGTGATGGGATGGCTGGGTCAAATGGTATTGCCAGTTCCAGATCCTTGAGGAGTCGCCACACTGTCTTACAGAATGGTTGAACTAGTTTACAGTCCCACCAACAGTGTAAAAGTGTTCCTAATTCACCACATTCTCTCCAGCACCTATTGTTTCCTGACTTTTTAGTGATCGCCATTCTAACTGATGTGAGATGGTATCTCATTGTGGTTTTGATTTGCATTTCTCTGATGGCCAGTGATGATGAACATTTTTTCATTGTCTGTTGGCTGCATAAATGTCTTCTTTTAAGAATTGTCTGTTCATATCCTTCACCCACTTTTTGGTGGGGTTGTTTTTTTCTTGTAAGTTTGTTTGAGTTCTTTGTAGATTCTGGATATTAGCCCATTATCAGATGGGTAGATTGCAAAAATTTTCTCCCATTGTGTAGGTTGCCTGTTCACTCTGATGGTAGTTCCTTTTGCTGTGCAGAAGCTCTTTAGTTTAATTAGATCCCATTTGTCAATTTTGGCTTTTGTTGCCATTGCTTTTGGTGTTTTAGACATGAAGTCCTTGCCCATGCCTATGTCCTGAATGGTATTGCCTAGATTTTCTTCTAGGGTTTTTATGGTTTTTGATCTAACATTTAAGTCTTTAATCCATCTTGAATTAATTTTTGTATAAGGTGTAAGGAAGGGATCCAGTTTCAGCTTTCTACATATGACTAGCAAGTTTTCCCAGCACCATTTATTAAACAGGGAATCTTTTCCCCATTTCTTGTTTTTGTCAGGTTTGTCAGATGGTTGTAGATGTGTGGTATTATTACTGAGAGCTCTGTTCTGTTCCATTGGTCTATATCTCTGTTTTGGTAACAGTACCACGCTGTTTTTGTTACTGTAGCCTTGTAATATAGTTTGAAGTCAGGTAGCGTGATGCCTCCAGCTTTGTTCTTTTGGCTTAGGATTGTCTTGGCAATGTGGGCTCTTTTTTGGTTCCATATCAACTTTAAAGTAGTTTTTTCCAATTATGTGAAGAAAGTCATTGGTAGCTTGATGGGGATGGCATTGAATCTATAAATTACCTTGGGCAGTATGGCCATTTTCACGATATTGATTTTTCCTATCCGTGAGCATGGAATGTTCTTCCATTTGTTTGTATCCTCTTTTATTTCGTTGAGCAGTGGTTTGTAGTTCTCCTTGAAGAGGTCCTTCACATCCCTTATAAGTTGGATTCCTAGGTATTTTATTCTCTTTTAAGCAATTGGGAATGGGAGTTCACTCATGATTTGACTTTCTGTTTGTCTGTTATTGGTGTGTAAGAATGCTTGTGATTTTTGCACATTGATTTTGTATCTTGAGACTTTGCTGAAGTTGCTTATCAGATTAAGGAGATTTTGGGCTGAGATGATGGGGTTTTCTAAATATACAATCATGTCATCTGCAAACAGGGACAATTTGACTTATTCTTTTCCTAATTGAATACGCTGTGTTTCTTTCTCCTGCCTGATTGCCCTGGCCAGAACTTCCAACAATATGTTGAATGGGAGTGGTGAGAGAGGGCATCCCTGTCTTGTGCCAGTTTTCAAAGGGAATGCTTCCAGTTTTTGCCCATTCAGTATGATATTGGCGGTGGGTTTGTCACAGATAGCTCTTATTATTTTGAGGTACGTCCCATCAGTACCTAATTTATTGACAGTTTTTAGCATGAAGTGCTGTTAAATTTTGTCAAAGGTCTTTTCTGCATCTATTGAGATAATCATGTGGTTTTTGTCTTTGGTTCTGTTTATATGCTGGGTTACATTTATTGATTTGCATATGTTGAACCAGCCTTGCATCCCAGGGATGAAGCCCACTTGATCATGGTGGATAAGCTTTTTGATGTGCTGCTGGATTCGGTTTGCTAGTATTTTACTGAGGATTTTTGCATCAATGTTCATCAGGGATATTGGTCTAAAATTCTTTTTTTGTTTTGTTTCTGCCAGGCTTTGGTATCAGGATGATGCTGGCCTCATAAAATGAGTTAGGGAGGATTCCCTCTTTTTCTATTGATTGGAATAGTTTCAGAAGGAATGGTACCAGCTCCTCCTTGTACCTCTGGTAGAATTCAGCTGTGAATCCGTATGTTCCTGGACTTTTTTTGGCTGGTATGCTATTAATTATTGCCTCAATTTCAGAGCCTGTTATTGGTCTATTCAGGGATTCAAGTTCTTCCTGGTTTAGTCTTGGGAGGGTGTATGTGTCCAGGAATTTATCCATTTCTTCTAGATTTTCTAGTTTATTTGCATAGAGGTGTTTATAGTATTCTCTGATGGTAGTTTGTATTTCTGTGGGATCAGTGTTGATATCCCCTTTATCGTTTTTTATTGCATCTATTTGATTCTTCTCTCTTTTCTTCTTTATTAGTCTTGCTAGTGGTCTATCAATTTTGTTGATCTTTTCAAGAAACCAGCCCCTGGATTCATTGATTTTTTGAAGGGTTTTTTGTGTCTCTATTTCCTTCAATTCTGCTCTGATCTTAGTTATTTCTTGCCTTCTGCTAGCTTTTGAAAGTGTTTGCTCTTGCTTCTCTAGTTCTTTTAATTGTGATGTTACAGTGTCAATTTTAGATCTTTCCTGCTTTCTCTTGTGGGCATTTAGTGCTATGAATTTCCCTCTACACACTGCTTTAAATGTGTCCTAGAGATTCTGGTATGTTGTGTCTTTGTTTTCATTGGTTTCAAAGAACATCTTTATTTCTGGCTTCATTTCGTTATGTACCCAGTAGTCATTCAGGAGCAGGTTCAGTTTCCATGTAGTTGAGCAGTTTTAAGTGAGTTTCTTTTTATTTTTTTCTCTTCTTGACACGGAGTCTCGCTCTTTCGCCCAGGCCGGAGCGCAGTGGTGCCATCTCAGCTCACTGCAAGTTCCGCCTCCCAGGTTAATGCCATTCTCCTGCCTCAGCCTCCCGAGTAGCTGGGACTACAGGCACCCACCACTGTGCCTGGCTAATTTTTTGTATTTTTAGTAGAGACGGGGTTTCACCATGTTAGCCAGGATAGTCTTGATCTCTTGACTTCATGATCTGCCTGCCTCGGCCTCCCAAAATGTTGGGATTACAGGCGTGAGCCACCGCGCCTGGCCTTAAGTGAGTTTCTTAATCCTGAGTTCTAGTTTGATTGCACTGTGGTCTGAGAGACAGTTTGTTACAATTTCTGTTCTTTTACATTTCCTGAGGAGTGCTTTACTTCCAACTATGTGGTCAGTTTTGGAATAAGTGTGATGTGATGCTGAGAAGAATGTATATTCTGTTGATTTGGGATGGAGAGTTCTGTAGATGTCTATTAGGTCCGCTTGGTGCTGAGCTGAGTTCAATTCCTGGATATCCTTGTTAACTTTCTGTCTTGTTGATCTGTCTAATGTTGACAGTGGGGTGTTAAAATCTCCCATTATTATTGTGTGGGAGTCTAAGTCTCTTTGTAGGTCTCTAAGGACTTGCTTTGTGAATCTGGGTGCTCCTGAATTGGGTGCATATATATTTAGGATAGTTAGCTCTTCTTGTTGAATTGATCCCTTTACCATTATGTGATGGCCTTCTTTGTCTGTTTTGATCTTTGTTGGTTTAAAGTCTGTTTTATCAGAGACTAGGATTGCAACCTTTTTTTGTTTTCCATTTGCTTGGTAGATCTTCCTCCATCCCTTTATTTTGAGCCTATGTGTGTCTCTGCACGTGAGATGGGTCTCCTGAATACAGCACACTGATGGGTCTTGACTCTTTACGCAATTTGCCAGTCTGTGTATTTTAAATGGAGCATTTAGCCCATTTACATTTAAGGTTAATATTGTTATGTGTGAATTTGATCTTGTCTTATGAGTTAGCTGGTTATTTTGCTCATTATTTGATTCTGTCATTATGATGTTAGCTGGTTATTTTGCTCATTAGCTGATGCCAAATTGTAAAGACCATCAGTGCTAGGAAGAAAAAATCTTTTCTTAATTGGTAGCTTATCTAAGAAAAATAGGAGTTTTGAGGAAAATGGAGAAATTTTGAAATCCTCATGGGTGAAGGATGAGTGAATGGGACTAGAACAATAACATAATAGGATTGGGGATAGACTCAAGGTCTCTGTTGGCTAGGACTGTGGGTTAGGAAATTTTAGTGTCATCAAACTGCCCAGTTATGTAATTCATCCAACTTTTAAAGGACTGTAGAGACTAATTGCCAAGTTCACATATCCTTGTGGAAGTTAATAATGGTACAATGAGGTAACAAAGGTTAAGAAATTTGCAAAGGACATTGCTATGATCTGAATGTTTATCTCATCTCAAAATTCATATGTTGAAATCTCAACCCTAATGGTATTAGGAGGTGATTAGGTCATTAGAGCAGAGCCATTATGAACAACATTAATGCTCTTAGAAAAGAAGTTTCATTTCCCTTGCCTTTTCTACCATGTGAGGATGCAGTGAGAAGGAGCCATCTGTGAACCAGGAAACAGACCTTCACCAGACATCAAATCTGCTGGCACCTTGATCTTAGGCTTCCGAGCCACCAGAATTGTGAGAAATACATTTCTGTTGCTCATTTGCTACCTAGTTTATGCCGTTTTGTTATAGCAGCCCAAACTGACCAAGATAGACACGTTGAAGGGTTGCATACTGATATTTAAATGAGAAAAGTGTATAATCTCAGCTGGCATGTGTAAAGGAAGGAAAGGGGGTTAATGTTCTTTATTTCCTTTTCTTTCTTTCTTCTTTCTTTCTTTCTTTCTTTTTTTTTTTTTTTTTTTTTGAGACAGGGTCTCACTGGGTTTCCCAAGAACTGGTGTGTGGTGGTTCACTGCAGACTCAATCTTCCCAGCTCAAGTGATCTTCCCACTTCAGCCTCCCTTGTTGTTGGGACTACAGTCACGTGCCACCACACTAGGCTAATCCAGGCAATATTTTTTTTTGGTGAGGGGGTGGGAACAGAGTTTTGCCATGTTGCCCAGGCTGGTCTCAAACTCCTGGGCTCAAGATATCTGCCTGCCTTGGCCTCCCACAGTGCTGGGATTATAGGTGTGAGCCACCCCTCCTGGCCCAGGGTTATGTTCTTAATTGAAATAATGAAGTAAAGAGATTATAGATTGTGATTTGAGATTGTCTGCATCTTAGAAATTATTATGAAATTTTGATATTGGGGAAAATTTCTAATTTGTGTAAGTCTGATTTGAAAATTTGATTGAGTGTATACCTTACTTTTTTTAAAAAAATATGCTGTTTAAATTTTAAGTTTATGTCTGGGTTGCTTTAGCTACTCCCCATAACTTTTGGTAGGTTAGGTTATTACTGTCACTTAGTTATTGTATATTTAACGTTCCTTGTGATTTTCTCTTTGATCCTTGGGTTACTTAGTAAGTTGTATGCTTTTAAAATTTCAAATATCTTCTTATTGATTTCTAAGTAAATGCCATGTGGCCAGTAAACATGTTCTAGATGACTTTGATCTCTTAAAATAAATAGAATAGGCCAGGCACCGTGGCTCACGCCTGTAATCCCAGCACTTTAGGAGGCTGAGACGTGCTGATCAGAAGGTCAGGAGATCAAGACCATCCTGGCTAACACAGTGAAACGCCGTCTCTACTAAAAATACAAAAAATTAGCTGGGTGAGGTGGTGGGTACCTGTAGTCCCAGCTGCTCAGGAGGCTAAGGCAGGAGAATGGCGTGAACCCCGGGGGACGGAACCTGCCGTGAGCCGAGATTGTGCCACTGCACTCCAACCTGGGCGACAGCGAGACTCTGTCTCAAAAAAAAAAAAAAAAAAAAAAATTAGCCAGGCATGGTGTCAGGCGCCTTTAGTCCCAGCTACTCAGGAGGTTGAGGCAGGAGAATGGCGTGACCCAGGAGGCAGAGCTTGCAGTGAGCTGAGATCGAGCCACTGCACTCCAGCCTGGGCAACTGAGTGAGACTCTGTCTCAAAATAAATAAATAAATAAAAAATAAACAGAATATTGTTTTATGGCCCAGCATATAATCAATATTGGTCAGTGTTACATGCATACATGAGGACTTTCTCTGCTGCTATTTGGTTCATTATTCTCTAAACATCCATTAGATCAACTTATTAATAGTATTGTTCAATTATATATTCCTGATGATATTTTATCTACTTGTTAGTTTCCAACTATAGTTGTGAATTTTTCTATTTTTAACTTTATTTCTGCCAATTTTTACTCTAAGTAGTTAGACACTTTGTTTTCGGTGTCACTGATTTAACACTATTGTTATAATTGTTAATATTTTATTATTATTATAAATATTGCTATTATTGTTATTAGGTGCTATTAGATACTTACACTTAAAAACAATGTAATACAACCATATTAGAAAATTTTGAAGATATTAATGACTTGCTTAAAAAATAGCAATAGAATGTCTGAAATGACCAAAATACTTTTTTAAAGAGGATAAGTGTTCACAACAAAAGCAGGCAATTTACTTAAAGTTCCTGTTAGTGCAGTTCAAAGTTTGTTTTGATAAGCTTTATTTTTTAATTCTCAAAAACTTGCACTTTAAGCTTAGAGTTATAAAATTAGGCTAAGAAGGTTAGAATAGTCAGAAATTCAAGAACAAATACAAACAAAATACATTGAATGTTAAAAGAAAAGAAGAATCCAGAGGTCTGCTAGTGTTACCCTATAAGCAGGCATATGAGCATACTCAAGTTAAAAATAATGTAGTAATCTGATCAAGATCTCAAAAAATAGAATTTGACAGATAGGTTTGGTCTCCAGAGCTAGTGATCATTTGTCAGAAGCATGCCACACAAATAAAGATAGATTGCAGTATTTTAGAGATTACACTTCATCTTCCAGTTTTTAAATGATTTTGTTTTTACATAAGGCAACAGACAAAGAACACTGAATGATCACTAGCATTAAATAATAACCAATGACCCACATTACATATATTGATTAGCTAACCCTTTCTAGATGTTGGTGTTCTTAAACTTGTCAATAGCTCTTCACAATTAAAAATAACATTGAGTGGGAAAGCACCATTTATCATCTGTCTGGTCAAAGACAACCCAACTTAACTTAGTGGATTATAGATTTGGAATAGATCATTCAGGAAAAGATCTGAAGATATTAATGGGTATTAATTGGGGGGAAGTTACTGTTATATTATTTCACAATACAGAAATGTGTGCAAATAATAAAAGTGCAGCAGTATTAATTTTCCCAAAATAAGACACCTGTGAAACTACTGCCTCAATCAATAAATATTACGTTACCAGCATCAAGAAGCCTCTTCTTGCTTCTTCCTAGTCATTAACCTTCAAGGTAACCACTATTCTGATCTCTAACATCTTGGTAGATATACTAATATCATATTAAAACATGTCACACATGAAATAAAAATTACCACATTGATTTAAAGATGCTCTGATAATTTCTATAACAGCTATCATTTAAAAATTACAAATAATTTCTGGGGAGAAAACAGAACAGAAAAACAGGAAACTCTAAAATGCAGAGCGCCTCTCCTCCTCCAAAGGAACGCAGTTCCTCACCAGCAACGGAACAAAGCTGGATGGAGAATGATTTTGACGAGCTGAGAGAAGAAGGCTTCAGACGATCAAATTACTCTGAGCTACGGGAGGACATTCAAACCAAAGGCAAAGAAGTTGAAAACTTTGAAAAAAATTTAGAAGAATGTATAACTAGAATAACCAATACAGAGAAGTGCTTAAAGGAGCTGATGGAGCTGAAAACCAAGGCTCGAGAACTACGTGAAGAATGCAGAAGCCTCAGGAGCCGATGCGATCAACTGGAAGAAAGGGTATCAGCAATGGAAGATGAAATGAATGAAACGAAGCGAGAAGGGAAGTCTAGAGAAAAAAGAATAAAAAGAAATGAGCAAAGCCTCCAAGAAATATGGGACTATGTGAAAAGACCAAATCTACGTCTGATTGGTGTACCTGAAAGTGATGCGGAGAATGAAACCAAGTTGGAAAACACTCTGCAGGATATTATCCAGGAGAACTTCCCTAATCTAGCAAGGCAGGCCAACGTTCAGATTCAGGAAATACAGAGAACGCCACAAAGATACTCCTCGAGAAGAGCAACTCCAAGACACATAATTGTCAGATTCACCAAAGTTGAAATGAAGGAAAAAATGTTAAGGGCAGCCAGACAGAAAGGTCGGGTTACCCTCAAAGGGAAGCCCATCAGACTAACAGCGGATCTCTCGGCAGAAACCCTACAAGCCAGAAGAGAGTGGGGGCCAATATTCAACATTCTTAAAGAAAAGAATTTTCAACCCAGAATTTCATATCCAGCCAAACTAAGCTTCATAAGTGAAGGAGAAATAAAATACTTTACAGACAAGCAAATGCTGACCGATTTTGTCACCACCAGGCCTGCCCTAAAAGAGCTCCTGAAGGAAGCGCTAAATATGGAAAGGACCAACCGGTACCAGCCGCTGCAAAATCATGCCAAAATGTAAAGACCATCAAGACTAGGAAGAAACTGCATCAACTAATGAGCAAAATCACCAGCTAACATCATAATGACAGGATCAAATTCACACATAACAATATTAACTTTAAATGTAAATGGACTAAATTCTCCAATTAAAAGACACAGACTGGCAAGTTGGATAAAGAGTCAAGACCCATCAGTGTGCTGTATTCAGGAAACCCATCTCACGTGCAGAGACACACATAGGCTCAAAATAAAAGGATGGAGGAAGATCTACCAAGCAAATGGAAAACAAAAAAAGGCAGGGGTTGCAATCCTAGTCTCTGATAAAACAGACTTTAAACCAACAAAGATCAAAAGAGACAAAGAAGGCCATTACATAATGGTAAAGGGATCAATTCAACAAGAGGAACTAACTATCCTAAATATTTATGCACCCAATACAGGAGCACCCAGATTCATAAAGCAAGTCCTGAGTGACCTACAAAGAGACTTAGACTCCCACACATTAATAATGGGAGACTTTAACACCCCACTGTCAACATTAGACAGATCAACGAGACAGAAAGTCAACAAGGATACCCAGGAATTGAACTCAGCTCTGCACCAAGCGGACCTAATAGACATCTACAGAACTCTCCACCCCAAATCAACAGAATATACATTTTTTTCAGCACCACACCACACCTATTCCAAAATTGACCACATAGTTGGAAGTAAAGCTCTCCTCAGCAAATGTAAAAGAACAGAAATTATAACAAACTATCTCTCAGACCACAGTGCAATCAAACTAGAACTCAGGATTAAGAATCTCACTCAAAGCCGCTCAACTACATGGAAACTGAACAACCTGCTCCTGAATGACTGCTGGGTACATAACGAAATGAAGGCAGAAATAAAGATGTTCTTTGAAACCAACGAGAACAAAGACACAACATACCAGAATCTCTGGGACGCATTCAAAGCAGTGTGCAGAGGGAAATTTATAGCACTAAATGCCCACAAGAGAAAGCAGGAAAGATCCAAAATTGACACCCTAACATCACAATTAAAAGAACTAGAAAAGCAAGAGCAAACACATTCAAAAGCTAGCAGAAGGCAAGAAATAACTAAAATCAGAGCAGAACTGAAGGAAATAGAGACACAAAAAACCCTTCAAAAAATTAATGAATCCAGGAGCTGGTTTTTTGAAAGGATCAACAAAATGGATAGACCGCTAGCAAGACTAATAAAGAAAAAAAGAGAGAAGAATCAAATAGACGCAATAAAAAATGATAAAGGGGATATCACCACCGATCCCACAGAAATACAAACTACCATCAGAGAATACTACAAACACCTCTACGCAAATAAACTAGAAAATCTAGAAGAAATGGATACATTCCTCGACACATACACTCTCCCAAGACTAAACCAGGAAGAAGTTGAATCTCTGAATAGACCAATAACAGGAGCTGAAATTGTGGCAATAATCAATAGTTTACCAACCAAAAAGAGTCCAGGACCAGATGGATTCACAGCCGAATTCTACCAGAGGTACAAGGAGGAACTGGTACCATTCCTTCTGAAACTATTCCAATCAATAGAAAAAGAGGGAATCCTCCCTAACTCATTTTATGAGGCCAGCATCATTCTGATACCAAAGCCTGGCAGAGACACAACCAAAAAAGAGAATTTTAGACCAATATCCTTGATGAACATTGATGCAAAAATCCTCAATAAAATACTGGCAAACCGAATCCAGCAGCACATCAAAAAGCTTATCCACCATGATCAAGTGGGCTTCATCCCTGGGATGCAAGGCTGGTTCAACATACGCAAATCAATAAATGTAATCCAGCATATAAACAGAGCCAAAGACAAAAACCACATGATTATCTCAATAGATGCAGAAAAAGCCTTTGACAAAATTCAACAACCCTTCATGCTAAAAACTCTCAATAAATTAGGTATTGATGGGACATATTTCAAAATAATAAGAGCTATCTATGACAAACCCACAGCCAATATCATACTGAATGGGCAAAAACTGGAAGCATTCCCTTTGAAAACTGGCACAAGACAGGGATGCCCTCTCTCACCGCTCCTATTCAACATAGTGTTGGAAGTTCTGGCCAGGGCAATCAGGCAGGAGAAGGAAATAAAGGGTATTCAATTAGGAAAAGAGGAAGTCAAATTGTCCCTGTTTGCAGACGACATGATTGTTTATCTAGAAAACCCCATCGTCTCAGCCCAAAATCTCCTTAAGCTGATAAGCAACTTCAGCAAAGTCTCAGGATACAAAATCAATGTACAAAAATCACAAGCATTCTTATACACCAACAACAGACAA
This sequence comes from Pan paniscus, assembly GCF_029289425.2. Lineage (NCBI taxonomy): Eukaryota > Metazoa > Chordata > Mammalia > Primates > Hominidae > Pan > Pan paniscus. The sequence continues at coordinate 58,245,176 of NC_073262.2, forward strand.
ACAGAGAGCCAAATCATGAGTGAACTCCCATTCACAATTGCTTCAAAGAGAATAAAATACCTAGGAATCCAACTTACAAGGGATGTGAAGCACCTCTTCAAGGAGAACTACAAACCACTGCTCAAGGAAATAAAAGAGGATACAAACAAATGGAAGAACATTCCTTGCTCATGGGTAGGAAGAATCAATATCGTGAAAATGGCCATACTGCCCAAGGTAATTTACAGATTCAATGCCATCCCCATCAAGCTACCAATGACTTTCTTCACAGAATTGGAAAAAACTACTTCAAAGTTCATATGGAACCAAAAGAGAGCCCGCATCGCCAAGTCAATCCTAAGCCAAAAGAACAAAGCTGGAGGCATCACACTACCTGACTTCAAACTATACTACAAGGCTACAGTAACCAAAACAGCATGGTACTGGTACCAAAACAGAAATATAGATCAATGGAACAGAACAGAGCCCTCAGAAATAACGCCGCTTACCTACAGCTATCTGATCTTTGACAAACCTGAGAAAAACAAGCAATGGGGAAAGGATTCCCTATTTAATAAATGGTGCTGGGAAAACTGGCTAGCCATATGTAGAAAGCTGAAACTGGATCCCTTCCTTACACCTTATACAAAAATCAATTCAAGATGGATTAAAGATTTAAACGTTAGACCTAAAACCATAAAAACCCTAGAAGAAAACCTAGGCATTACCATTCAGGACATAGGCGTGGGCAAGGACTTCATGTCCAAAACACCAAAAGCAATGGCAACAAAAGACAAAATTGACAAATGGGATCTAATTAAACTAAAGAGCTTCTGCACAGCAAAAGAAACTACCATCAGAGCGAATAGGCAACCTACAACATGGGAGAAAATTTTCGCAACCTACTCATCTGACAAAGGGCTAATATCCAGAATCTACAGTGAACTCAAACAAATTTACAAGAAAAAAACAAACAACCCCATCAAAAAGTGGGCGAAGGACATGAACAGGCACTTCTCAAAAGAAGACATTTATGCAGCCAAAAAACACATGAAAAAATGCTCATCATCACTGGCCATCAGAGAAATGCAAATCAAAACCACTATGAGATATCATCTCACCCCAGTTAGAATGGCAATCATTAAAAAGTCAGGAAACAACAGGTGCTGGAGAGGATGTGGAGAAATAGGAACACTTTTACACTGTTGGTGGGACTGTAAACTAGTTCAACCATTGTGGAAGTCAGTGTGGCGATTCCTCAGGGATCTAGAACTAGAAATACCATTTGACCCAGCCATCCCATTACTGGGTATATACCCAAATGACTATAAATCATGCTGCTATAAAGACACATGCACACGTATGTTTATTGCGGCATTATTCACAATAGCAAAGACTTGGAACCAACCCAAATGTCCAACAATGATAGACTGGATTAAGAAAATGTGGCACATATACACCATGGAATACTATGCAGCCATAAAAAATGATGAGTTCATATCCTTTGTAGGGACATGGATGAAATTGGAAACCATCATTCTCAGTAAACTATCGCAAGAACAAAAAACCAAACACCGCATATTCTCACTCATAGGTGGGAATTGAACAATGAGATCACATGGACACAGGAAGGGGAATATCATACTCTGGGGACTGTGGTGGGGAGGGGGGAGGGGGGAGGGATAGCATTGGGAGATATACCTAATGCTAGATGACGAGTTAGTGGGTGCAGCGCACCAGCATGGCACATGTATACATATGTAACTAACCTGCACAATGTGCACATGTACCCTAAAACTTAAAGTATAATAAAAAAAAAAAAAAAAAAAAAAAAATTACAAATACTATAAGTGAATTGCAAATTATAGTGTTGCCTTGTAGGTTTAAAGTAAATTATAGCTGTTCTTCATATTCTTCATAGAGGAGTTTATTTAATTGAATGAAATTTTAAAAACTTAATATTTCCCAGTACCTATGGTTTTCAAGTCTACTAGATACTAAGGTATCTGTCTTTATGGATTTGATCATTATATACATTTGTAGATATATTTTGTAATTGACACCTAATAATTGTACACATTATGAAACACAGGGTGACATTTCAATACATATATACAATGTAAGTAAGTATCATTTCAAGGCAAAAAGGGAACTCTTATACACTGCTGGTGAAAATAAAAATTAGTACAGTCACTATGTAAAACAGTATGAAGACTCTCTAAAAACTAAAAATAAAACTACCATATGATCCAGAAATCACTCTACTGTGTATTTATCCAAAGTAAAGGAAATTAGTATTTCAAAGAGTTATGGACCCCCGTGTTTATTGTAGCTCTATTCACAATAGCTGAGATATGAAATCAACATAAATGTCTATCAAAGGATACATGGATAAAGCAAATGTTATACACACATACGCGCGTGTGCGCACACACACACACACATACACACACAGTTGAACACTATTCAGCCCTGAAAAAGAATAAAATCCTGTAATTCATCGCAACATGGATGGAACCGGAGGACATTATGTAAGTGAAGTATGAGAAGCACAGAAAGACACAAATCACAAATTCTCACTCATGTGGGAGGCACAAAAGTTGTGCTCATAGAAGTAGACTACTGGTTACTAGAGGCAGGGAAGGAGAAGGGAGAGGATGGTTATTGAATACAAAATTAGAGCTAGATAGAAGGGGTAAGTTCTAGTATTCTATAGCACTGTAGGATGACTATCATTAATAAAAATTTATTATATGTTTTCAGACCGCTAGAAGAGAGGATTTTGAATGTTCCCAAAACAAAGAAATAATCATTGCTATTACTATTTTTACTACAAATTAGTGCAATTATCTTTAGTAATAATATTAAGGAGTAACAAGGAGAAGAATCAGAAGGTGAAAGAAGAGGATAAAAGATTTATTTTAAATATTTTTCATTTTGAAAAAAATTTATTTTCTTTGTAATCCAAGAGTTTATTTGAGAAAGGATTCTAAATAATATCAAAGGCATTTATATTTATTTTACTTTCATATGACTTTTGTAATTTATTTTAAATTTTGCTCAACTTTATGTAACTTCTCCCTTATAAGTTTCTGATATATGGAAGTATTTGGAGACATAGGACAAAGGTGTAAAACCAAATAAAAGTATAAAATAGATATTATGTACTGTGCTCAAACACATACATAACAGCATTCAAACACACACACACCTGCAATTTGATTGTCTTAGTTAGACATCCCCTTTTATCCTTCATATTCTGCTTGCTATTTAGTATTGAAAGACTCAGGGAAGTCTCTACACTTAAAAGATCTTGATTTTTAATGACAGGAGAGAGTAAATAAGAATATGGAAATGGGAAGATAATCATATTTGGGTGACTTCTATCTCTACATTTATATTCCTTCTGAGTAATGAGATAACTTCCTCATGTCAAAGTTTTATGTCCTTATAGATACAATTTTTAAATATTATTTTTGTAAATTTTTATCATTATTATGCTCTTTCTCATGCACTAACTCACTTGATTCTCGTAAAAAAACTTGAATTGATTGGTATATTTTCCAAATTTTGCAGATTAAAAAAGTAAGACTCAAAAACTTAAGTAAATTTCCTGAAATTATATGTCTAATGACTATGGTTGGAGCTGGATCGCAAAGTCAGATCTGGCCTCATTTTGCAAACATATTCTACACAGAATAAAAATTGTAGATAACCGTTGTGTTTAGAATTCACAAAGTCAACAATTTCTGGTTTCTGCCTATCAAAATTCGAAGAAATTCCAGTTTTTTTAGAGTCTCTCCCAATCCTGATATGTCCACAAATCTGGAACTATAATTTTGTTGAGAATATTTTCCATGAAAATTGCATACATAATACAGTGATTAAAAATTAATTTACTAAATGTTTTCCACTAATGAATTCAGTTCATTGGAAAGTGCAAACACGAATGACACAGGCAATTTTTCTATTATCTTTATATTGTATTATTTATTCACCATGGCCGTATTTTCATGATATTTAGAATTCTTACGTTGAGTTGACAGACAGTACTAAGAGATTCAGCTAACTTAACCCTTGCCTTTTTATAAGTTATAGACATATTGTTATCAATATATGATCAAACAGAATATAGAGGGGCATATAAGTGACAAACCAAGGATTATATAATCATTTACCCTATGCAATATAACTGTCTGACATACGTACATACACATAAAATATACATAGTTATATGTTTAATATACACAATTTCCACTTAATCTTTGGAAAACTGAGAGCTAGCTCTTTGCTATTTCAACTTCTTACTTTCTTTACTTGAAAACTTGAAGTTTTATTCCCTTTGGAAAATTAATTAAAGAAAAATAACTTAAAAACCCACTTAAGTTGTCTCTATTTTATTGTTAGTTGGATTCAGAAAATAATATATTGAAAACCACCATTGTTTTACTGTATATTTTCTCTTATGAAAAGTAATATATATTTGTTTATTTTTAGTTTATCTCTTTTATACGTAAGTTACACTTTTAAAAAAATTTTGTTTATTTTTTATTTTTTAATTTTTAAATTTTTAAAATTTTAACATTGTTTTAATTTTTATGGTACATAGTAGGTATATATGTTTATGGGTTATATGTGATATTATGATACAGGCATACAATACATAATAATCACATCAGGGTAAATGGGGTACCCATCGCCTCAAGCATTTATCATTTCTTGTTGTTACAAACATTCTAATTATACTCTTTTAGTTATTTTAAAATGTATAATAAATTATTGTTGACTGTAATCACTCTGCTGTGCTATCAAATACTAAATCTTATTTATTCTACCTTTTTGTATGCATTAACCATCCCCTTGTTACCCACTACCCTTCCCAGTCTCTAGTAATCATTATTCTACTCTCTTTCTCCATGAGTTTAATTATTTTAATTTTTAGCTATCACAAATAAGTGAGAACATGCAAAGTTTGTCTTTGTGTGACTGGCTTATTTCAATTAACATAACAACCTCCAGTTCCATCCATGTTGCAAATGATAGGCTCTCGTTTTTTAATGGCTGAATAGCACACCATTGTGTATACGTATCATATTTTCTTTTTCCATTCGTCTGTTGATGGACACTTAGGTTGCTTTCAAATCTTGGCTATTGTGAATAGCATTGCAATTAACATGGAAGTGCAGATGTCTCTTTGATATACTGATTTTCTATCATTGGGCTATATACCTAGCAGTGGGATTGCTAGATCTTACGGTAGTTCTATTTTTCGTCTTTTGAGGATTCTCCATACTGTTCTCCATAGTGACTGTACTAATTGACATTCCCACCAACTATGTACGGGGGTTTCCTTTTCTCCACATCCTCACTAGCATTTGTTATTGACTATCTTTTAAATATAAGCAACTTTAACTGGGTTAACATGATCTCATTGTAGTTTTGATTTGCATTTATCTGATGGCCAGTTATGTTGAACACGTTTTCATTTGCCTGTTTGCCATTTGTATGTCTTCTTTTGAGAAATGTCTATTCAGATCTTTTGCCCATTTTTTAATCAAATTATTAGATTGCTTCCTATTGAATTGTTTGAGTTCCTTATATATTCTGGTGTTTAATCCCTTGTCAGAAGAATATATTGTAAATATTTTCTCCCATTCTGTAGTTTCTCTCTTTCTTTGTTGATTGTTTCCCTTGCTGTACAGAAGCTTTTTAACTTGATATTATTTCATTTGTCCTTTTTTGCTTTGGTTGTCTGTGCTTGAGGGATATTACTCAAGAAATCTTTGCCCAGAACAATGTCTTGTAAAGTTTCCCCAATGTTTTATTGTGGTATTTTCATAGTTTGAGGTCTTCTCTTAGATTTAAGTCTTTCATCCATTTTGATTTCATTTTTGAATACGGCAAGAAACAGGGTCTCATTTTATTCTTCTGCTTATGGATAATCCAGTTTTTCCACTACCATTTATTTAAGAGGTTGTCCTTGTCCCAGTGTATGTTATAGGTACCTTTGTCAGAAATGAGTTCAATGTAGATGTATGGGCTTATATCTGGGCTCTCTTTTCTGTTCCATTGGTCTTTGTGTCTGTTTTTATGCCACTACTATGTTGTATTGGTTACAAAAGCTCTTTGCAAAAAGAATCTCAGTTTTGTTCTTTTTTGGCTCAGGATTGCTTTAGCTTTCGGGTTCTTTTGTAGTTCTATATAAATTATAAGATTTTTTATTTTTCTATGAAGAATATCATTGGTATTTGAATAGGGATTACATTGAATCCGTAGATTGCCTTGGTTAGTATGAACATTTTAACAATATTGCTTCTTCTACTCTATGAAATTTGAATATTTTTGCATTTTATTGTGTCCTCTTCAATTATTTTCATCAGTGTTTTATAGTTTTTATTGTAGAGATCATTCACTTTAGTTAAGCTTATTCCTAGGTATTTTATTTTACTTATAGCTATTGTAAGTGGGATTACTTTCTTGATTTCGTTTTTAGATTGTTCACTGTTGGCATATATGAGTGCTACTGACTTTTGTATGTTGATTTTGTATCCTGCAACTTTACTGCATTTGTTTATCAGTTCTAATAGTTTTTCTGTACAGAATATCATAACATCTGCAAAGAAGGGTAATTTAACTTCTTCATTTCCAATTCGGATGCACTTTATTTCTTTCTCATGTCTGACTGCTCTAGCTAGGACTTCCAGTTTTATGTTGAAGAACAGTGGTGAAAGCGGGCATCTTTATTTGGTTCCAGATTTTAGAGAAAATGCTTTCAGTTTTTCCCCATTTAGTATGATTCTAGCTGCGGGTCTGTTGTATATGGCTTTTATTGTATTGAGGTATGTTCCTTCTATACCCAGTTTTTTGAGAGCTTTTATTATAAAAGGATGTTTAATTTATCAACTATTTTTTCAGCATCAATTGAAATGATCATATAGGTTTTTACAATAGATACATTTATTCCAGCTATTTTTTTCTTTATTTTGTTTCAATAGTTTTTGGGAAACAGGTGGTTTTTGGTTACATGGATAAGTTCTTTAGTGGTGATTTCTGAGATCTTGGTGCATCCATTACCTGAGCAGTGTACACTGTCTACAATGTGTAGCCTTTTATCCCTCACTAGCCTCCCACCCTTCCCCCTGATTCCCCAACGTCCATTATATCATTCTGATGCCCTTGTGTCCTCATACTTTAGCTCCCATTTATAAGTGAGAACCTTCAATATTTGATTTTTCATTCCTGAATTACTTCACTTAGAATAATGGTCTTCAACTCCATCCAGGTTGCTGCTAATACCATTATTTCATTCCCTTTTAAGACTGGGTAGTATTCCATGGTGTGTGTGTGTGTGTGTGTGTGTGTGTGTGTGTGTGTAATGCATGGTGTGTGCCACTCTCACAGAGAGGAGATACAGTGGTCAGTAAATATGAGCTCTTCAACTGGATTGCCTAGGGGATTCATCAGAGAAGCAGTGTGATCCACGGAGAGCAGAGATGAGTGAGTCAGGACAGATTCCCAGCAGGATTGGCACAAAGCCAAGGGAGGCTCCCCACTCTGGGGAAAGGGTGAGTGAATGAGAGCCCGCAGGGACCCACACTTCTGCCATGGACCTTATCAGTACTGAACACAGGAGAGTCCCTCCCTCCCCTCCCCACAGGGCCTCCAGACTGATATGGAGAGTTGTGCAAAGTCTGGACAGAGCTGCTGCTCAGACTCATGTGGAAACCCAGGGATCTTGGGTCCCTGAGAGCCCTGACTCCTGCAGCTGTAGTTCCACCAACAAGGGAGGTCAGGCTTTCTCACATGCCCCCGGGAAAGGGGCTGAATCCACAGTGCTGAGGAGCAGACAGACTGCAGACCTCGCCTCTGTTGCACCACTCCAGGCAAAGCTCACTGACCTGGGACCCCAGCACAACTACTCTACCCCAGCCTCAGCACTTGACTATAGCAGTTCTGCATTCCTCTAAGGTGGAGCTCCTAGGGGTAACTAGGAGGTCTACAGCTTTTGCCACTGTCACAGTCCCTGCCCATACTGCCTTCAGGCTGGGAAGGGAGCAATGAGCACAAGAGCTATCACCTCGGTTGCTGTACAGAAAAGTGGCCAGACTGTTTTCCTCATGGTTCCCTGCCCCTGCTGCTCCTCACTGGGGAGGTCCTCCCAACCTTGGCCCGCAGAACAGCCACCCTACCCATGCCTGATCACTTCAGTCAGTGGAGGACCTGCATATCTCTGGGGTAGAATTCCTAGAGACAACCCATATCCCCTCTGCCTCTGCCACTGCAATGGTGTCACCCTTGTTGCCCTTGGGCTGGAAAGGGAACAAAGACCCTGATCACTTTGCTCACACCCCCAGCACATCCCAGCTGCTCTGTGGAGAGCAGCCGCATGTCTCTTCCCTTTGAGCCCCTAACCCCTTGCTTTTCACCAAGCTGGGCCCCCAGCTTGGGCCCACAGTGCAACAGCCCCATCCAGAGCTGAACATTCCATTGGCAGCAGCTCTGTATCTCTCTGGAGTGGAGTTCCCAGAGGCAACTTACAGCCCCTCTGCCATTGTCACCATAGCGGTACCTCCTTTTCTGCCACTGGGCTGGGAGTGAGCAAAGAGCCAGAGTGCTTTACTTGCAACTCCAGCACACTGTGACCACCCTACACAGAAGACGCCAGACTGTCTTCACCATGAGCCCTCCCATCTGCTCCCTGGCTTGGGCCTGCAATGCAGCTACCCTACCCAGATTAGATTAGCAGCAGTTCTGTGTTTTCCTGTGGCAGAACCCCCAGAGACAAGTTTCTGTGCACACATTCCAGTCAGCACAAAGACACTTTTCATTACCTCCTAAAACCACAACATCAGAATCTTTTGGATTTGTAGATAACCCTAAAATCATCATAAAGGGTCTTTGAGGCATCTGGTAAAGCCCTCTCACAGAGATGCTAATTGGAAGGAGGTGCTGGGCTTTTACACTTAAGCTCTATGTGTATTTAAGGTTGAACAAGATATAAAGTGAAAAGAGAAGAGAAAGTTATCTGCTCTCATGCTCTCATCTCTAATGTGAGCTCCAAGAGAGAAATTCTCTAAAGAGCATCTTAAGACGTTTTAGAGGCATTCTTGACTTGCTCCCTCCTGTAACACTTTATAATAATTTAGGGGATGAAAATATGTCTCAGATAGCTTGCTGGATTCTCTAAAAAAACAAGAAGGTGAAAATGGGAGAGAATATTAGTAGGCACGCGCACATGTGTTAATACACACACAGACACATACATAAACGTACACACAAACTGAGCATGGAAAGAAGAAAGGTGGAGGTTGGACAGGACAAAGGAAAAGGAGAGGGAGAGAGAGACAAAGAGAAAGAGAGAGAAGAGTCTCACAAAGGAAGAGTAGGAAAGGAGGAGAAAATAAAATCAACAAAGGTAGGTTTCATGCTTGTCTCAAATGAGTATGTTCTTCACAGCCTGTATTTATTAGCTGAAGAAATATACCAGACTGATAGTACTGGATAAAGAAGCTAAAAAGGCATATATCTTTGAATAAATGTTGACAGAGATGAAGGGACATGAGTGAAAAGAGGAGAGTTCGGATCTGAAAATACATAGATGAGTACATGATGTAGATCCTTGATGACTTTAATATTGGAAAATAGAAAAGGTGCAGTGCTCTCATGTAGTAGGCACTAAAAACATGCTGGTGAGCTACCTCTGTATTAGGCAGTAAGTTTGTGTCACATATCTCCTATGAAGGGATATTTGTGGGATTATTTGCTCCCTAAAATCTTAGAAGAGCCAGCAGGCTCTATGAGAGACATTTTCTTACATTGTCTCCACAAAAAGTTTACTTGGGAAGCAAATACTGAGTACTGTAATATCAGAAGTCAGCAGGATATATTTTCTCAAGTACACGGCCTTTATATGATTACTAAATTTAATATAATTTTATTTCAAATGTACATTAAATGTAATGCTTTTGAGAGAAACATAATATATACACTCAAAATTCTTTCAAGGAATTCAAATAATTCCTCCAAAATAATTTTAAAATATATTATTGTTTCATCACATTAAATGTTTAATTTGTATACAACTTTGAAAATTAAAAACTTATTTTATTTTATAGATTTTGTGCTTTAATGAATTATATTACTATGGATATGTATCTTCTTTGCCACAGTGAATTAAAACTCTCAGTATTTTTATTGGTATTATACGCTGACAATCACTTTACTCAGAAATATTCAATGATGTAAATATTTTTAGCATAAACTTACATATTCGTATCAAAATTTTTTCTAGGCACGATTAAACAGGTAACTTTTCATTAAAGTTTACCCATATGTGGTCATCCATATCTCAGTTTTCTACATAGATTACAAAGGCATACAACTTAACTTCCAATTACTTTTAACCTTTGCTACCACTTCTTTAATAGAAAGGAGGACACAGCATCCTACATATCATAGTACAAAGTATAACTCTAAAGCTATTGCTGTGTGATATATCACACTAGAAAAAGGAACAAGTAATCGTTAACTGCATTTATGTAACACAGTACTACAAAACTCGTTAAACTCTAACCTTACCCAACTCCTCTATAACTAGTGCCCTCAAAAAGCTCATGCTTTCACACATTATGCTTTGCTACTTCTCCACTCTGTCTGCAATTTTCATTTTATTTCTCTGCCTCTAGTTCCCCATTCTTCATGAATTCAGTAATTCATCTCTATAAACACATATTAAATTTCAGTGTTAGAAATGTAGTCCTCAAGCATCAGAAGGAGTGCCAGGATGAGGACCTCTGAAAATCCTCTTTTCCATAAAAGCAATGAGAAAACTGGCTAAAATCAGCTTTTACAGAACTCTGGAAATTAACCAAAGGCTTGCCGCAATCCAGGGTGCATCATTCAAGAAAAATGGCAGAATCACAGTAAGAACAGTGAGCTTTGCTATTTGACTAGCTTATGCCCATTGCTGCACCATCTTTACAGTAGCTTTGAAAACCAAGAGCCTGCAGTCACAGTGAAAACCAAAAGTCTGGCAGCCACTGGAGGGGGCAGAAGTGGATTGAATCTCCTTGAAACCCCATACCCAGACAATTGTCCTTCCTTGATATGTTTGGTAATTTTCCAGAAGATCCTATCCAGAAGGTTTTTTATTTTACCTGACTCAGAGCTTGAGAGAATAGCCTTTTCTCTAGAGAAAACAACAAACAGTAGCAATTGTTTACTATCATGACTGAGCCAGCAGTGAGTAACAGTTAGGACAAACAATAGGCAAACAAAATAATCTCAGAAATGTGTTAAGCAAGTTGTCTATATTTCAAAAGTTTTGACACATTTCTGGGGTATAGAAGGCCACTTATATTGGTAGGGTTATGCATGTATTCAGGCCCTTGCACGTGATCTGTGCTTCCATTTCTCACTGACCTTGAAATTCAGCCTAAGCAGAAAAATAAGCCTAAGTAAGAATTGCCAACTGTGTTTGTGAGTTTTAAAGAGATGATCCAAAATGCAGACACAGCCCCTTAGGAAAGACTGGAAAAAGTATTTGTTCCAGGCATTAAAGAAAATCTCTGTTTAACTATTAGCTGACCAGTAAGCTAAGTAAAGACTCCCACGTCCACACATGATAAAGAATAAAGACATTAGAGAATTAGCTCAGAGAAAGTAACTCATCCAACAGTCATAATAACAAAACCTGAGGAGTAGAGATTATATGATTTCCAGAACTCTGGAAATGTATAGTTTTCACCAAAAGTGTTCTTACCCAGAAATAAAAAGTAGTCACTTGAAAATACCGCTAAGAAAGCAACACATGTTGGATTTACTAGACAAAGACTTTTAAAATTAGCTATTTTAATAAGGTGAAAGAACTAAAGAAAGACACATCTAAAGATTGAAAGAAAAATGTGAGAATGATGTCCCACAAAACAGAGAATACAAATAGTGCTAGCAATTGTTTTTTTTAAAAAAACTATACAAAATTTCTAATGTTGTATACTACAATAACTAAAGTGAAAAATTCACTAGATGAGGCTTCAGCAGATTTGATCAGGCAGAAGTAAGAAAAAGCAAATTTAAAGACAGGTCAATTAAAATGACCCAGTGCGAGAAAAAGAAAGCAAATAATTATAATTATAACAAATAAATAAATACAGAAAAATAAATTAGGCTTCAGACACCTGTGGGATACCATCAAGCTTGTTATATAAATAATGAGAATTATAGAAGAATAGGGACAGAAATACAGAAATGACATTTGAAAAAATAAGTGAAAAATTTCCAAATCTGGAGAAAAATATTAAATTATTTTGACTGGCTTATGCCCATTGCTACACTACATGCTGTGTACAAAGGGATACACATTAGATTCAAATAAATAGTTTAAAACTAGAAGATTGTAAAAGAATACCACACAATTCGTTACCAAAAGATAGCAGGAGTGGTAATGCTAATAAATTAAACATATAATAATCTCAACAAACATCAAGAAGGAAAATTCAAAGATGTTTACACCTAGACACACTATACTCAAACTGTTGAAAGACTAAGATAAAGAGGGAATCTCAGAAGTAGCAAGTGAGGAGCAATTCATCGTCTGCAAGGTAGCTATAATAAGAATAACTGTTGATTTCTCAGTAGAAATAATGAAGCTGTGAAGACAATGGTATGCAAATTTAAAGTACTAAAAGAAAAGTCTATCAAACAAGACTACTATTCTTCAAAAGTTAAGGATAAATAGATATATTTTTAGATAAACAAAACCTGAGAGTATTCACCTCAAGCAGATCTGCCTGATAAGAAATAATAAAGGTAGTCTTTCAGGATGTAATGAAAGGATACTAGACGTAACTTGAATCAAGATAAAGAAATAAAAACTACCAATAATAGTAACTACATAGATAAATATTAAATATCATTATAAATATATTTTTAATACTGCATAAAGTAATAATTATAAACTTGTACTTATAAAAATTGAATAATAAAAATGTATAAACACATAACTTGTATGTCAATAAAATCACAAGTTTGAGGGAGAACTATATAGAAGCAAATATTTCATATACAATTTAAATAAAGTTAGTATTGACATGAAATAGCCTGTAATAAATTAAGATGTCAATTGCAACCCCAGAAAAGACACTGAGAATATAACTCCAAAATAATATGGTAAAAATGTTACAAGAGAATTAAAGTGGTATCTTAAAAAATATCTAATTAGCACAAAAGAAGGAAATGATGTTGGAACAAAGAAATTAAGAAGACATATAATAGAAAAATATAAGATATAAATTTTACCTTAGCATTAATTACATTAAACAAATTAAACCTGTAAATAAATTACACCTTCAATCAAAAGGCAGAGATTGGCAAGATGGGTTTAAAAAATTTTTACCCAACTACATGCTGTCTACAAAGGGATACACATTAGATTCAAAGAAATAGTTTGAACCTAGAAGATTGGAAAAGAATACCATACAATTAGTTGCCAAAAGATAGCAGGAGTGGTAATGCTAATATCAGACAAAATAGACTTTATAAAAAAAATTTTTACCAGAGACAAATGAAGACATTTTATAAGGATAAACTATCAACCCATCAAGAAGATATAACAATTATAAACATATTTCTGGGTATAACACAGCCCCCAAATTTATGAAACATAACAGAATTAAAGAAAAAAAATATATATCTCATTAAGAGTTGAAGACTTTAATACTTCATTTTCAGTAGTGGATAGAACAACTAGGAATGATAACAGGGAATACAAGGCTTGAATTATAGAGTAATCTGAGCATAGCCAATGGACATCTATAGAACACCATACTCAAGAATAACAGGATACATATGTTTCTTCTCAATTACACATAAAATATTTTGCAGGATAGACCATATTGAAAATGCCATAAAACAAGTTAAATAAATTTAAGAGGGCCAAAATCACACAAAAGTATGATTTTCTGATCATAATAAAATGAAATTAGAAATAAATAACAAAAGGAAATTACAGAAATTCATAAATGTGTGGAAATTAAACAACACACACACAAACAACAAATGGGCAGAAAAGGAAAACACAAATGAAAATTAAGAAATATGTTGATATAAATTAAAGAATATATAACATACCCAAACTTATGAGTTGTCGTAACAGTATTACTTAGAAAGAAATTTATAGGTGCAAACACTTACTAAACAAGAACTTAAATCATTAACCTAACTTTCCACCTTAAGGCATTAGAAAATGTGTATATTAATGTGAAACAAGAAAAATGATGAGACTTATACAGATCAGGAGAGAAATAAATAAAATGTAGAAAACAAGTAGTTTACCTGGACCAACCAAAAAAAGTTACTCTTTTCCGAAACCAGGAATGAAAACTTGAAGATCATTAAAAAGATTAGAGACATGAAAAAGATGAAAAAGCTATAAAAATATATAAGAAAAAGTTAAATAATATAAATGGAATGGAAATTTTTTTGAAAGATTAAAAACTGCCTCACTGAAGGAGTAGAAAATCTGAATAAATCTATAACATAACAAAGATATGGAACTGATCATCAAAATTTTTCCACAAATAAAAGCCTAGGACTCAGTTGCTTCACTGGTAAATTCTACCAAACATTTAAATAATAACTAACAAAAATTCTTTTGAAACTCTCTCCAAAATAGAAGAAACACCTTCTCATTTTTGAGGCCAATATTACCATGATACTGAAGCCAGACAAATACATTACATAAAAATCATTTAAGTCTAATAGCTGGCCCTTATGATTATAGATTTCTTCACAAAATACCAGCAAACTGCATCCAGAATAATAAAATGAATAATTACCATGATCAAGTGGGATTTATCTTAAAAATGCAAGGGTGGTTCAACATACAAAAATCAATAAATGTAATTTATCATATTAACAGAATGGAAAAAATACACGATCTCTCAATAGCTGCAGAAAACACGTCTGAAAAAATTCAGTGTACTTTCACTGCAAAAACACTCAACAAACTAGCAATAGATTTAAAGTCCCTCAATATAATAACAGATATCCATAAAAAATCTATAGCTAACACATTTAGTGGCAAAAGATTGAAAGCTGTTTCCCTAATTTGGACACAGACAAGGAAGTATGTGCTAGCTATTTCCATTGAACATTGTGCTGGAGTTTCTAGACAACACAATTAAATAAGAAAAATAAATAAAAAACATTCTCATTGAAAAGTAAAAGCTATTAGTAAATGATATTGTCTTATGTGTAGATATTTATAAGGAATACACACACACATACACACACATTTTAGAGTTACTCCAGCAAAAATAAGGAACACAAGATTAACATACAAAAATCAATTTTGTCACCACAAATGAACAATTTGAAAATAAAATTATGAAAATAATTCCATGTACAATAGCATCAAGAGGAATAAAACTCAAAAATAAAGGTAACTAAAGAAGCATAAGACTTGTGCACTGAAAACTGCAGAACATTATCGAAGGAAATTTAAAAAGAGCTAAATAAATGAAAATACATTCTGTGTTCATGGATTGGAAATGTAGTATTGTTAAAATGGCAATATCCCTTCACATTGATCTGAAAATTCAATACAATCTTGATCAGATTTCCAGTTGATTTCTTTTTTTTTTTTTTGAGATGGAGTCTTGCTCTGTCGCCCAGGCTGCAGTGCAGTGGCATGATCTTGGCTCACTGATAGCTCTGCCTCCCAGGTTCACACCATTCTCCAGCCTCAGCCTCCCAAGTAGCTGGGACTACAGGTGCCTGCCACCACGCCTGGCTAATCTTTTGCATTTTTTTACTAGAGAGGGGGTTTCACTGTGTTAGCCAGGATGGTCTCGATCTCCTGACCTCATGATCCACCTGCCTCGGCCTCCCAAAGTGCTGGGATTACAGGCGTGAGCCACCGTGCCTGGCCTCCAGTTGACTTTTATGCAGAAACAGAGTTGATCCTAAAATGGATAGGGAAACGTATATGACCTAGAATAACCAAAATAATTCTGAAAAGAACAAAATAAGAAGACTAAAAATTCTCAATTTAAAAACTCAATACAAAGCTACAAGAATCAAAACAGAGTTGTACTAGCATAAGAATCAACATACAGAACAAAGGAACTGAATTTGAGTCTAGATTGAAACCCATTATTTTGATGAATTTATTTTCAACAAAAATGACAAGACAATCTAATGGAGAAAACATAATCTTTTTCCACAATGATGCTGAGTCAACTTGATACCCACATAAGAATGAATGAAGTTAGAAAAATATCTCACATCATATACATAAATTAACTCAAAATTTGTCAAAGACCTAATGTAAAAGCTATAAAGTTCTTAGAAGAAAAATTAAGCATAAATCTTAGTGACTTTGAATTAGGCTCTGGTTTCTTAGGTATGACTCTAAAAACACAACAACAAAAATAGACAAATTGGGGCTTATCAAATTTAAAATTTTGCTGAATTAAAAGATACCATCAGGAATATGAAAATGTAGCCCACAGAATAGGAAAAAATATTTACAAATTATATATTCAGGATTTGTCTTCAAAATATATAAAGAATTCTGATGACTCAATGGTAAAAGGACAAATAACACAAATAAAAAATGGGCAAACGGTATGAATAGACATTTCTCTAAGGAAGATATTCATATGAACAATAGCACATGAAAAGATGCTCAGCATTACTAGTTATTGTGGAGATTAAATTTAAAAACACAGTGAAATTTTACTTCACACTCACCATGCTAGCTTAAATTTAAAAATGTGGACAATAATAAGTGTAGCTAGGATGCAGAGGAATTGTACCCCTTATACATTACTGTTAGGAATGGAAGATGGTGTAGCCACTTTAGAAAATATTTTGGCAGTTTCTTAAGAAATTAAGCAGAGTTACCATGTGACTCAGTAATTCAACTTCTAGGTGTATACCCAAGGGATTTAAAAATATATATACACACAAATCCTTGTACATGAATGTTCAAAGCAGTGTGATTTATAATAGCTGAGAAGTACAAATATGCCAAATGTTCATCTATTAATTAATGAATAACAAAATATAGTCTATTAATACCACAGAAGATTATGCAGGGTAAAAAGAATGACTGTAACGTGCTACGACTTACATAAATCTTAAAACATGCAAAGTGAGTCTAGGCGCAGTGGCTCATGCCTGTAATGCCAGCACTTTGGGAGGCCAAGGTGGGTGGATCACCTGAGGTTGGGAGTTCAAGACCAGCCTGACCGACATGGAGAAACCCGTTCTCTACTAAAAATACAAAATTGGCTGGGTGTGGTGGTGCATGCCTGTAATCCCAGCTACTCGGGAGGCTGAGGCAGGAGAATCACTTGAACCCAGGAGGCAGAGGACGTGGTGAGCCGAGATTGCGCCATTGCACTCCAGCCTGGGCAACAAGAGCGAGGCTCTGTCTCAAAAATAATAATAATAATAATAAAATAAACAGACATGCAAAGTTAAAGAATCCAGTCACAAAGGCCACATATAGTATGATTTCACTGCTCTAAAATGTCCAGAATAGACAAATCTATAGAGACAGAAAGTAGATTGGTAATTGACAAGGGATGCAGGCAGAAAGGATTTGGTCCTTAATGCTAATAGGTATGAAGTTTATTTTGTGCTGATAGAAATGCTCTGGAATTAGTGCAATCGTTGTACATTTGAGAATATATTGAAAGTCACTCAATTATATAATTTAAAAGGTGAATTTTGTGGTATGTACATTATACCTTAATTATAAGAAAAAAATAGTAGACCAGATAAATTAAATTCCACAGATGTTTACTTATCATTAATGTGAGTTAAAATTGTTGTCACTTTCCATATAATTCGGTATAAATTGTGTACTATTTATGATAATTGATAGAAAAAAATACATGTACTTTGATTTGGTTTTGGCCAGTTCTCTATTCTGTTTTATAGTTACCATGTACATGTATTCATTTTCTTTACCTTTGTGTATTAAAATACTGACTTTGAGCCACAGAGTGACACTTGGAATTTTAGAAAGTTTAAAATCAGATTATGGAAAACCATGATGCTGTGGATTGTTCAACCTCCCTGACAATAAATACTTTATAAAATGAGCACTTCTGAGTAACCGCTAGAATTTTAGGACTTACTTTTGGGAGTTTCCTACCTGTGGCTTCCTTCGTATTAAATAATGAAAACTTATTTGATAACATTATACAGTTCAACTATATTGTTTTCTTCTTTCAGTGCCTAGTACAAATTACCTCCAGTTGGAATAAATCAATGCAAAATTTTAATGTATAGCTTCTTTTCGTATTATTGGAGTCAACATACTACTTTTCTAATACATTCTTTATAAACTCTAGGCAACAGCAAGGTCTAAAATGTCACAGGATCCTTTGGGTGTCGCTTAACCAGCTGGAAACCTCTGTGGCCAGCGGGTCTCTGCTTGAGTTTTGCTCACACCCACTAGGCCCATTCCACTCATTTGACCCAGTAGGCTGCTCTTGGCTTGAGCTACCAGCCTGGATCCCATGCCTGCCAAGGGCAAGCCAGGTGTTGAGTGGTGAGGGATGTGTAAACAAGCAAGTGTGGGGTCCGGCCACTGCGCATAGCCAGGCACACTGGCTGCTGTGGGGTGGGGCAGGCAACTCCAAGCACCAGCATGGGCACTGGCCCCTTGTGAGGCTGAGGCTGGACCAGACATATGGAAAGTGGCTTCTGCTGTGTGCACCAGTGTCTGAATAAGGGAAAACGCAGTAGCGCCTGAAAACTCAGAGATGCCTGGAGCCACAGAGCCCCAAAGAGGGTGTTACAGCCTGTCGCAGTCCTGGCTCAAGGAGCCCCGAGGTCTATACAGCCAGAAGGGCTGCGGCTCTACTCTCCTCATTATTCACAGTGTGGTGAACAGGGAAGCACGTTTTAGTGGGGTGTGTTTCAGCCCATTTGTGTTATAGCTGTTTCAGTCCCACCACCTTGCGCTGGGCCATGACTCCTGGGTCAGCCCGGTCCCACTGATGCTTCCCGGCACTGACGCTTCCCGTTGGATGGGGTGGCTGCCAGGCACCAGCAGAAGGCAGGAGGTCTGTAGTGTTACAGCCCCTTTAGCTCCTGCCCACAAGTCGGCGACGTGGTCAGGGAAATGTTACAGCTCCTTTTGCTCCTGCCATTTGGCAGGTCCTGAGTTCTTGTCCCCCATCCAAAAAGAATGAGGTTTTGCTGATAACTGGAGGGTGAGCAAGATGGAGAGGAGCTTTACTGAGAACTGGTGCAGCCCTCAGCAGAAGGCAGACCTAAAGTGGTTAGCTCCTTTCTGCAGGCAGGTCGTCCTTACCAGTGTCTGAGTCTGACTGTCTGGTGCTTTTATAGGCTCATAATGGAGGAAGTACATGCTGATTGGTCCATGGACAGAAGGAAGTGATTGTCGATTGGTCCATGCGTGGGCCTGGAAAAAGCACCACTTGGTTGGTTGAAAGGCATCAAGGAATTTTCTCACTCAGGGTCATGGACTTCACCAGGAACTGGCAACCTGACCCTTAGACTTAAAGCCATGCCTGCCTTGAAGGTGGGTTTCCCCAGGGACCCAGTCCTTCCCAACCAGGAACCTGTCTGTCTCCCTCCTCCATCAACATGCCCTCCACAGAGCCCAGGCTATCAGCACCAAGGGGCACCCGCAAGCCTACACCAAGCCACCATCAGCCCCAGGCCTCCCCTCCCCATGCTCATTAGTGCCCAAAGTTTCAGCCTCAGAAGCAGTTTCCAGATGGGCCTAAGGGAGGTAGTAGGGGGGGCTGGGATGTCCCCCGAGTGCACACACTGAGCGTACACACACCCAGTCAGGTCACAACAGTGCCTGGACTTGGCTATCAAGACATGTCCACATCTTTGTTCTGCACACAGCTGGTACTGGGAACAGGAAGAGGCTAGGAAGTCGGAGCAGGCACTTCCAAGTCTGCGGGGACATGAGGCTTCCCGGGGCCCTGAGAGGACAGGGATGCCCAGGTCCGAAGCTGTGGCTGGGCAGCTGCAGCTGCACCTGGGAGGGCAGGGGTCCCACCCTGCCAATTCAATAGAGTGCAGGGTTCCCGCTGGAATCACCTTTTCCTGGCCCCTGCTGGTTCTGTGGAGGGCAGCCCCAGCGACGCCTTCCCCACTGTACCTGGTACCCTCACAGCAGCCACTCCAGATGGGCTGCTGACGCCATCAAAATGAGCGTTTTGTTTTTCGGTGAAGTGTGCTCCTTTTTAAGATGTGCTAACATATCTCACTTTTGGAACCAATATTTGAGAAAAAAAGTATCTACCAGATGAAAATTTTACTTAAAAAGTGTTCAGATAATAGTCATGTTGATTTTTACGCTGCTTGCCCTCATCTCTATTAACATTTTCACACATACTAGAGTAAGCACAATGGAGTCAGTCGCACCTCAAATTTAAGATCTAGATACTTTGTTTCTTTTATTGCGTCTTATTTACCCCATTGGTGAGAAAAGGATTTCTACTTCAAGGTTATGAGGATGGCTGAACATCTGACACCTGACATTGGACAGATAAGGACTATGAAATCCCAGAAGTTTATTAGTCACATATAATTACAACGTAGTCTGGGACACACTTTGAAGATCACTAGAGAAATTATCTTTAAAATCTGGAATCAGGTTGAAATGATCACTGTATTAGCCAGTGTTGCTGTGGAAAAATCTTCCAAATGTCAATGTCTTTCAATCGCAGTGTTATGTTTCTGGCTTATGTTTTATAAGAATTGGTGGTTGGCTTGGGCATGCTCTTACTGCTTCTCTCATCTACCTGCCTTCTTTATTATGAGAGAAAGGCTCAATCTGGGACATATTATTCTCACAGAAGAAAAAAAAATGAGCACACGAGCTATTGAAACTAAAAGAAGATTCTTAAATAATCTACAATGAACTGGAATGCTGTCGTTTTCACACCTCCTCTATCAGTAAAAGTGAGTCCCATGACCGAATCTGATGATAACAGAACCAGGAGGTGCACCCATCTCATACAAATAAGTCCGTATTATGAGGCAAGGGTCTATACTTTTCTTGTAAGGTTATAACTGGAGAAACTTATTTATTTTTTAAAAATTTCAGTAGCTTTAGGGGTAGAAGTGGTTTTTGGTTACATGAATGAATTGTATAGTGGTGAAATGTAGGAAATTAGTGCACCCATCACCCAAGTAGTGTACACTGCACCCAATAGAGAGTTTTTCATCCCTCATCTTTCTCTTATCTTACCCCACTAGGAGTCTTCAGTGTACATTATGCCACTCTATTTTTTTTTTTGAGACAGAGTCTCATTCTGTTGCCCAGGCTGGGGTGCAATGGCACCATCTCGGCTCACTGCAACCTCCACCTCCCAAGTTCAAGCGATTCTCCTGCCTCAGCCTCCCAAGCAGCTGGGATTACAGGTGTGTGCCACCATGCCCAGCTAATTTTTGTAGCTAATTTTGGCTTTTTTTTTTTTTCAGTAGAGATGGATTTTTGCCATGTTGGCCAGGCTGGTCTCGAAATCCTGACCTCAGGTGATCCACCTGTCTCGGTCTCCCAAAGTGCTGGGATTACAAGAGTGAGTCACTGTGCCCAGCCATTATACCACTCTATATGTCTTTGTGTATCCATAGCTTAGCTCCCACTTAAAAGTGATAATTTAAGGTATTTGGTTTTCAATTCCTGAGTGGCTTCACTTAGAAAAATGGTCTGCAGTTCCATCCAAGTTGCTGCAAAAGACATTATTTTATTCTTTTTTATGGCTGAGTAGTATTCCATGGAATATTAATTGTATTATATATATGTTTATATATATGTAGTGTGTGTGTATATATATATATATCTCACATTTTCTTTACTCATCAGTTGATGAGCACTTAGGTTAATCCTATATCTTTGCAATTGTGAACTGTGCTGTGATAAACTTACATGTGCAGGTGTCTTTTTGATAAAGTGACTTCTTTTTCTTTGGGTAGAAACACAGTAGTGAGATTGCTAGATTGAATGGTAGATCTAATACTTCCGGTTCTTTGAGAAATCTCTGTACTGTTTTCCATAGAGTTTGTACTAATTTACATTCCCACCAGCAGTGTATAACTGTTCCTTTTTAAAAATCACATTCATACCAACATCTATTATGTTTTGTTTTTGTTTTCTTTTATTTTTTTTACTTTTTAATTATGGCCATTCTGAGTGGTGTAAGGTGGCATCTCATTGTGGTTTTAATTTGCATTTCCCTGATGATTAGTGGTATTGAGCATATTTTCATATGTTTCTTGTCCACTTGTATATCTTATTTTTAGAAATGCCTAGTTAGTCCTTTGCCCCCTTTTTGATGAGATCATTTGTTTTTTTTCTTGCTGATTTGAGTTTCTTGTAGATTCTGAATATTAGTTTTTTGTCACATGCATAATTTGCAAATATATTCTCCCATTCTGTAGGTTGTCTATTTACTGTAATGATTATTTGCTGTGCGGAGGCTTTTTAGTTTATATGGTTTCCATTTATTCATTTTTCTTTTTGTTGAATTAGCTTTTTGGGTCTTAGCCATAAATTTTTTCCTGCAGCCAACATCCAGAAGAGTATTTCTTAGGTTTTCTTCTGGAATTTTTTGTGGTTTCAGGTCTAAAATTTAAGTCTTTAATCCATGTTGAGTTAATTTTTGTATATAGTAAGAGATAGGGATCCAATTTTATTCTTCTACATGTGGCTATCCAATTTTTCTAGCACCATTTATTGAATTTCACCAACTTATGTTTTGTATGCTTTGTCAAAGATATGTTGGTTTTAAGTACTTGACTTTATTTCTGGGTTCTCTACTGTTCCATTGTTCCATGCATTTACTTTTATACCAGTACCATGCTTTTTTGGTTACCATAGCTTTGTAGTATAATTTTAAGTGAGGTAATGTAATGCCTCTAATTTTTTTCTTTTTGCTTAGGGTTGCTTTGGCTATCTGGGATCTTTTTTGGTTCTATATGAATTTTACAATAGTTTTTAAAATAATTTTGTGAATACTTATGTTGGTATTTTGATAGGAATTGCATTGAATCTATAGATTGCTTTGGGCAGTACAATCATTTTTATTTGACTCTTCTAATTCATGAGTATGGGATATATTTCCAGTTTTTTGTGTCATCCATGATTTATTTCAGCAGTGTTTTGTAGTTTTCCTTGTAGAGATCTTTCATCTCTTTGGTTAAGTATATTTTTAGATATTTTTGTAGCCATTATAAAAGGGGTTGAGTTCTTGATTTGATTCTCAACTTGGCCGTTGTTGACATATAGCAATGCTACTGATTTGTGTACATTGGTTTTATAACCTGGGACTTTACTGAGTTCATTTTTAGATCTAGAAGTCTTTTGGAGGAGTCTTTTGAGTTTTCTAGGTATAAGATCATATCATCATCAAAAAGAGATAGTTTGACCTCTTTTTTCCCAATTTGGATGTCCTTTATTTTTTAGTCTTCCCTGATTGCTCTAGCTAGGGGAAAACAAATTTAATTTACAATGCTCCACACATTTTATTACAAATTTTCATTGCTCTTTCTGTGCACACAGTACATTTGCTTCCTAACCAAAGAAAACACCTACAAATTATCATCAGCGTCACAGCACCAGACTCAAAGTGTCCTGATAGTCCCGATTTCAGGTCTTAATATGTTTTTTCTGTATCAAGAAACCTATGAAATAACAGTAGGCTATTTACCCCACGCACACAACAAATACTACTAGAATGTCACAGGATAACTTTTTTAAAATCCCATCTTGAAAGGGAAGAATAGTAAAAAGCATGTAGGGACTCCACCTATTCTAAAATCCCATTAGACAGGTATTGCAATGGGCTTCCATCCTGAAGAGTTGGAAATATTCCTTGGTTAGATATTCTAATCTAATTCCCTTCCAGGGATTTGTCTCACAGTCCATTATTTTTCATTTCTTTTCAATCCAGACTTTTGGAGGTTTTACTTTTTTTCACTTAGTCACATCTGTGGTAGCTTTTGGCTAATATTTTCTTCTGGAGACTTAGCAAATTCTTTCTCCTGTTTTCTGCCTATAGAAGCTTGGGGAACCAGATTTGTTTTAGGTCTGAAAACTCACAGTCTCAATTAGTAAAAATGAAAGTTCTTCTGTTAATAAAACTTACTAAAATATTTAGTCAGCTTTTCTTGTGTTGCCAGTCAGCTCCACGAGTCAATAGCTATACCCACAATAATTGTTAAGTCTTGCTTCTCTCTGGTTTTAATTGTTGGCATTTTTAATTCATCAGGCTATTTTTTCTCTCTGTATATAAAGGCAAAACATTGCTGGACATATATTAGGCATTCAGTAAATATGTATTAGATAAGTGAATGATGAACAGTCAAAAAATTACTTAAAAATTGATTTAATAATACCAATAATCAAATAATTGCAAATTATTAAAACAGGAGATTTTCTTTTCAAAAAATATTATTCCCACTGTGGGCTAGAGCACAGGGAAATGGATAATCACTTTATATAAATTTATACAGACTTCCTAAAAGACAATCTAGCAATGAATATTAAAATTTCCAAAGCTGTTATAGCCTCTTATATCCTGGCAACACAAGTTTAGAACATGTGGGAAAAATATGTAAACAAGGATATAAATTACAACACTGGATACACCTATATTATCCTACAACAAGGAATTAGTTATATACATAATGAAATATTTATTGTGAATTATTATGCAGTCATTAAAACTATCTTTCCCAAGATATATAACTATAAATGTATAGTTATATCTGCACTTTTATATACATATGTATATGTATGTGTCTGTACAATGTATATGTGTGTATATTTATACACACACGTACATATACACACACACACATACACAATTATGTATATATATATAAAATTTTTTGTGTGAGTATAAACTAGAAAGATAAAAGTAGCCATTTGTGTGGTGAAATTCCACTTCCATTTTAAAAGATTATATATATATGCATATAAGTATTCATATGTACAAATAATAACTATAAAAATATAAATATCACAGTGGTTATTGGATCATACATTATTTGCATTTTTCTTTCTTTGTGTTTATCAACGTATTCTAACTTTTGTAAAGTGAACATAGATTAGTTCTAATTAAAAACTCAATAAAAGTAAAAGAGGCAGCAAAATATAAAAAAGACTATTGAGGTAAAATACTTCATGATTTACTAATGGAGAAACATAAAATTAAAGGTTATAAATGTGACTAATAATAAAAACAAGTTTATTTTGTATGGTGGTAATATTTTAAGAGCACCATCTTTGTTAAAAACCAAGCAAATAGCATGTAAGATATTCCTATATATAAAAATGTATATTTTCAAGTATAACTGACTAGTTTGACATAGAAAAACAAGTCAAGATAAAATAATCAAATTCAACTCAAAATTAGATTGTTTTCTAAAAATAAATTGATTTCACTTTAAATAATTATTCTTCTTTAATTTCTGTTATTGCTTTTCTCATCTTCATTACAAAGAGTCTAGGTTAGGAGTTGGGTGGACCTGAGTAGCAATAAAACATGTCTCAGCCAGGCGTGGTGGCTCACGCCTGTAATCCTAGCACTTTGGGAGGCTGACGCGGGTGGATCACGAGGTCAGGAGATCGAGACCATCCTGGCTAACACGGTGAAACCCCGTCTCTATTAAAAATAAAAATAAAAAAAATTAGCCAGGCGTTGTGGCAGGTGCCTGTAGTCCCAGCTACTCAGAAGGCTGGGGCAGGAGAATGGTGTGAACCCGGCAGGCAGAGCTTGCAGTGAGCCGAGATGGTGCCACCGCACTCCAGCCTGGGCAACAGAGCGAGACTCCATCTTCTCCATCTCAAAAAAAAAAAAAAAAAGTCTGATTTGCCATTTCAATCTGCATGTGCTGCAATGGAACCTCTGTTCCTCCAGACTCATATGACACATTAGTGAATCTGAATCAGGGCCAGGAGAGGTAGAGTAGTGTGAGAGAACAACTGTGAAAATCCATGCAATTGTTTTATAGGAAAACTTCCAGTGAGGAAATGTCTCCTTGCATCTCCTTTCTTACTCATTTCCCTCAAAGAAATCATATGTATTTCTGTTTTTAGGTCTTTGTTTAGTACTCTTCTCTCAGGCAAGTCTCATGTATTAGTCAGGGTTCTCCAGAGAAACAGAATCAACAGGAGACACATGATAGATATATAAAAGGATTTATTACAAGAAACTATCACACAATTATGGAGACTCAAAAGTCTCAAGATCTGCTAACTGGTAAGCTGGAGACCCAGGAGGGCAGATGTAGTTCTAGACCAAGTCTGAAGGCCTGAAAGCCTGGAAAGCCAATGGTATAAGAGCCAGTCTGAAAGCCAGCAGACCCAAGAAGAGCCAATCTTTTACTTCAAGTCTAAAGGCAAGAAAAGACAGATATCCCAACTCATGCACTCAGGCAGGAGGAGTTTCCTCTTACTTGTGGACAGGTCAGTTTTTTAATTCTGTGTGAACCTTCAACTGATTAGATAAAGGCTGCCCACATTAAGGAAGGCACATTGCTTTACTCAGTCTACTAATTCAAGTGTTAATCTCATCAAGAAGCACCCTCAAAGACAAAATAATGTTTGACCAAATATCTGGGCACCCAATGGCCCAGTCAAGTTTGCATATAAAATAAACCATCATATGTACTGATGTCCATCTTGCCTTAAAATGTTTATTTTTCAAGGATATGGATTCATTTCTACATAAATTTACTCCACCAGCATTTACTGATCACCTACTCTGAGAAATCACTCTCTAAACTCTGGGGATGCAGTTCTGAGGAGGATACAGTTCTGTCTTCAGAAAATGCTGATGGAAATAATTTTAATGAACAGTAATGGTAAAAGGAGATAAACGAAAACAGAATCAATGTGTGCAAAGTGACAGAAGTAAGTACCAAATATGTTTATAAGAAGCAGAAGACCAAGTGTGCTGAAGTATAAGATACCAAAAAGAAGTAGAGAGAATATGGCAGAGAAGAGAGATTTGGAATATCTTATCCATTAAGTCATTAAGTCAATTTGTTTGCTTTTATTATTATTAACAATGGAGAGCTATTGACAGCTTTAGTCAGCATGGGCTTGATTAAACAATGGGAACTGTTAATGGGTTATTGTGTATAGAAATACTTCATAAAGGAAATAGTGGAGAGAGAAAAACTAACTAGAGGGTTAATGTCATAGATCAAGTGAGAGGTAATAAGTGGTTTAAAAAGTTCCAGTATTTGGTAAGAATGGATATCATTAGGTAAAATTAAGAAGTCATAACAATATATTTTTAAATGGTCGGTGTGAGAACGAAGGTTCAACTGTAATGTTTAAGTTACTGGGAGAAGAGAACTATTATTCTGAAACAAGGAAGTTATTATGGGTACCTACTGAATTGAGGACATAATATTTATTCTGAGCCATATTAAGTTCATTGTGCTAGTAATATACACAGGTAGACATGTAGTCTGGCTCTCAGGTGGTAATCTTGACTATTCTATGACTTTGGTAGTCTATCCATGTGCACTTGTAAATTAGTTTTATACATGAATCCTATTCCTCATTTCCCGGGCACAAACTGCCTGCCTTTTCCTCAGCTTTCTTCTCTCTTCTTTCTAAAGCCTTAGAAGGCATTGGCAACTAGCCCATGTCAGTAAGTGGCAATAGACTTGCCCTGCTCCACCAACACCAACACGATTGCTTTTTAATGGAGGATTTCTGCATACACAATTGCTGTGTTTCAAAAGGTTGATCTCTCAGGATTTAATTTAGATAATCAGAAATTGTTAACAGGGAAAGTAATTGGGGCCTAGGATATTAGAGTGGTCTCTCAATGCCTATTGTACTATGTAGGATTAACCACTGTTTGATTTACCTAGGTTTGATCTTTGTCATCATAAAGTTGACTCAGCTACACAAAAAAAGATGCATATTTCAGGACTGTTTTGTTACAAGTCCAATTTATGTTTCTGTGATAAATCAACTTATTCTTTATCTCAGAAGCTTGAAATAATTTCATTGGCTCCTGTTTATATTATGAATCAGCCCATTAATTAAGTCCTAATCCTAAGTGTAGAAAGACAGATTTATTTTGTTAAAAAAAACTGTATGCACAGCATTAATTCAATTTTGTAAAAACTGTGCATGCATATATATTTGGAAAGATGTCCAAAGAAATATTAAAATTGGTAACCTCTGAGCAGTAAGATTAAATGTGATTTCAAATTTATTCTTTATCCTTTGTCGTATTGTTCAAATTATCCATAATGAACATGTATTACTTTTATAATCTGAAAAAAAATTCAGAGAAAGTAAAAGGGTTATTCATCACATAATACATTTATGGAGTAGAATTCACTTGGCCTTAAAGGCATACAAAATTCCCACCCCAAAGACAGCCGGGAAGGAAACATATCAGTGCCAACACAGCAACCTCAGACTTCTGTGTAGATTGGGGCCATTGTACAGTAGCATTACCCTCACAACGACCTGCTCAGTCTCTCGTGGCAACTATTGAATTCTGACTGAGGCCACTCCTGTTCATTCTCTTGCCTACTAGCGTAAGTCACTTGGTTGGGCACAGCTTAATTCTTGACTATGGATTTCGTGAACTCCTCTTATAAAATGGTACAATTACTGCAGGTCATGAACATCAAATGCCACTAACACTTCCAGCTGTGACCACGGAATAGCCTCCCAACAGAAGTACTGCAACATGTTAATAATAACATCCCAGCTGTAGCCACAATCACCGAAATCACTGACAGTGTCAATAATGTATAAAACCCCATGGAAACTCAACTGTACTTGCCAAAAGGCATTCATCAATTTCATTGCCTTTTATCTACCATTTAAAATGGTCTGGTTTTAGTGTTAGGGTTTTTAAAATAAATGACTAGGGTAAATAGGCCCTGGCTGAATTGCTCACTATCTGCTGTGAATTGCTTCTCTAAATGTTGAGGACGTGAAATTCAGCCTTAACCACTCAGGTACATTCTGTATCCACTACATGTTAGGTGATGGGATGTGAGCAAAGAGAGTTGAGTATCCAGAGAGGTGAAATTTACTAAGCCCCATTACAGCTTAAGTTCACTTAAAACATTGTCAAGGACATGGTGAAAATACAGGAGAGGGAACCGCTTTGATTTCTTAGAAGCCAGTCAGCTTTTGGAAGATCTAAGATAGTGAAAATGTGGGAAGACTGAAGAGAAAAGGTCTATTTAACTGATGCTAGGAATAATAAACTGTAACAATCACTATACCTTACAACAGGGTTTTCCTGTATTTGCTCAAATACTCTGCAGAGGAGATAAAACAATTGCTCGTAACATTTGAGCAAACTTAAATTACTGTAACTGCGGATAGGAAAAACTAAAACAGAAATCAAAAAAAGAATTGTTTGTTGTATAAAACAATTATTGAATATCATATACTTTTAATATGCTGGTCATTATTATTATTGTAACTTGAACTTGTATGATTATTTAGCTTGTCATAGCTCTTTCAAATATATTACTCGACTGATAATTCACCAAAATTCTGTTAAATTTTATTATCCCCATGTATTACATATAGTAATACAGATCTCAGAGAGACTAAAATATGTCTGGTATCACATGGCTTGTTAGAAAGCAAAATGAACAAAAGAACATTGATATTCTGTCAGATCAGCTGCTCTCATCTACAAAATTCTACCTTTCCTTGACTATGTGCTCTTTGTTGTAGATAAATACCTATCAAACCTCAGAAAACCTGTATTTTGTAATCTCATGTTTTAGGATGTGAATGCCTTCTAATAATTTTCTCTTCGCTGAGCAGAAGAGTATAACTTTGGGCTAAGCAGGACAAATCTCCCAAGAGCTAGCTAAAGGCCCTTCCAAAGTGGCAGAAAATAAGAAATAAAGAATATATATACATCCTGCTGACAGGTCTGAAAAAAAAAGAATCTATAAAAAGAAACTATAGTGAACATATAGGTGGTTTGACCATGTTTTTATATTTTTTCATTTATTATTTTTTGTAAAAATTTACTAATCAATTTGAATAATAATTTAATAATTACTTCATCAATGTTGAGGATTTAATGGAGAGCAAGGTAGATGTGGTCACAGCTCTAGCTTTACAATTTAGAAGAAGAGATAGAAATATAAATATACACATAAATATATGTGAAAAATAAATATATCAAATTTGATAAGTTCTATGAAGAAAACTAGATTTAATGATGAAGTTAAAAAGCATAACTTTGATAAGATAGTCAAATAATACATCTGTGAAAAGATGGCATTTAAGTCACAATAAAATATATTTACTTACCTGAGTAATAAATGGAATGTAGAAAATAAATTTCCAACGCAAGTATAAGTGATTTTCAAATATTGAAAGTCACCTAGATACAGTACAAAGTTTTGAAAAGTCTTTTATGAAAATTGAAATTACTTGATCAAAATGCTCCACTGGGATATTATGAATGAAGGGGTAAATTCTGCTGAATGTGAGATCGCCTGAATGTGAAGAAGTGAAAAAACAGAAGCAGTATCATTGTACCCCTTTTATCCGCCTCCACTGCCAATGAATGGGATTAAAACTGTATTTCAGTTGAAAGCTTTATATGTTACTTTCATCCTGGAGATATTATTTCACAGCCTTTCAAATGTGGTACTCTTTGGTGTATTGTGTCTTAAAAAACTGTCAGGTTGAATATACAATATATTCCAAAATGAAACAGAATTATGACTTATTCCCTTGTGAGTGTGATACTTGTCCCTGAATTGTTAATAACCAAAGATATAAAGTTGTTCATTATTTTAAAATTCAGCAATTTTTTCAATGTACAAATATTCATGTAAATGAATAACCTAATACTTGATATGATTTAGTTAGAGAAACTGCTGTTATAAAGTTTTAAATATGCCATATCCTAGAACTACCACAAATCTAAAGCTGATATGAGCTAAGCTGATTATATTACCCATTTTCTTTAATATTTTTATGTTATTTGTTTTCTTATAGCAAATTTTATTATACTATCCAACATTAAGCCGTTATCACTGTCTAACCAACATGGCAGATTCCAATATCTGAAATAAGTCAGAAAGTTGTTTCTTATTGGAGTTGTTCAAAGATGAAAAGGCTGTCTTGCAAAGTTGAGATTTTCCACCCTAGATGTTTTCATGTAAAGAATGAATACTCATACATCAGGGAATGAAGGTTATATTCTTCATGCTTTGAAATTTTTTCTATAATCCTATGACCTAAGATGAGTCTATCTAAACTTATGACACCAGTTGGAAAACAAAACAATGAGTTCAGTCAAACACTTTGAACCACTTTTGAACACCATGCTGATGTAAATTTTATCCACAAAATTCAATTAATAAAAACTTGATATCATGGTTTTAATAATACGATTATATTTTCATTAATAAAGAATATGATAGACTAAATCAATCTCATTTTTAATTATTTGTAATAACCAGTACATGGATTTGCTTCTGACATAAGGTGTGCCAAATTATCAAGAGTGAAGATCTTGGTATGCTAAAAAGCAAAAAGACTGGCAGTAAGAAGCTTAGTTTATTTTTACCTCTACAATTTATTAGCTCTGCAATATTGTACATTTCTTTAGCCTCTCTGTACCTCACTTTCTGTACCTAGATAGGAGTTGAAGTTGAAGGATTTCTAAATTTATTATAACAATGTGATTCTCCAAGGGAGAGTATAGTTCTTTAATAATAAGCAAAAAGGCTGGCCACGGTGGCTCATGCCTGAAATCCTAGCACTTTGGAGGCCAAGGCGGGCTGATCACCTGAGGTGAGGGGTTCAGGACCCCTTGACCAACATGGAGAAACCCAGTCTCTACTAAAAATACAAAAATTAGCCAGGCATGGTGGTGCGCGCCTGTAATCTCAGCTACTTGGGAGGCTGAGGCAGGAGAATCACTTGAACCCAGGAGGCGGAGGTTGCAGTGAGCCAAAATCATGCCACTGCACTCCAGCCTGGGTGGCAGAATGAGACTCTGTCTCAAAAATGATAATAATAATAATAATAAGAAGAAGAAGAAGAAGAAGAGAAGAAAGAATGAAAAAAACCTACTGTGTATGTCATTTTCACCTTGATTTGATTTGATTTCTCTGCTCATAGATTGAAACGCTTTAATTTGCCAGTATGTTGTACTGGTTAGGGATGTGGATTCCGCAGACTCCCTGGGGTTGAATCCTTGATCTCTCATGAACTAGATGTGTGATCTAGTATGTTTTTAAATTTTGTCTACACCTCAGTTGTCTGATCTGTAGGGGATAATGATAAAATGCATAAATTGTCATGGGGACTGAATTTGCACATGTAAAAATGCTTAAATGGCTTCTGACACATAGTAAGTGTTCAATAAATATTAGCTATTTTTATCTTGTTCAATATTTTATTCATTTTGCCTTTGGTCTCATTTTGCGATAAGAACAATATAAAAAAGGAGCTATAAGTCTATGTCTCCTTAAAAGCATTACCTTATATTAATGTGCCTGCATAGAAAAGATGATAGTTGTATATAAAAGGAGTTTTAGGATACTTTTCAAACTAAAAGCATTTCAACAGGTAGAATTGTAAAAGTTGATTGTCTATGCTTCACTTTGTGATTGTTTAATACAAAAATTTGGCTTTTTTTCTTTGATCCATATAATAGACTTTCTTAATTTTGAATATATACCCAGAAATGAACTTATACGGTATAAAGTATATATAAAATATAGCAGGAAATATTGCCTAGAAATAACAGCTCTACATATTGATCTAAATTTGAATCAATCATCATTTCAGGTTTTATAATTGCTAATGAAAAAGAAGATTTTTCCAAAAGCCACGACTTAGAAACAGACTTCAAATTGTTTTCCCTGGTCACATGCCATAGTTTCCACAAACACCACATGATTAAATCCTTTAAATAATGCAGCACTTTTGGGTATCTAAAATAGATGCATGAAAGTGGCAACTTTGTCTAAACACCTTAAATATGTCTTCTTTTATTCTTGCTTTCTTTTCTGACCTGGATCTGGCTGCCAATGCACATGGAAGAAATTACAAAAGCTTCTCAGTCACTGCGACTCAGGTTCCTTTTGCACTACAGCATTTGTCATTGCCAAAACAGCAGAGTTTAATTAAGTGTTGTGAGCAGCCTAGTGAGAAACACACTTTAAATTAAACCTCTGTACATGCAGCTATTGGTTCTTTACCTCCTGAACAATCAGCGGGGTGTTAGGCATAAATTCCGTCTCTCAAGGGAAACGTAGCTCCACACACCTCTAGCAATTCATAAATGATCCTGCTTTCTCAGAACCATATCTTATTAAAGCACATTTAATTATTTCTAAGTTTTAAACACCGATAGATGAAGGCCATAATTAATGTGCCTACCACTAAACATTTTATTTACTCTTGATATATTAATGGTATTATCAAGAAAATATGCTACAGTTTCAAGTTTAACAAAATTACATGGCAAATTATCTTTTGATGCATCAAGCAATTGTTAATATAATGGAATAAATTATTTTAACACCTCAGTAGTAATGGATGGGTAAAAGAAAGTAAGCATTTTAATTTTCAGAATGTTTTTGCAATTACACATTTCAGAAGACAGTTAAATCAATGATCCAAGTGTTTGGAATTTTAGAAACAGAAACAAAAACAATTTAGAAAGGTGACTTGTAGGCTTTGGGTTTCTTACATGCAAGAGATGTATCAATGTAACTGATCTCATAAGAGCAAAGTTCTGGTAAAAGGTTTGGATGAAAAAAATGCTGTTTCTGAAAATTATATTTTGATGTGCTCAGTCACACAAACTTTCAAATTTACATTTTTTCTTAAAATAAAAAGATTAGCATGTACATTTTATATACACTTGATTAAATACAGTCTCATAAAATAATGGTGATTTTTTTTCTAAACTGGACAGTCTATCAGTGCAAGTGAACAGTCAGGATAGATGACTACATTCATAAAATATTCTTGACTTGTTCAACAACACCATGGGGCAATTTCACACTCTGAAGGACATTCTCAGTGCAGGCCTTCTACACAAATATGCAGAAAAGATGAAAAGATGATCTATTATTCATTAGAATTGGGCACACATATTTATCTCTCCTCCATTAATCTGGCTCCTCTAACTTCTATGTTCGGTAAATTTCAATAAAGTTGATGCTGCTACATGCTGTCCATTGATTTGGAAGTTCTTGCCTAGAACTTTTGAAACAAAGGAAAAAATGTAAAGATAATAGCAATATTAATTTTCATACACTTATTTATCTATATTTTTACCTAGAAGACTCATCTCTAAAATCACTGTTAACACTGTGATTTTAGTCTTTTCATTCTGTGCAACTTACAAGTAGGTAAAGTAGATTTCAGTGATTATCCTTAAATATGCAAGAGATACACACACACTAGTACTCATTTGAAACTAGCTTGAAGTCTAAAATATTTCTGAATTAAAGTAACTTGCAGGATATTAATTGACTTAATTTTATATGATTTATCTTAGAAACCTGTAGTTGTTAATTAAAATTAAAGTTTTGTATGTGTTATTTTACCTTTTTGATAAGGGCTTCAAAGAGAATATGTATGTTTATTTTAGGAATGTATCCTAGATGCTAATAATTTATGCAGTTCTTGTAAAATAGTTAATGATTACTGACATCAGTAGATCTGAATGAATTGATAACTTCACATTTTTCTATTTATGTATCATTTCTCCAGAGTCCTCTCAATGCTGTACATGCAGTCCCCCCACATGGCTATGTATCTTTTCTTCCGCTTTCTTTACAGTCTCCATTTCCTCCACTTTGTTTATTCTCCAGTATTCTCACTCTTATTGCAATTGAGACTAGCAGTAAAAAACAAAGCCATAGGACAAAAATCTGGTTTGGAACATACAAAATTAAAGTTGCTATATAAGAACAAGGGGAATTTAGGGAAGTTGTAGGTCGATTTGCTTAATGAATGGCAACCTCTGCTCGAAAAAATTTTCCTTTCACATTCCTAAAATAACTTCACTTGCTGGTTTTACACAAGTGAACATTTCACCAATGAGAGATTAATTTGTTTTAATAAGCAGTCTCTTTAAAAATGAAAATACCTTTGGGAGTGTTTAGTGACTAATACTTCTTACCTTAATATGAATAGGTTCAATTAGGCTGTGTCCCTCTAACCTTCTAGCTGGTATCTACTGCCCTGAGGGAATGGGGGTTTGGGTGGTAAAAAAATACATAGTCATTAATCCTAAAGCTTATCATTGTTTGAAGAATAAGTTATGGAGGAGGGGAGAGAAGGTGTTTCCTGTCATTGTGCCCAAGAGCTAAGATTCCCAGCTAGATTTTCTTGGTTCAAATTCCAGATCTACCATGTTAATTGTGTAGAAGTGGACAATCTAATTAGCTGAAAGCGTCCTAGGTAAAATAGGGATGATAATAATATTTCCCATTTCATAGGGTTGTTTTGAACATTAAATGAGTATAAAATGGGTATACAATTTTCAGCACACAGAAAATTTTTTAAAATGGTAGCTAATTCTATTTTACCTTTTTGGTGAGAAAATTATCAGAAAATCAAACATTAACATTCTTAAGTCAGATGAAATAAAGGTTTTTTAAAATGCTTATCATTTGGGTCCTTCTCCAGCCTAGCTTTTAATGCAAAATTGTAAACATTCCATGGCAAAGCCTTGGCCTAGTCTCATTCTGTGATTGCTTCTGCATTCAGTATCAAGTAATTTGGTGTTTATCCCTTCCTATTACTGCATTAGCTCCATCTCTTGCCTCAAGCCTGGTTTTGCCTTTTTATATTATGTACCTTAAGGAATCTCTCAGTTCCAATGTTAGACACTGACAGTAGTGTTGGCAAAAGCTGCAGCAGGGGCATAGAGATCAGATGAGTTTCGAATTGAAAGGGGTTAGAAGGTTAGAGAAATTCAGGGCTCAAAATAGAAAATTTCAAGAACTAGGACTTGAAATCAGTAATCTGCGGTATTTCTGTCTCAAAGATAGTACTAAAGTATTTAGGGTACCTGGACTACATGGATAAACATGAGCCAAGCTTAAGCCCTAATCCAAACTTTGAAAAATACACAATCGTTCAAAACAAATAATGTGCTAATAAAATTTTAGTATACAATTTACTTCTGAGAAGTGCTATAATTTAAAGGACAAAGTCCCAAATACTAATGTTGGAAATAATGGTTTAATGTTATAACATAGAACAGAAAGGACAATAAAGTAAAGCAATGGGGAGATGAGGAAATACACGAGTAAGCTCCTGTAAATTGTCATTTTCAACCAAGAGTCAGTCTAACAAATCAGAAACTATTGTTTAATATTCTGCATTGGCCAGGCGCGGTGGCTCATGCCTGTAATCTTAACACTTGGGAGGCCAAGGCTGGTGGATCATCTGAGGTCAGGAGTTCATGACCAGCCTGGTCAATATGATGAAACCCTGTCTCTACTAAAAACACAAAAGTTAGCCGGGCATGGTGGCAGGCACCTGTAATTCCAGCTAGTCGGGAGGCTGAGGTAGGAGAATCACTTGAACCCGGGAGCAGAGGTTGTAGTGAGCTGAGATCGCACCATTGCATTCCAGCCTGGGTGACAGAGCGAGACTCCATCTCAAAAAAAACAAAAACAAAAACAAAAAAAACTGCATCATAATTTTCTATAGCTTTAACTTTCTAGCCATTCATTATGTGAAATCTTCTAACAAAAAATATTCTGATAAAAATTTTCTTTCTTTTATTTTCAATATTCCTTTGTTATTATGATTTTAGCTAAAAAGATAAAAGTTATTTGATTAAAGATAAAAAGTTATTTGAAGCCATTGAAATAAGTTATTTGATATAAGAAAAAAAAAAAGTAAAATATAATGGCCACCTCTTGATCTTGCTACATGATACCCACTCCCTGGAGTAACCAATGATAAGAGATGGATGAGATCTATCCACACATATCACTATATTTACAAAACTTATATAAACAGAAATTTATATTCAAAATGTTTTAACAAAAATTAAACTTTAATACTTTTCTTTTTGCTCTGCAATTTGCTTTAAGAAATTACTGCATATTTCATGGACATTGTGTTAGATTATTGCACATGCTCTTCTTTCATTCATAGGGCTTTAACAAAATTTATTCAAATATTTTTCCTTTTTAAAAAACATTCCAAATGATTTCAGTTTGGGGCACTTCAAACCCCCCCCCCACAATTATTTATTTTATTTTTATAGGAGAGATGTTCGAAAGGTGTTAAAAAACTACTCCCATTTTCAGTTGAGATAGATACTATCATTTTAGCTTTCTAAAAGTTTGTAACAATTCATATTCTCTCTAATAGAATAGAGAGTTTCCAATTCCTCACACTATTCCCAAGTCTGGCTTTGAAACAATAGTTAAGGCAGCTTCTATTAACTGATCTAAATATATCAAAGAATATATTAAACAATTCCGCTGAACTCATTGCCATGCAATATCTGACTTTTGCTGGGAATTATAAACAAACTTCTGAAGTATTTTAATTTATCTAACTCTAGAGAGAAAACAAAAACACTCATCTACTGAACGTCCCTGGAATGAGGTAACTAGTGTGACAAGAGGGAATCAGGACAAAAAGTGGTTTTAGGGATTCTAATATTCTTTCATAATGTGTGCTCATAATAATTCAAACCACATGCAACATAAATAAATTGTTTCAGCAGTGTCTTATTTTTTCTAAGTGAAGTGACCTCCAAATTGTAAAGAAATACTAAAATGTATGTATCTTATTCATATTATCAAAATGGCTATATCGATCAGTATACAACAACACCGAGAGAGGGTTTTATAATACACCTAACCATTCATTATTTTTGTTTTTCATCACAGAGAGAAAAAACATGGTAAGAATTGTATATGTTCTACTTACACTAATTATCAAGATTTTACTTCTGTAAAATGGGGATGTTAATATCAACCTACACTTTTAATACTTGAACTAATTAATGATCAATAAAAATACAGTGTCATGTGTAAACTAATTTTGTAAAAGTATTACATCTAATACAAATGCAATGAAAATATTTGAGCAAATTATGTTTTTCCATAATATTGCTTTTATACAGTACAAATGTATAATTGTAAATTCTTATCAAAAAGAAAATTATTAACTATCTCTTTCGGCCATATGAATTTTGACCACATAAGTTAGTTGCTATTGTACTGTATATTTAATGTTTATATTTAGGATTGCTCTATAAAAAACGAATGCTATCACTCATCACATATTAACAATTTTTAGTATTTTGAAAAATTATATTTAAAAACTATGAAAATATTCACAAAATTTTCAAAAAGTTATATGTGCATATATATGTTTTAATTAAATGTATAAGATATTATATATCATAGATACATATATTAGATTTTAATTACATTATGATAAATGATTATTTAATAAATACCTATTAAGAACCATTAGGTGTATGTACCTGGATCAGAGAACTGAATAAAACATGCTCTTTTTGTTCACAGATCATACTTTGTAAGAAAACACGTAAAAAATAATTTTAATAAAATATGAAAAATGCTTTGATAGATGTATGATAATTTCATTAAAGGCTTCATTCTTTACCTTTCTCTGAATCCACATGACTTAGCAGTTTTCTCCATGAAGGTGCAGTACATTTCCTCAACTCATGTGACTTGTTTCATCAATTGGATGAGGTAGAGGGGACAGTATGTCATTTCTGAACCTAGGTTTTAAGAAGTTGTGGATATTTTCACTTGTCTTCATTTGCACTTCTACTACTGTTATGAAGACATATTCAGGCTAGCCTACTGTTAGATGATGTGGCAAGAAATAACAGATGAATCTTACTAGTCTTTCCAGGTGATACCAGCTCACATTCCGTAACTACCATCTGACATTCAGAGACAGGAACAAATCCAGCCAAGATTAGCAGAGCTGTCTAGATGCCCTAATTAATTATTGTTGTCATTGAGGTTTTGTATTTGTTACACAGCATTATTATGACAATGAGTAGCTTATATAATGCCTAGAGAATAATTAAATATTCCTATGTTAGTTGGGGTAAGAGGATAAAAAAGAAATCACGAAGTAGATTAGGGAAAAGACAAGGCATTTCATGTACTATGTACGATATGTCTAAATCCATGACAACACCATATGACTTATTGAGGGACAGGTAAACAGTTTCTTCATGCATTGGGTATTTGGAGGTGAAGGCTAGACTTATAGAAATTTAAAAAGCATAGACATTTAATCATCAGTCAATATGACACAACAAGTAAAAAAATGAAGAATGAAAGAAGTAACCAGATTTTAATTTTAGAAAGATCAGATTATTGTTACATGAAATGCAATTGAAAATAGGCAAGGAGAACTCCATAAGCCTCTATGTTATTCTTCTTTATATAGATTACTAGAGTTGGAAGTAAAGTAGCAACAATAGAGATAGAGAAGCAAACAGATGCAAGATATATTAAGAGATAAAATGAACTGGAATTTTTATCTATTAAATAAAAAGTGAAAACATGATTAAGTGACCCTTAGCTATTTATCTCAGTAGCTGAGACAAAAATAAAAGGGTGAGTTCTAGGGAAGGTAGACTCTTATATGTTCATGAAGTCTAAGAGAAGAAACTGGTGCATTCAGTTCTGAACATGATGAAGAGTCCTGGTACATTCAAGTTTACATGCCCATTAACTCCATAGATCTGGAGAAGACAAGGAGATCTGTGATGTGGATATAGATTAAAAAGTAGTTTACACATATAAGAGTAGAAACCATGTGCTTCTATGAGATGCTTCAATAAATAAGAGATTAATGAAAATAAGTATACAATGGAAAATATAAAGATCTAAGTACTCAATAAGACCTTTTAAATGCCTGTATAAATTGCCCCCCTGCAAGATACTGGGAGACAAAAAAAAAAAAAAAAAGACTGGCTATTAATACTTGTTTTACCTACCATGTTGTAAAATGGTACTCTATTAACTGCACTATACTTATCTATCACTATAAACTCTGCAATGTTGAGAGCATAATTCAAACTTACTCAAATTTAGTGCTAAATTATTTGTCTTCCGCAGTCGCTGCTGTCAGTTCTTGTTAGGGAATGGTCTGCAGCTGTAAAGTAGAATAAAGTTACCTGAAAACCACACAAAGTTTCAAGTGCACAGACTTCCTTCCATATATGTTCATTTTAACTATTTAGTTAAAGCCTCTCTTCTTTGACTGGGCCCCCAAATTCACCCTCACTCTCTTTTCTTAGTTTGGTATATTTATAGCACAAGATCAAAAAATGTCCAATAATACATTTTAAACATTTTAAAATATTTTAGATAAACATGTTCCATGTTTCATCAGATTTCCTTTCCTATGCATTGCAGATTCAACCATTAGGCTCTGATTTTTTTAAAGACTAAATAGCCTAGGTGTTCTCAGGATCACGAGAGGGTATGCCAAGGAAGACAGTATGAAACATTTCAGTAATATAAATTTTTGTCCATACACATTTATAGAAAAACCAGAGGAAGCAACCAAATTATATGTAATTTGCCTATTGTCTCTTAAACGGATTTTTATTTACTGTATAAAGGTTGGCTTTCTAGTAGTTCAGTGGTTCTCAATAGGATGAGACTGTTTAGGAAATTTGTAAGGTTGTTTTTCATATTGATGGAACAACATTACTGTCATTTGTGGATGAGGACCAGGGATGCTGAATATTCTGTAATGCTCTCTGTTGCTCAGGGAATTTAAAAATCTCCACAACCATTATGTAGGCAAAAGTACTTATAATGGGGAAAGGGGATTGAATAGGTATGAGACATTTAGGTTGGCGTCACTATTCTCTATGATACCATAATGTAAGACATTACTTATTTGACTAACTACAAAGCCTCACAGCACAAAGAGTATATCTTAATACATACAAATTAAAATAAAATCATTAGAAGGCCTAGGAATCCCAAGGAAGAATATAAATAAATCTAACTGTATTATAAATATATGAAACAACCTTAAGGCAGAGGGTGGACAGAAAATGTGCTGACCTAAGTAAGTTAGGAAATAAGTGGAGTCTGTAAAGCAAAAGCCCAAAGAAAATTGCACAACAGCCCTACACTACAGTTGATGGAGTATTTTTCCCCTTAAGAGGTACATGTGAAAATTATAATACTATACAA
The DNA here is from genome assembly GCF_029289425.2 of Pan paniscus. Taxonomy (NCBI): domain Eukaryota; kingdom Metazoa; phylum Chordata; class Mammalia; order Primates; family Hominidae; genus Pan; species Pan paniscus. The sequence goes on from NC_073262.2 coordinate 58,286,402, forward strand.
GTAGACTAAAATTGAATGATTAAGTTAATGGATGATAATGAGCTCCAGGTTTCTCATTGTTAGAGTCGAAGCCAGAATAATCCATATGGTATGTGCTAATGAATTAGAGTTGAAGATATCACTCTGAACTCATCTTTAGCTTAATCTAGATGCAGATGATTACGTGTGTGTGGTGTGTGTGTGTGTAGACAGGGGACTAATATACATAAATTAGTATACACAAAACTCCTGTTCTGTCATTTGAGAGTGCCTACAAGCAATGGCATCCTAGCAGCAATGAACACAACTGGTATCCTTTTATTGGTTTCTAATACCTTTCTCCACCTAAAAGGAACCAGGGCTCCTTGGAGAAGTGTCCGATTCTAGGACTAAGAAAAAAGTATACACAATGAGCCTGGAGCATATTGTAGTACCAGAAATTAAGAAAAGGCTCCAAAAACAAAATAGAACAAAATCCTACACTGATGGGAATATGACAAAAGAACATGGGAACCAACTAAAGGAGCCCCCAGTGACCAAAGCTGGAGCAATGTGAGCAGCAAAATAAATAAAGTAGTATGAGATTACAACCCAAAATATAAAATTAGTATCAATATGCTCATACTGCTATATATAAGTAATTGAATAGTTAAATAAGTGGGGGAGAAAAGGCAAATCTACTATGAAGAAGAATTTCAAATAATTTATGTAAATACTTCACCCTTGAAGATGAGGAGCATAAGTCTGTGCTCTTTAAGTGTGGATTGTGCACAGTGACTTCCTTCTAAAGAAGACAATATGGAAAGGGGGTTGAGTGAATGAGTAACTTTACAATGGAGAAAACTATTTGTCTCTTAGCCAGATGATTACAGTCAATATCAAGAGTGATAAATCATGTTAATAGTATGTACTTATGATGTGTTGTTTCCTCCCAAAAATCTATAACTGTAATTAAATCATAAGAAAAACATCAGAAAAATTCCAGTAGAATGGCATCCTTCAAAACTGACAAAATATAAAACTGTCAAGTTTGTCAAAAACAAAGTCTGAGAAGTTGCCACAGCCAAAAGGAGTCTAAGGAGACAGGGTTAGATGTAATATGTTATCCTGGATGGGATCCTGAAATAGTAAAAGACATTAGAGAAAAACTAAGGAACTCTGAATAAACTGTAGACTTTAGTTACTTACAATTTCTCAATGTTGCTTTATTAATTGAAACAAATGTACCATGCTAATGTATGTATTAATAATATGGAAAATGGGTGAAGGTTCATATCAAAAAACTCTCTGTACTACCTTTTCAACTTCTCTGTAAATCTAAAAATGTTCTACAACATAAAGTCCATTAAAGATACTTTTAATTATCAGAACCTAAAACATAATTGAGTTAAATTTAAACAAAAATTTGTTTTTCAAAGTTTGAATATGTTCTGATTTATTAAAGATGGCAAGTCCATGAATATTAAGGAAAGATTATGTTGTTTTGTTCAGAACATTATCTGAGTTGCACATCATTTTGTTAAATCACCAATAGCAATATCGCTTGTGGCATTTGATTCGTCAATCTAAAGCACCTGCATCTATCTGCATTTGCAATTGTCACATTCACAGTGATTCTATCATTATCTGCAAAAATCTGGTGATTTCATTATGTTGACAAATGCCCAAGCATCTACATATATAAAGAAAAATATTTGAATAATAAATTATTTTGTTTTTCCTTAATATTAGTGTGTTATATTGGTAGTTTAAGTAATATGATTCTAGGTAGAGGAGATAACATTTAGATTTTCTATCAGACTATTGAACGGAGTACTACGTTTCAGGGTAATCCTAACAAAATATCCATTAAAATGAGGGGGTATGTCTAGAACTGAGTTCTGTGCTTAATGACAAACGTGTACAGTAGGAAATGATGGCAGTAGAGATAATCTGATGATCAACTTATTTCTTTTCAAGAGACCCTCAACATATTAAGACCTGTGTGCTATACAGGGTTTAGACACTGTATCTAATAATAAATAATGTATAATTATTTTAACTATTAAGTTAAACTAAGCATTAGGTAAGTTAAGTATGCCTGTTTGGCCAAACAATTATCTGATTGTAAAAGTTTAAATGTACAACAGAAATTATGAAATTTGGAGGTAATTATAATACAGAGTGGTGTGTTGGCTTGTATCATGTTTTTCCTCTTCTAAGGAGAATCACTTACACCCTGACAACTTGGAGACAATGTTGAAAGAACTTTATAATTAGGAAGAAGTTGGCTGTGAGGTCATCTGGTACAGAGATTCTTAAAAAGGAATGTGTATATGAATTTTCTAGAGCTCATGTAAAAATGCAGAATTGGGTCCAATAAGAGTTAGGTGAGGCCCAAATTTCTTCATTCAGGTGTTTCCGATGCTGCTGGTTACACAGGTTCTTTCATCACACTTGGAGGTGCCAGATCTTTATTTTGTGCAAAATGGATGGAAGTCTGATGTCAAAGACAAGATTTTGTTGGATCACCCTCTGCCCTGAGGAAGAACAGTCATCACTCTAGGATATGGCAGTTAACATTTTTGTCAGCAATTTATATGACAAAAGAATCAGGCTGACAATGATGGCAATTTGCAGAGCAAGTAGCTAGAACCTTTAAGAAAAGAAATTCAAACTGTCATTTACCAAGAGGAGCAATAAACAAAAAGTGACCAAAGATCAACAAGGGAATTTCTACAAAAATATGTCTTTAAAGATATAAAAGTTCAGATTGGCAGAATGAGATGCTAGGGTCATGGTGGGTCACTATGTTGAAAGCACATTGTGAGAAGCAGTGAATCCAATAGTGTGCATGCATAGCCATCTAGATAAAGCTGTAGAACTGTCTGCATCCCCAGAGCACAGACCACTGGCAGTGCAGTGTTCAGTTTTGAAGTTCACAACTGCAAAAGCACTTGGAGGATGCAGGAGTGAGTGAGAAGGGAATACTTCATAAGATAGCACTGGTTGCAGGGAGGCTGAAATAGAAAGTTATGAGACAGTTAATTAAAATATAAGTAGAAATTTGTTTTAAAGCAACTGGACAAATCTAACACACATGTAATTGTGGTGGTTTTCATTATTGGCCCTCTTTCTTGTTCCTGGGAACTTGTACCAAGTTATTCATTTAAGGTCTCTGTCTGGAATGTCACTTCTCTCAATAATTGGTTGTCTCATTTCTTTATTTCATTGAGGTCTGTGATAAACTATCATACCCTCAGGAGACTTTCTCTGGCTATGCTACCTAAAATAATGCCCCATTTTACTCACTGTTTTTCTATCATACTGTATCATTCATGAGTCCCTCTGATTTTACGTGTGTGGGTATGTGTGTACATCCACACATACTTACTTACTTATTTTTTGTTGGCTATTTTCCCCACTTCAATACAAGCTTTATGACAGCTGAACATTGTATTTTGTTCAGTCTAATCTCTTTTTAGTCTAAGAGAGACTAACACATAGCAGTTATTCAATAAATTCTTGTTGACTAGTGAATGAGTGAATGTATCTGTGCTTTACTATTGACCAAATGATATTGCAAGTTAATCACAATATGAATTGTTAAAAGAATATGTCAAATAGTCATGGGATCTATCATCAGTGTACTCTTAGTAGGAGGACAAGTTTTAGTTGAATAGTAATCATTTAGCTGTCTCAAAATAATTATGTCATTGACATTATTTTCTTTTATTGCATAAATAAAAAGTTTGACCCCAGCAAAGCTGGGAGTGGCGAGAGCTCTCAGGGTTATATATGATAGTATTCCACAAGAGGCCAAATTATAAACATGCACATATATTAGGAAGCTCTTTTCAGAGCAAGTGTTTCATATTTGAACACTCCCTTGCTGTTCCTAGGCATAAGAGCTGTATCCGAACTGCACTGCTGAATTTGGGCTTCCTGCTGGGGGCACAGCAAGTGCCCTCTTTGAGAGTGAGGAGGCTGAGAGTCTCACACCAACAGGAACGAGTGCTTTGAAATTAACTGGTGTTTGGAAATTGATCTGGTAGGTAATAATCTTCTATATCTAACTTGTGATTTATTCTAATTTTAAATGTTTAACACATACCTTCTGAAGCATAGATGACTTCTGTAGTTGTGCAATGCTAGGCCTGGCAACCACTTTGTAGATTTCTCCCTTTGAAACTGACTTATTTTGTGTGTTAGCCATACTAATACAAACCTCCTATTGTGTGTTTTGTATTTCAAATTTTATTAATTTTTAAAGATACATAATTAATAAATTCTCATAAATTGAGTACATCAATAAATCCACAGAGGAGATGTATGTATTAATTGTAATCTTATATAAATTTGCAGTCTTGTAAATATGATTAGTGATACATTTTTTTAAAAAGAAAAGATGAAAACTAAAAAATCCAAACAAACAAAATTAACTACCGAGAAATGGTCAAGCCTATTGCTGCTTTTCCAGAAATCTCTTTCATTTACTTATTACTATCAATCTGCAAATGGTCATAGGTTTTCCAAATGATTTGTTGTGTTTGTTATTGCTTGCTTATTTTCTAAATTTGACTCATGTTGTTTCTTTTGTGAGAAGTGGGTTTATATCAAGTAATCTCCATCAATCTATGGGTTCCAAAACATGAACTTGGCCTTTCATACAGGAATGTACGGATTTTAGTGGCATGTTGTTAGTGTTTCCCATTGAAGTAAAATCCTGGCAAAGACGCTAGCTAAGATTCTAAAAGAGAGACCTCTCTGTTAATATGTTCAATCTTCAAAGGAAGTGATGGGTGAAGGAAAGAAACAAGCACATCAAACTCATAAATGTCCAGTATATCAGTCGCAAAAGAAAGACAGAAATGTATTATATTTTTAGAACATAACCTATGTCTACTGCTCAGAAATGCAGCCAGGCTTGAATAGATGGAATGTATTTTAAAAATCACTGTAAAAATCTGTATATTTGCCACCAAGTGGAATGTTTTAACAAACAATACGTTGATTAGATTCAGGGTCAGCTGTCATTTTACTAAGAGGAACAATAAAATAGAAAGTGACCCAAGAAAGATCAACAAGGGAATTTCTACAATACTATGTCTTTAGAGATGTAAAATGTTGAGATTGGCAGAATGAGACCTTAGGGCTGTGGTGGGTGACTATGTCCAAAGCACATTGTGAAAAGTGGTGAAGTCAATAGGGTATATGCTTTGGAAACAATAGCTTAATAGAAATTACTTGATGTAAACCCACTTCTCACAAAAGCAGCAACAAGAAGGCAAACAATGTCATTTAAATAGATATTAAAAATGATAATAGATTATTTAAAAGTTCATCTCTTCATCAATGAGTGGTTCAGATGAGTTCTAATTATCCCAGAAATATGTCTTCTTTAGGGATCATCATCAAGTTGAGACAACTAACAATCCTATTATATCAGGAAAAGGATGAGTTTTCTTCTCCTAAATGACCAAACACAGCCAATGTATTAAAAGAATTAATCATTTCATACAGGAAAAAACGGTGAATTTATTTTCATTTAGACAAAATAAAAACAAACACAGTCTATGGAATAACATTTTCATTATGAAGGTGGCTTAGTTGATAACACAGAGAAAAATATTTGGGATCCAGTTTCTTCAACCACAAATGTATATAGTCTATGCTTAAATTCTTGTATTTAGAATGAGAGTTATTCTACTTTAGAATGAGAGTTGTTTACCTAAGTCTTGAGATAGAAACTGCTATTATTATTATTTTCAGATGGAAACTGCTATTATTATTATCTTGAGATAGAAACTGCTATTATTATTATCTTGAGATAGAAACTGCTATTATTATTATCATGGTGCCATTTTTACAAACAAGGAAATCATCAGAATAATCGCCATTTGTTTCAGTTATCTATTGCTGTGTAACAAACTGCAACAAACCCTAGTGGCTTAAAATAATAACTATTTATGTACCAGTGACTTTGTATTTAGGGCTGGCTCAGCTGGGTGATCTTTTCTGCTTTTGTCTTGTGTTACTCATGTGGAAGGAGTCACTGGAGGTGCAACTGGGGCTGGAGGATCCAAGATGGCATCGCTCATGAGTTTGGTTGTTAATGTGGGCCATTAGTAGGAAGTCTATAATCTCTTCCACATAACTCCTTTGATAGGACAGCCCAGGTTTCATACAACATGGCAGTAGTGTTACAAGAGCATTAGCATGGAAACTGTTAAAGCCTTTTTAGACTTAGGCTAAAAGTCACGTACAGTCACTTCCTCTCATTCCATTGGTCTAAGCTGTTTACAAGGCCAGCCCAGATTCAAGGGGTTGAAAAATAGAATCATTTCTGATGAGAGGACTAGAAATGAATTTGTGGTCATGTTGTCATGTTAAATCTTCCCAATTTCTATTTGCTTTAATACAAAATGTTCAAATATCTTATTTTGGAAAATTTAAACTCACACCATAAAAAAATGGGACAGAGTATAATATTATTTATTTATTGTATAGCCCCTAGTGTGCTTCAAGCACTAAAAAGTGCTTGAAGATTTTATTTATTGGGAGGAAAATATATGGGAAAGCATTGTTATCTAAAAACAGTACCTGGCTTGCAATTAATTAGGTGTGAGTTGATCATTTTTCAATAGCCTTAATGACAAATATTAATTATACAATAGTAATTGTCACAGAAAACTAGATTTTAATGACTCTATAATTATTTCTCACAAGTTTGTAATAGGCTTTAATATAATGCAAGGAAAAGCCTCTGATTTTAATGTGCATATGAAGGATCTTGATAAATAATGCAACTTATTACACCTTAATCTTTGAAATTTTCTATTGGACGGCTGATGCAGTTGGTATCTGGACTGCATTTTTAAAAACACTGATTTAAGAAATAAGCTCATCAGAAGACAATCCCCAGAAATATAAGTAATAGGAACAGGAGTTAAAACAAACGTGTTTTGACTGGTAGATGGTATATTTAAGAGATTTCTCAGTTAAATCTATTACTATTATTATAAAAATCAGTCATAAAATTTAAACACGATTCATGCTTTTGGTAAGAGAAAAAGCTAGAAGATGGGCAAAGTTTTCTCTCCAACTTTGTAAATATGAGATTTGAGGGAATAATAATAAGAAACTGAAATTAGTTCAGGTTGTGAAAACTCACTTTCCTATCATATGAATCACTTAAAACCAGGACTTTGTTTTATTTTCTGAGTTTCATTATTTGCTGATGAATAAATTATTATTTATGGAATTTAGGGAGATAAAGTGGTAATTTTCGAAGACATAAATTACCAAATATAAAAACGTCTCCAAGTTTAAGCAGATGTTATATCCATAAATCCTCCCAATGAGTATAGGAATCAAAGTAGTCCAAGTTCAAGCCATGTTTGTGACATGCCATATGGACAGCAACAAGCAAGTCCAGAAGCCAAGGTTAGTGAATGAAAAAATAAATAAAGCTTTAAGTTGGAAATCCTATAACTTTGGTGGTTTTTATCTCCTTTGGGCTTCATGAACATCATTACAACATGTTAATTATCCCAGTGTTCATGTTTACATTTAAATGGCAAATAGTGGTATTTCTTCCCACTTTTTAATTTCATTTCATTATAATTAATAATCACCCAAAACGTTTACATTGCTATTCTTAATGTTCTTGGAAATTAACATAAAATGCCACCATGACTCAAAAGGTGTCAATAATTATCTTTTCTAGTAGTGTTCTATTTATACATTGTATATGAAAGTTGATTTTCAGAAAGGCTTTATTTTCTGTGAAACAGAAATGCTGAGTCTCTGTAACCAAAACAGGCAGTGCTTTCATGTACCTTAATATATTTAAATACAGCCTTAAATAGGTCATTCTCTCGATTTTGAATTTTAGTGTTAGACATTTAGCATGACAGTCAAGTTCTTGGGAGACTTGGGGTTAAAAAATACACATAGCCGTTTACATGAACCTTAAACAAACTTGCAGCAGCATTTTTCTTTCAGTCGACTGACATTTTTCTTTATGTTTCGTCAGTTATATCTGAGTGATCAGACAGCCACTACACGTGGTACACCCACCAGGATTATTATCTAGACCAAAGGCCCAAAGCTCATTGTAGCAAGCATGTAATTCTTTACAATGTATGCCACGTTAACTGTGTTGGGTTATCTATTCAACAGCTGACTGAGCTGGGCTCTCAAGCTCTTCTCAACAACCATGTAAGAAGCGATGACAATTGTACTACTTCATAACAGCTGCATGGAACTCTGACACACACTTCACAGCAACCAGTCATCTATATAAACCAATTTCAGGAGCAAAATTGCATGGTGCCTCCACTCTGTTATAAACACAATGATATCCACTCAAAGCTGATAAATGCACTACATTTCTCTGCAGCTTCAAAGAATAAGTTGCTTGCATCTGAGATTTCCTTCCCACAAATTAAGTCATTTTTTTGTCCTAGCCATTAATTTAAAACTTTAGAAAGAACAAGACCATTTAGATTTTGAATACCCGTAAAATAAAGAAATTTCAGTCTTATCATTTTGGTTCTCCAACTAAATACACTTTCAATTTTTTTTGGAATATCTCTGCCAGACTTTCCTAATTGATGATCTGAAGGAGAAAGCAAAAGGAAGAAGTAATTAAGGTTTAAAATACTTACCACTGCCATAGCAATTCACCAGTTAATTACAATATCTTTTCATAGGATTATACACAATACAATTCTTATTATTGAATAAAACATCTACAAGCAACCTGGAAACTATTGTTAAAACTTAAATCTTAACTACCCTGTGTTTGGTGAATAATAAAGCTTCGGTGAATCCGTTAATAATTCCAATAGAGTCAAGTAAGATAAAGAGGTCACTCATATTTTTAAATACACTCTTGTATTACCAACACACATTTTTAAATTAAGGTTGAAAAGACATGGGTAAAAATTATGTACAGTTTCAGATAAAAAAGACAGACACCCAATTTTTTCATGTTGATAACAGTGACATATATTGTGTATATATATATGAGTACATATATACATATATATTATGAGAATATATGTGTATATACATATATGTATATATCCTCATTTATATATGTATAAATATGTCTATCATGTATACACATATATCCTCATAATATATATCTGTATATGTACTCATATGATATATATGTATCTATGAGGATATATACATATATGTATATATACATATATCCTCATAATATGTATCTGTAAATGTACTCATATACACTCAATATAAACATATATACATTATGAGTACATAGTCATAATCATTTCAGATATTAGAAAATGTGTATACATTTATTTTTTCATTTTCTTTATTCTAACAATTTTACAGGAAGTCAGAGGAATAGAATATTTGAGCAGAGAGAACAGCAAATGTACTTCATAGGACACATATTTTAATAAATTATAATTTATTAATATGTTGAAACTTAATTACAGAGACAAACTCTGCTGTGTCTAGTGGAGTTTACTGCTGAACAAATGGAAGGACCATATTATTGTACTACTTAAACTATACGATCTTATGGCATAATATTCAATGAGTGTCCATTGTCAATATGTTAATGTACACTACCAGCGGGCTTATAATTTCTGGCATTAGTTAAGAACTTTACAACAATAACTTAAAATGATAAACGTTAGTTTCAGAAGTGAGTCTCATGTGAGCTTCACTGCTTTAACAAAAGTGTGAAAACAAGTGATCTAATAAATGATTTTCCACAATAACATGTCAGGGTCTGATTGTGTATCAATTATTTTTTTCTTATTCAATCTCTCTGACTACTATGGTCATCTTCAAACAGGAACATCTTAAGGCATTTCAAGTTATTTCTTAGGATGACATGGATAATTAAGTAATAGCACAAGGAGAAAGAACCTGGTCCCTCCCATTGATTCAGGGTTCTATCCACTGCACCATGCTTTCTTTAAGGGACTATTAACGATGAAAAATGGAGACCTAAAGAAACAAAGACACTTAATATTCAAGTAAAAAAATTAGGACAGACAATTATTTTCACTCCCATGCAGCCATTGTGTTTTCTACCATGGCAAGCATCTTTTACCCAAAAAACGATTAAGGAATTAATTTGAAGGAATATATTATTTTCTCATAGAATCCAATGGTTGGCAGATGGTTGGACCCCTCAAAAAATTGAACTCCAGAACTATGAAATCAAAACCAACAAGTAATCTTTCAGCCTTCTCTTTGTCTCTGGATATGGTTGTTGCATTAGCATACAATAAGCCTCCACATTAATGTTCAGGTTATATAGGCTGTTGGGAAAATAATACAAGTGGGGAAGAGAATGGTAAAGCTGGATGACTTGAAACTCAAAAGAGGAAGGAAAGTTTTTCACAGGTCTAAAAGCAATCATCTAAGAGTCCCCATCCCCAGGAGTAATTAAAAGAATGAGTTTTACTTTGTTCCCAGCAAGTAGATGGCTAATTGTTGCACAAACTACAGGTTGCACATAGTTGCAATACCTGTTGCACAGAGAGTTATTCACCTCTATGTGTTACACAGGCAAGACGAGTAGCAACTACACAGGTAAGACACAGGGGGAGTGGAGTAATTTAAAAAGAGTAGGATTCTTATTAAAGTTAAGGAGTAGAAGAAATACTTCTTGAAAAAATTAAGACAAAGGGAGTTTTATAGTTAGACTGATTAAAGTTTGAGGAATTTAGGAAAAAAAGGATTGGGAGAAATGCAGGCTGTGGGTAGAAGACTTCAGAAAAAGCAACACAGAGAAGTATTGGAAAGATAATTACTGATTGGTTGGGCTAATATTGTGGCCAAACGCCACAGATGACAAGGATATGAGGCATGGTTGAATTTATTGCCTTTGAGATTGTGAGCTTGTGTAAACTAGAAATTGTTAAAGGCTTCATGAAGTAAGCAGACTGTTCAGCATTCAAACAGACGTTGTTCAGATAATGTTCTGCTTATTATTGAATAGAGCATCCTTTCATCTTCCCCGCCATGATTTTGCACAGATTAAAGAAATATAGAATAGCTTGGAGGAAATGGCCTTTTGCAGATGTTTATTGCTGTGACTCTCTGGCTTACAGTAATTTCTTAAATATCCCTGTGTTCCATTGCATTTTGTTTTGCAGTTGCTATTCTCGATTATTTATTTGACTAGGTATTGTGTTTTAAAAATACATTGTGATAATAACACAAAAAGAAAAGATGCAGAGGTATTTATAGTAAAAAGAAATTTCCTCTTCCTACGATCTGCCAGCGCAGTGCATGTTGTGGTGTGCTGCATTCCACCACCCATCCTCTTCCCCTTGCAGGACTGAGACATCCATCTCCACAACTGCTGCGGGAATTGACAGCTGAAAACTCTCAGCTGAGTTTGTCTCATGGACTTGCCCTGAGTTGATGAGAGCCACCTTACTCAAAGTCCCACTTCCCCCTGAGAGCAGCCTGCATTTAATGTGGGGGCTATAAAGACCCAGCTCAGTCCCCTTATATCACATTAGGACAATCTAAAGGGTGGGCTTTCTCAGTGCCATTGTTTCTTGTGGGATCTAGTGAAACCTGTTATTTTTGTGACTCATCTATAACTTCTGCCTTTGACCAATTCTATTTTTCTCACTCCCGTATAGATATTGCCCTGAAGAGCACTTCTTTCTTTCTCTGTCTCAGTGTCTGTTTCTAGGACAACTCAATCAAAAACATCTAATACCACACTCACCTTTCAGAAACAACCATTACTAGCCATTGTTTCAAAAAAATATATATAAAAAGATATATATAAAAAGGATCTTTCCTCAGCAAATACAAACAATGGTGTATAAATCACAAAAGAGGAAGGTTACTTTATAAATATGTGACTATAATTTTAAGATAAATTTTTCCAGTAGAATTACTTGGTCAAAGGGTATGTCCATTTTAAATTTTAAATATAGTGCTCTTTAAAGAGATTGTAGTTTCCCAGAGCCGACCTTTTGAGTTTGGCCAAGCTCTAGGTGAAAAATTGTTCTTATTGTAATTTTATTTTGGATTTCCTTCACTGTAAGTAATTTTTACACAACTTTTAATATAATCATTTATATTTTGTTGCTGTTAGTAACTAAGTATAAATTACTTTATTGTGTTGTTGATCTTTTTCTAACTAATATTCTGAATCTTCTTTTTATGTTAAAAAAATTTAAACTCTGATGTGTCATTTAAGTTACAATATTTACCTCTGACTTTATTACATTATGTCCAAAGTTTTAATTGTTTATGCATTTATAGTTACCAATTTTTTCTTTTGTATCTTCTGATATTTGTTTTATAAATAAAAAGGATTTTGCCACTGTGAAATTATTTTTATTTCTAGTATATATTCTTTTAGTCCTTTTATAGATTTTTGTTTGTTTGATAAACTGTGATACAGTTTGAGGTATATCTTGAGATAATGATCTAACTCTACTACTGAATTTTATTTGCTAATTTTTGGGGGATTTGTATACAAATATTTATATATAAGAATATTTGATATGATCTTTTGTGTATTCTTTTTGTCAGTTTTATCAATGTTATGTCATTTATCAGAATATTAATTTATTTCTCTATTTCTCTATATCTGATTCATATGAGTTTTGGCTTTTAAAGGTTTGGTATAATTTCTCTGTGAGGCTAAATTGGTTGGCCTGCTACTCATTTGAGGATAGCTCTTTAACCACAATCTGTATTTCTGATATTGGTTCTTATCTCCCTAAGTTATTTATTTATTTTTTTTACTCTCTGAGTTCTCATTTGAATATTGCTTATTTACTTGAATTTTCTCTATCATTTTTCCCTGAGTAGCATTCTTATGTCAAATATGTGTGTCTTTTTTAGTTCATTTTTAATTAGGTTGGCTAAATGTTTATATTTTGTTGGTTCTTATTAAAAGGAAAAACTGTTAGATTAAATACATGAATTATTTTTCTATATTATAATATTAATCTTTGCTTTCTTCTTTACTGATTCCTTTGGTTTTATTCTTCTAGCTTCTTCAACTGAGCCTTACTTTATTTTTTATTCTTGTGTATTAAAAATTTTAACTTTTTGTGAGCATTGTTTTAATTGACCACAAGGTTTTGATATGTATGTTTATATTGTTATTATAGTCTAGATATTTTAAAGCTATTGTTTTGATTAAGTATTGGCCCAACAGGTATTGCAGAGATGGTTGTTTTCATTTCCAATTGGTGGGCTAGGGCTTAATATTGTTGCTGTTTACTAATTAATCTGACCAGGAAGTGGCTGAGTATTGATTGCTTTGCATCTTTTTTTGCTTTTAGAATAAGATATGCCATTTGAATTTATATATTCAGGTTTTCTATATTTTCTGGACATTTTTGCAACATATTACTTTTCTGTTTCTGTTTCGTTTTTCATTTTCACGAACATTAAATATGAGTTAACTACTTTTTCCATTCTCTCTATATTATTTTCTCTAATCTTTTTTTTTTTTTTTTTTTGAAATGGAGTCTTGCTCTGTCGTCCAGGCTGGAGTGCAGTGGCACGATATCGGCTCACTGCAAGCTCCGCCTCCCAGGTTCATGCCATTCTCCTGCCTCAGCCTCCCGAGTAGCTGGGACTAAAGGCATCTGCCACCACACCCGGCTAATTTTTTTTTTTTTTTGTATTTTTAGTAGAGACAGGGTTTCACCGTGTTAGCCAGGATGGTCTTGATCTCCTGACCTCGTGATTCACACGCCTCGGCCTCCCAAAGTGCTGGGATTACAGGTGTGAGCCACCACACCTGGCCTCTAATCTTTTAAAATCCTTGTTCATTTGCATTTTATTTCAAATCTCTTATCTGTTGTCTACCACATAATTATAGATTTTTAAATTTTGTTTTTCAGAAATGAAAATCTCTTCTGAACTGCTTTCACTATGGGCTTCATTACATCATACTTTCTCTCTCTGCCTTTCTAAGTAATGCCTTTAGTTTAAAATCACACCTTTTGTACCTCCAGTTTGGACTTTTATTTTATAAAGTCAGATACTTCAGTATTTTTATGTACTTATTTAACTCGCAGCAATATTTGTGGTTGTACTTGTTTGTTCTTCTTTATGGCAATGTTTTCCTAGTACATGTCCCTCTTTTACTATTGTCCCTTAGTCTTGCTCCGATTTTCCCTAGCAAGGTCTTTTTATATTGTGCCAGCTACTTTCTGATTATTATTCTGCAGATCCTGTGTTCATTTCTTTTTTCATAATTCATCTTTTAATAAATTCTTCCTTGACAGACCGTTTGCAGGACGTTCGTGTAGAGAAGGGGCCAAGGACATGTTCCGGAATAGCTGGAAGTTTTCTCAGGACACACACTTTTTACTTTACTTTTCCAGAGCTGTATACAGTGTCAGTTGTAAGCTTCTTCCCAATGCAGGGTTCCTCTCTCTTCCCCTGCTGCACTCTCATGATGCTTCTGAAAATATCATTCTCTGTGAAATTCATTCCTGATATCCCTGCTTCCATTTTATGCTAAAGGAGGTGACAGCACACACATCCATTCCATCATTCCAAACTGAAGTTTGGTTTGCCCTTTAGTGTGAACCACTCTTTTAGAATAACTCTGCTCTGCCACTTTGAGATTTGCTTCTGTTGGTATCTTCACCTATTTCTCACTTTCTTTCTATTTAATTTCTTCATAAATTGTAGTTTCAGGAGATGGTGATCTTCTAGTTTGTTCAGGAAAAATATATGGTTCTGTTTCTTATTCTGGTTATTTGGTGAGTATTTCTAAGAAGGAGTTTTTTTTTCTTCCATCTTAAGAAAAGAAATCTCTACTCGATTTTGAAATGCACCGTTGGATTTTGCTCTGATTATTCACATATTTAACTTCATAATTAGAATTTATTTCTAAGATTTCATGTCTTGCAATTCATGGATAGTGGCCAATAGGTTGCCCTGGAACCAAAAGCTACCCTGGGATCAACATGACTACAGATACTTTACCAGATAGGCAATTGTTGTCAAGATAAAAGAAATGTTCTTTTCAGCCCTAGAATCTTCACATTGAAATATACAAAATTCAGACCTTCCTAAATACTGTAAGATATTCAGTGTTATTTTCTAAATTAAATCATTTTTAAGAAGACCACTATACTTCATTAGAAATTGAAACTTGAAAAACACAAAGAATGCAAGTTCTGGAATGATAGTTACCAAATATACCAAAACATAAGCATTTGAAAGTCTTCTTAACTATTTTACATCCAGCTTATTTCAAAGTGAATTTCTAGGTGCTGAAGGGAAAAGTAACCTGAATTGTTTGTCAGGATGATATACTGAAGAAAATCTGCAAAAGATTTCTATGCCATGATAAGAAATGGTCAGTGTTCATTTGTTCTGAGTTTGTTCGCAAGTGGAAATAGCTCATCTTTGATGCATAGCTTTTGTTTTCCTCTAATTATTGATTCTGTGCATGACCTCTGGAATTGATACCTGTATTACAACACATAATTTTTGGAGGGTGGGGGTAGTGGTTTCATTTTTATTTTGTAATAAACTATGTGACAGCTATGTCTTTCATTAAGTATTTAACATAGGCAAATGATCTAATCTATTTCATCATCTAGATTATGATATTTTCTAAGTTCCCTGGGAGCCCTAAATTCTATGATTCTAAGTAAATCCAATTATTTCCACTAAAACACGAATATTCCAATTTGGATTATTAGAACCATATGGTTTGAATATTAGCGTTTTGGCCCATATATAACTCAAAATCCATTCCTCTCTTACCAATATGTGCTAATTTACATTTCAAAACAGAGTGATATTTTAAAATCCTAAGATATTGCAAAAATAGGACATAACTGAACCAAACTCTTTCTAAATTGAAAAAAGATAGATAATTCAAAATGAGAAACACTTTAAAGTTTGGGTTCAACCAAAGTAATATATTTTTCCTTTCATAGAGTAATATATTATTTCACACCAAAATCATTACCATGTATCAAAATGCTAGAAACTATAATTTTGATGTGCTCTGGTATTCCTATACTGGATAATATTTTACCTGGTTATAGTGTTAATGGGATTTTGTGTCAATATATGTTTTAGTGAAGGCATTGTCTTTCTAGTTGGAAAAATGAAGGGTTTGAGATGGCAAGTTTTTTTTTAATAAATAGAAAATCTTTCTATAAAGTTTTGAAGGAAAAGACTCTAAGAACTATACATTTATAATTAATGTCTCGGCACTGTCCCTGATGCTTTGGCTTTGCAGCTCATATCATTTCTAAGTATCAGGCAGAATAAACACTGGCTTTGTTATAGGGAAGGCTGATATAAAGAGCCATATGTGCTCCAGTGACACAGCACAAGGAGACAGACAAAGGCCTTGTCTATAAATCCCTCTTAAAAAAAATTTAGATTGCTCCCTGAACCTACTTTTATCCCTTCTAGTTTATTTAAATTAGTTCTTCCTGCCAGCCTGTACCTGCCAAATAAAACATTCCAATCAAATGTCTAGTGTGCAAAGCAGAAAGGTTTGATCTGATCCTGAAAGACTTTTGTTCTATCCCATTTCTATAACCATACTACCTAATTAAATTATATAAAACCTTTACTAAGACAAGATAGGTCAGGTACCTGAAAGAAGGAGGAAAAGAGAGTCAGTCAATTATTATAACCAAATTGGCTTTCAGTGGCATAAAACCTCATCAACCTGCTATCTCTGCCACTGACAGGTCCTCCCAGGCCTTTGGCACCTGATACCATCAGATTATCTGCTGCTTGCTTGAACCTGAACACACTCCTTTCCAAGATCTTGAAGTTAAGTTGCACAGTGAATGCACTATGCCTTCCAAAGTCTTTCCACTGTAACATATTTAGTTAATGAACACAAACTCTTAGAGAAAGAAAGTGATAGGAAAATAAAGTGCATCTAGTATATGAGTAAATGGTCCTCTAGGCATATCTTGCATAGAAATAGTAAAGTTATGATTAATAGATTATCTAATGCATTAACAAAGGCACAAGCCAGCATAGTTCAATACTATCAGATTTGCAAAATGCATTGATTTTGAAAGAGTTGCTAGGGTCTGTTTAGCCTTGAACAACTCTGGTTATGAAGCTTAAGGTTGGGTGAAAAGTGGACAACTTCTATGTGCTTAAATATTCTTAAAAAATATAATTATGTATGGTCATTTCTAAATACACAGAAAATCTGTATGTCCTACACTTTTCAATAACATAACAATTAAAACAGGTACTAATGATATTCCTGAAACACAATATGAACCCAATCTCTATCTCACCCCACATTGAGTCTATTGTTCTCTAAATGCTTCTAAATCTCTATGAGCTATTGCTTCTTAGTATTGCAATGAATAAAGAGAAATAGACAATTTATTCTTACAAGATCTATGAGGAACTGCAGTTACTAAAATGTTAATGCATAATGAGGAAATTTTACAGTTGATCTGGTCCACCACAAAAAAATATTTATTTAGGAAAGTGATTAAAAGTAACATTGCCTAGCAATTAATTTATGGTTATTCCACAGTTTTGTTTCTCCTTTTCTTTTTTCTTTTTTTTTTTTTTTTGAGACAGAGTCTTGCTCTGTGGCCCAGGCTGGAGTGCAGTGGCAGCGATCTCGGCTCACTGCAAGCTCTGCCTAGTAGCTAGGATTACAGGCGCCTGCCACTACGCCCGGCTAATTTTTTGTATTTTTAGTAGAGATGGGGTTTCACCGTGTTAGCCAGGACGGTCTCCATCTCCTGACCTTGTGATCTGCCCGCCTCAGCCTCCCAAAGTGCTGGGATTACAGGCCTGAGCCACCACGCCCGGCCCATTGTTTTGGTTTTCTATTGCAATGATTTCTTCTGCTTCTACTGTCATATTTAACCACAAGTTTAGCAAAGCTATACCGGTATTGCAGTTGCAGATATGGCTACAACATTTCAGGACATTTAAAATATTCTTATAAGCAGACAGAGGTGAAGCAAAAGGACATAAAGCTGAATAGGTGTTTCATTTTCAGACTTAAGAATGCAGAGTCTCTACCGGCGTTTTTCTATTTTAATATTCTTAGTAGGTTAAAAACTGGGCACTGATACCCAAAACACTAGAAAAACTCAGTAATGATTAATGAATAAAATTCATACTTTTACTCTAAATAAATCTTTATCAAAGATTTACAAAACATAGTGAACTTCATTAGCCGTTAATTTTTAGTCCATCAAAACAGAGTGTTTATGACAAACCTCGCTTACTATAACTATAACATATGTTTATTCCATAGTCTTAGAATAAAGGTTATATTATTCGTGGAGAAGCAATGGGCTTTCACTGATAATGCATCAGAAAAGATAGTAGCAAAGAAAAATATTATAGAACCTTAAAATGAAATAACACATTATCATAAACAAGGTAAATTTTTTTTCCGAGTATATCCAAGCTTTCCTATGTAACCTAAGGCTTAACTTTAGAAAGATTTTACTGGGTATTTTGGAGAAGTATACTCAAAGAAAAATGACTTATCTCCACAGTGGCTCTGCTACTTTCTCTTACCTAAGCACTGGTAATTGCCTTCTAAAATCCAAGAAATACATGATCTTGAACTTCACCCTCCCCAAATTTGCCCTACATGAGCATCATTTTGATTTCTTCTTTCCATCAAGATTTCCAAGCTTATATCCGCTTATATCCTCCTTTTTCTTAATGTAGCATGAAATTTGATGACTCTGTGGTTTTAGTGACACCGTATCCCCTGCTTAAACACCACTCATTCTCTCGCCCAATAGGCAAAATCTATTTTTCTTCAAAGACTCAACTCAAATGTCACCACCTGTAATGAGAATGTCCTCCAATCAGAGTCATTCAACATTACTTCATTTAGATTCCAATTATGAGACTTCATCTCACTTTTTCACATTTTATTTTAATTGTGTATGTTCTCTCTCCCCTTCTATGGGAGGTGGAATAATGTAGTAACTTCAGTCAATCAAACTTGTATATGAATTCCAACTTCCCCAACTCTTAGTTTTGTGGATTTAGACAAATAAATCAACTTTGCAGAGCCTCAGTTTCTTCATATTTAAAATAGGAATAACAATATTGGCCCAATATATTTTCAGAGAGATTAGATAAAATCAAGTATGGAAAATATTCAGCATGCTGTCTGAGATATTATGCAATTTAGATGATGACTATCATAAAGTCAGGTTCTATGATTTACTTATCCTTATGTTTCAAATGCCTGGACTACTGTCTTGCATATATGTCTGACTCATTCAACTTCTTAGAAGCCTAAAAACTCTCCCAGAGAATTTAAGAATTCCCACCCATGCTCATGAAATACACCATAACCCAGAAAAGGAGAAACATAATGTTAAGCCATTGGATAGATTTTCTGGAGGATAAGAGAAAAGCTCAAGTACATACATCTACATTTTCAAATGCCTCACTCTACTACAGGGTTATCTGTAAACAAATTAAGCGGTCAATGGAAATAACACTAAATTGCGACAGAAAGAATTATGCCTTATTCCTGACTTTGTCATTTCAGAACACTGTGATGTGCTATAATTCCAGACCCTCTCAAAGGCCCTGTTGTTTTCATCTATAAGATGGGTATTACTGCATATCCCTTGACATAGGGTATTTGTTAATAGGATTAGATGATAGTCATAAATATATCTGGCAAACTGAAAAAGAAAAAAATGGCTTTTGAGGAGAAACTCACTCAGTGTTGTATTCAAGTTTTCAATACTTAGTAGCAAGTAATGGAGAATGTTTCCACAATTGTAAGTATAGATAATATCTACCTTGCAAAGGAGTTTGGAGCATTAATGTTAATATAAAAATACTTCATGTTTCATAGTAATTGCTCAAATGTTCTAATATGTATCATCATAAGATATTACTTTATTATAAAGAATATACTAGCAATACAAAAATAAATATAACAACCTTGATATTTTAAGTATGTTTCTCTCAATGTATTTTGAACATGGATTTTGTTATTAGGAGAACTAAAGCTGGTTGAGCATGTTAACTTTTGAACGTTTTCTTTTCTCATTTCTTTTACTCATGGATGTGAATCTCCTAAACTCATCATTAGTAATTCAACCAAAACATTTCACTCTGTCCTTTTAAAAGAGACTGTTTACAATATCTTTATTTTAGCACCTATAAATGTACCAAGTTGTCCAAAGAAATTGGCTCCTGGTAGGAACAAAATGTAAGAGGGGGGTCGCTGCATGCAAAGCCTTAGCACCATAATGGAAGTGAGCATTTCATATTTTAATTTGATCAGGTGGGCTGTACCCTGCCAACAGTACTTTATAACTACTTAATATTTCCTAGTCATTCGAATGTAAATAAGCTTGTCAAGAGAATTTGGGTAAATTTTTTATTTTTATTTTTTTTTAAGCAAGCATGTTTGGCAGGCAGGTTTTCCCAAGATCACCCAGCTTTAATTTTAAATTTCAAAAGCCTCACATTTAATCCCTTGAGCTGGCCTGGTACCTTGCACCATCTGTTCCCATGGTTTTGTTATAACAGTGAGCACCTGCAGAGTTTTGCAACATTTCAAGCTGATTGTGGACAAAAATCAAAATAATTATAATTTTCATAAAGTAAAGACTTCCATTCAGACACTACAATTCCATCTAATGTGGATTTTGGAAAACCAATCTTGCTTATAATTTGTTTCTTATGGATAAGGGTAATTTATTTCTATTTTGTTTTTGTGGAAGATCAATCCTTTAAAACATATGCACAATCAATGTGGAATTCTCACACTCCAGCCACATCCAGAAAATTCTTGGATAATGCTAGTCAGTTCTTAGATCAGGGCTTCTTGATGTATCTTGATTAGACAAGTCCATTAGTCAACAGCCATAACGAAGTTAGTCTTACTTTTTATTGTTCACACTTTTTGTTGTTTGTTGTCCGTTTGTTTGTATGAATAGCAATGAGATTCTCCACACATTTTATTTTCAAATGTTTTTACACTGTCAATAGAAGTAAAACATGTATGCATTATCCATTAAAGACAGAAAAAGGAAAGATAAGGTGAGTGCTCACCTTCTCCCTATATCGTTGGAATAGAGAAGTCATTCATGTAAACATAGGATTCTGTATTAGAAAACCTGAATGTTGGCAGATCAATGTCTTCTGGTAGTTAAATATCTTGCCAGTAGGCTAGTCATCCATAGGACACTAGATAATTACTTATATAGGATGAAAAAAAGATCTTTTAACATGGATACTCAAGTATTGATCTTTTGCTCTTTGTCTTGGTATTTAGAAAGAAATCTTAAAAACTGTCAATGGCCGGGCGCAGTGGCTCACGCCTGTAATCCAAGCACTTTGGGAGGCCAAGGCGGGCGGATCACGAAGTCAGGAGATCGAGACCATCCTGGCTAACACGGTGAAACCCCGTCTCTACTAAAAATACAAAAAATTAGCCGGGCGAGATGGCGGGCTTCTATAGTCCCAGCTGCTAGGGAGGCTGAGGCAGGAGAATGGCATGAACCTGGGAGGGGGAGCTTTCAGTGAGCCAAGATCGCGGCACTGCACTCCAGCCTGGGCGACAGAGTGAGACTCCATCTCAAAAAAAAAAAAAAAAACCTGTCAATGACACCCACTTTTTAATTTTTTTGTTTGAAGTGTTATCCTTTTATTCAAATTGCATAAAGTTAAAATGTTGACTTGAGTTTAGAGTCCACTGACCAGTAGCTAAGTATGATTAAGTATGATACATTTGATTTAGTTTTGCTAAAACTCAAAAGAGAGTAATAATTTTGCAGTGTATGTATATTACCTCACTAAGACATCACCAGAAGCATGGTAGAGTGTTGTAAGAGTTTTTTCTCTATAACATTGGAGTTCAGTCAATACCACTTAAGGATGCCCTAAAAGAATATGACAAATAAGAGAGTAAATCTATTGGCCAGAGAGAAAAATCGCCTTTGGCCTTGTGGAAGAATGGTATAGCCACCAAAGGTGAACTGCCATGCCAAAAGGAATAGAAGGAATGAATGTGGTGCTCAGTTGAGAAAGTTGAATAAATCGGTGTCTGGTAGAGATTGCTATCCTGGTGACACATTGGTGATAACTGCAATTCCTGACAGAATAGAGGCAACTACTAGAAGGGCCTGAGATGCTTGGAGAGGCATCTGGAGACAAGATCCTGCTCAAAAGATTAGGCAAGAATTGGTGGTGGTAGACTTGTAGCACAGTGTGTGAAAGACAAACATTAGCAACACAGAAAGATCTTGAAGAGAAAGGTATACTTTAGAAGGCTAGATATCCAATGTCAGTTAATAGTAGCTAATAACTTAATAACTTAGCAATTTTTTAATACTAATTTCACTACCACTGTATTTTCTTGCAAAGCTTTTAAAGCTTGAGGAAATTTGTATTACAGTAACAAGATAAATAATTTTGTTTTAAATTTGAGTTAAAACTTTTATTTGGAAAGGTTTCATAGACAGCCTAGTTCAATTTTTTTGCACGTAATCTAACAATCTGAGTAACTCTGAGTAACACCTTTGTGTTTTTTTGTAATTTTTTTTTTTTTTTTTTGCTGTGGGGTATCATTAGACCATGAAGTACTGTTTTAAGTACATGTTTCTTGCCTTCTTTATCTGAAAAATAAAAAGCTGTTGTTAATATATAAGAACAGCACTCATTAAAGAACAAAAAGTGTATATATACTATTTGTTAAAACAATTGTATTATTTAGATATAAGCTAATGAAAATGTCATATACAAATGTAATTTCCAAAACATTTGTCAATGAATAGCAAATTGGAACACAAATGCAGACCTTCTTACTCTCATGGCCAGAGTAAGAAACATTAATAAATCAGGAGTCAGACAACTTGAGTTCTTGGCCCAATTTTCTATTTAGTAGCAGAGAGAACTTGAGAAATAAGGATTATGAGTCACTTAAACTCTGGGTTTCCTAATCTTTTGAAACTATATTATGAGCTTCATGTGGACAGGGATTTTATTTGTTTTGTTTATTATGCTGCTACAGAACTGTGATAAATGAGGATTTGGACAGAAGATCTCTTCAATCTTTGCTGGTTCCAATATTCACAAAATAATAATGTGATAGTATGTGATAATATACTACACTAAAAAAGCTGTGTTTTATCTAAGAGAAAGACAGTGTTAGAAATGACAGAATGATACTTGTAGTCTTTGTTTATTTTATATAGTGCAGTGAATCCAGTTGCTCAAGGAATTGATATGTTGTTGCCAGACTGATTCAGTCTCAAAATTATTTTCACTTTGATTAGACCCTAGTAGTTTATATACATATATATTGTAAGGTAGATACCGACATGTTATCCAAATTGCGATCATTTCAGTCATCACATACCAAATTATTTTTTGATATTATTCTTAGAGTTCAGATCTCCAGTTGTGGCTTGATTTGATAGCTGGCTGGAATTATGCACATTCTCAGAAGTGAACATTATCATGTATCAAGGCTGTTGACATTTACTTCTGAAAATTTTACTCAAATTTTACTCAATTTTTTAAGCCCCAAATAATTCTATATTATGTAGAGAGTGATTAACACCATGAGTTCATAAACACACACACACAAAGCATATTTCAAAACATCAGCTAAAAATATAAATGGATGGTTTCACTGAATTATTAACTATATAAATTTAAAATATTTTTAACAAGCAAAATACCTTTTTTTCATTTTGCCATCGCTGTCATAAAATGTGCTTGTCAAACTTTTAAATTAAGAAACTCTAACTTTATATTTTATCCCTCCTATAACCAGTCCCTTCTACATCCCCCTCCCCCACAAAATAACTACATTGAAGCTGCTCTTGTCATTTTGGGCCAATGTAAATTCTTCAATTTTTTTCAAAGAACAATAAGAAAAAATATATATATTTATAATATATATTATTTAATTATTTATATATTATTATAAATTATTTATATATTATATATATATAGTTTCGCTTTTGTCGCCCAAGCTGGAGTACAATAGTGCAATCTCAGCTCACTACAACCTCCGCCTCCAGGTTTCAAGTGACTCTCCTGCCTCAGCGTCCCGAATAACTGGGATTACTGGCACCTGCCACCACGCCTGGCTAATTTTTGTATTTTTAGTACCAGATGGGGTTTCATCATGTTGACCAGGCTGGTCTTGAACTCCTGACCTCAGATGATCCACCTGCCTCAGCCTTCCAAAGTGCTGGGATTACAGGTGTGAGCCACCACGCCGGGCCAAAGATACATATTTTTTCTTCTCCTTTTATGACACTGCTTTCCTACTATTCCTATTCCCCATCCCCTTTTTTTCAATTCTTCATTTTACTTCCAGTTCCACAGGCTCTCTTTGGAACTTTGTATTTCACTTTCTTAACATGTTCCTTTGAAGAACCTCCTATTGTTATTATGGACACTACTACCTTCATGATGCCCTCACATTTATGCTGGCCATTTATCATATTGATAATGCTCCGTATATTTACCGTAGGTTTTCCAAGTTAAATTTATTTGGGATATACTGGATTGCTTTCTAGTTTATTTGGATTATTTGTATGTATGTATGTCTGGATGTCTGCTTAATTTGTTTTGCTTTTTCTTTTACCACTTGTCAAGTTTAACCCTGCTGAGGCAAGTACAAGTGATGCCTCAACAACTGAGATTCAATCAGTCATCTTGGAAATGTGAGATCTTTATAGATTACATTGCAATATTCACTCATGGAAAAAGTTACACAGAGATAATTTTTGTATTAATAAAAAGCCATACTTGAATCGTTCCTGAAAAAAAAAATGGCAGCTACAACTTTAAACTCACCACAGTGAAATGATTATCACATCACCATATGAACTGACCAGCTCAGCAGGTCAAGCCCAGTGTACATAGGTTTGTCTTACATATAGTTGTCTTACTTCTCCTACCTTGAGGATATTGATTACTGTTGACTTTTATATCCCAAGCTGTCTAGCATATTACCTGAAATATGGTGGTCATACAGCAACAATATTATTGTTATTATTTTAATAAATGAATGTTTTAAAGTTAGGCAAAGCCTCAAAACATGGCATTCTAAAGGATGGCCATTTATATAGAAAGCCACGGAAATTTTAGGATGGCTAAAGATTATTTAACCCTATTTTAAAGAGCTATTTTTATAAAGTGTATTTCATTGGTTACAAGGAAATCATGCTTCCACTGTTCCATGTCTTCCCTTGTACTTTTTCTTTATTTCTTTTCTTTTCTTTTCTTTTCTTTTTTTTTTTTTTTTTTTTGAGACGGAGTCTCACTCCATCGCCCAGGCTGGAGTGCAGTGGTGGGATCTTGGCTCACTGCAACCTCTGTCTCCTGGGTTCAAGCAATTCTCTGCCTCAGCCTCCCGAGTAGTTACTTTTTCTTTCATTTTAAGTAAAAACAAATAGTGATTTTCAAGCTTCCACAAGTTTCAAAGCATATGCCCTCTTTACTACATCTTTGATTTCTTAGCTTCCTCTCGAATTGCCCCCATGTCTTTGTACAAGAACTTCTTTAAAGTTTTATGAAATACAAATCAAAATTGAACCTTAATTTTTAAAACTTTGCACTACCTCTTTTGGCTAGAATTTCTTGTGATAATAGACTCTGAAATATATTTAAGATGCTGACTTTTATTTTTTAACAGTAAAATTGAGTTTTTAATCACGAGGAAAATAAAACACTTATTTCAATTTAGACAATTTTTATCTAGTTAAATACTTTTCAGGTTTTTCCATTTGTTTTATTTTCTACTTTTCACATGTTCCAGGTGGTTATATTTAGGTAAAAGTTAAGAAACAACGATACATAAAGAAAAAATATTTGAATTATTTATAAAACTACTTCAAAAGAATCATTTTTAAAATAAAATTGCCTTTTAAAAGGGAGAAACAGTCTGAAAAAGATTGTTTTCAACTCAACAGTTTTTCATTTTATATTCTTTACTATATTTTTTAAAGCCTAAGCCACTTATTTTATAAGATGATACTAATAACAAATCAAATTTTCATTTTATGTATCAATTGACCTCTAAATTGAGAAATATATATATATATTAACTATATTAAACCTCAAATTTTTAAGTTCGCTAGTTCCCTAAGCCCTGAATATTGTTAAGGTACTAGTTTTGGAGAAAGAACCCTTATTTTAATATCTTATTTCTGTCACTATGACCTAGGAAAGTTATATAACTCCTGTGGCCCTCTCTTCATCTGTAAAATAGAATAATAATAGCATAAATTCCTGTCTGTATTGTAGGGTAGATAAGCAAATGTATTCAAAAAGCTTAGGATGTATCTAGGACATGCTAAAGTCTCCATAAGTGTAATTATTTTACTAATACCTATAGTTGCTTAATGGATATCTCCTGTGAAACAAGTAACTATCTTTGACCATCTTGTTACTTCATTTTCTCATAAAGATAAATTAATATTAAAATGAGATTTAATTAACCATCATAGTGATAAGGTCTCCAAATTCTTTGCTTAGACATTTTGAAACATTACAACCAAAAGTAAGAACACTAAAGAGATTTCATATTTCTTGAGCCTTTACAAGTTGCCAAGCACTGTGTTAGGCACAGGCACTTTCTTATCTATCTTTCTTATTGGCACTACCCCCCATACCGGAGTCAAAGTAATGGAGGCTCCCAGAAGTTAAGTAGCACACACTGGAGGTGACAGCAAGACTTCAAATGTCTGTCTAACTCTACAGCTAGGAATTTTTTGTAAAACAAGAACCAAAGAATGTCACTATCCTGCTTAACACCTTTCAATAGCTTTTCATTGCATATAGAATACAGTGATATCCAAATTTCTTACCACCTAAATGTGGCATTTTCCCTGGTCTGTGCCTGACTTCCTAACCTCATCTTGTCTGGGCTTTCTCCTCATCATTCCAGTCATTCTGAAATGCCATGTTTGTTTTTGCCATAGCAGAAATCTAAGAATTGCTGATCTAGAATTATCTGGCCTCAGATCTTTGCATAATTGGCACCTGTGCAATATTTTTCTCAGTTCCGTCTCACCCATACAGGATTTCCCTGGCCACCCAGTCTAAATAATGGTCTCAAGATCTGTTTTCCCCAATGTCTGTCTAGCACATCACCTTACTTTATTTGCTTCAAAGGATGTATTGCTATCTGAGGTTGCTTTATTTTTTAAAAATAAAATTTGTTGTCTATGTTCCCTGATAGAACATGAGCTATCTCTCCATTTCCTAATGGCCAATATTTATTGAGTAAATGAACGAATAGAGCTCTATACTTACAATTATAGCATTTCTCATAACATGACAGCTCTTACCTAGCAGTTCGACCTCTTTTATTTATGATAGCATATTGAAACTTTAAGCACATACTTTGAGTCTAGACTCATTTTATATTTTTTCATTCCATCTGACATTGTTACTTTGAGAAACAGAATTCGACAATAAAATCAACAAACAATAAACATCCAAAATTAGGACCGTAAAAATAAAACACCTAGGCTAAAACTTTTTATAAAGACACAATTCTATTAAACCCATAATTTATCTCTGAAAATTATATAACTTATTATAGGTTGAATATGTACAGCATATCTAAGTTTTAAGAAAATTAATATTCTTAATCTGAGATTTGAAGCATTTGTACTCTGTGAAGAGACTTGCACAAATAAAATCTATTGAATTACTATGTTACAATATCTTAAATATTGTATTGTTAAATAATATGTTACTATGTTACAATATGTTAAAATTAAAATCTAAAGAAAGTTTGTTTATTTAAGGCAACATAAGTCAATTCCTTTGATTGATATTTTGAATTTTTATGATTGACCTCTCAACAATTTATGTGTAACACAACAAAATTTGCATTATAAAGGACACATAGTTATTCATTTTAATAATTAGTGCTGATCAAAACTGCTATATAATCATTTGTATATTATAAAATGAAGAACTTTTGAGGATCTGCATCTACATTTCAAAACTTAAATAACAACCTCTGACTTCTAACCAACTTAGAAAATAACTGAAATATTATATTATTTCTTATGTAGTGTACTCCCAATATCAAGCATTACATTTTTAAATAAATGTTTTTTCTGCTCTTTAGTACAGATGCTGGTTTAACAACTCATGCATTAGATATTTGGAAGTAAATTATAAATTTTATTATTACGGAGACATTAAATAAATATGATATATTATTTTTAAATAAGTACAGAATATGTAAAATTCCATATATCTCAATGCAGTGTGACTGCTTTTTATATTGAAAATCTTATGATGACTTAATACCCGAGTGTGGTTTCGAGTTAAAGTGTGCTACAAGTGCTTCTGCGGTTTTTGATTTTCCTTTTAGGACTTATTGGAGGAAGAGAGAGAGAGAGAGAGCATTCAGAGCGCCAGTAAAAAACAAAATCAATGCTTTGCTGCTGTTGTTGTTGTTGGGCTATAAACACTCTACTTTGGTTGGTTATAATGCTACCAAAATCCACAGTACTTAATTTATCTAACCTTCTGATAGTGAATGAACAAAGGTAAAAATAACAGGCTAGTTATAAACTAGTACTATGGTGATGACATTGTGAATTATTTAAAAAGGGCATATTCAATGTGACCATAGAGCCATCAATCATAATAGACATTGATGAGAAAAAGAGGTTTCAGTCACTTCCTATCTGCAAGGAGAACAATTCTATCTCACAGGTAGCTATGAAGTGCTGGGTGACCTGATGTCACTTGCATTGTTGCTCTACCCTTTGAACGGAGAGAGTAGATTCTCTCAATATTAGAATCGAATGAGTAAATAAATTCGCAGTTCACTGCCACTTTCCTTCCGAGTGCACACTTCAATTTGTCTAACAATAGAGAGGACAGAAAAGCAGAAATCTCTTAAAGCGTGGATGAATTTTTTATGGTATGTTCAAATCCAGCTGCAAAGGATGGGGTTTTAAATGGTAGCAGACACTCTTTTAGAGGGAGCCCCAAGAGACGAAATCTTTTGGAAGTGTTTTGTATTGAATTCATTCCTTTCCACGTACATCCGTAGCTTTTCTTCTTCTGAAGCCCTGCTTTTACTAAATTGTTCCACTATCAAGTTCACATTGATTTTTAAGATGACAAATAGAAACACTTCCTTTATCTTTAATATACACACACACTACAGTAGAATTTCCATTTCAAATGCATAAGAACAGTTTTTAAAGTGCATGCACGTAATACTATTTTATTTGTCTGTTTCATTCAATAGGAAGATTAGGATTGCAGGAGAAGAAAGAGGTGGCTAGTTAAAACATTTTAAGAAAACACTATACTAACAAATTTAACCTCTTTCTTCTGTTCAAATATTCAGAATAATTTCATTTGCCACAATCCCTCATCTCAGAGTTTTCTATTTGAAAGTTATCATGGCATGCATTAATTTATATTACCTAAATTTTTGAGTATCACATTTCCCTCATCACAGAATCCTACAAAATCCTCTGGCATTTACAAACTACAAAGCTACAAAAGTGTGCATATTTTTCTTATATGCTAAAATCTACTGCTTCATTCCAGCACATTAACATTTATGACATAAACTCAAGAATGGTATGGACGTTTTTTTACAAAGTTTTTTTTTAATTAGAAAATGTAGATAAATAGGCTTTCCTTTTCTACCTCTATTCCTCCTTCCCTTCTGCCACCCACATTGCTAACCCACTCTATTAGAGCAGAAATATGAAACATGTTTGCATTGCATTCTGCATCTATGGCATAGTCACTTGAAGCATGCACACTATTCATTTTTATTCACATTTCCTCTCTAATATATTCTGGAAGTATATTCATCTCAATGTAACCTCTGAAACCACTTTAAAAATGTGTACCACCACTTAATTGTTGATAACAGGTAAATCAAAGGTAAAAAGATAACTAATTAATTTTCTAGTTCAGTTTTATTTTGCTGGTACTGTTTTGAGAAAATATAACAAAACCCCATTAGTATTAAGGTAAGCCCATGAAACAACATAATATAATGCAAAAAAGACATTTAATAGTGTAGAGGAATGTTAAATTACTAATTAACTCCAAGTTACTGTATAAGAAAGCATAGTAATTTACAGGATTATTGCAATATGCAGCTTGGATTGCCACTAGGGTCAGCTAGGGAGCATTTCTTTCTATACCCTCCCCCCGCCTCTTAGTGTGGTGGTTACTGTAAAAATCTTCTCACATTAAAATGCACTGTCCTACCCACAGTTCATTGCTGCTAATTAGCAGCAGTTGAGATTTTGCTAGCAGTCATTTTTTTCTGTGTTAAGCTGCCAAATGTTACCAAATGCTCAAGATTCTCCATGCACAAAGTGTCCAGCTGCCCAGCTTGCACCACTGTGTGTGTCTTTCAGCTGTTTGCTGTCAACTTTAACACCTGTGCAAAGAAAACACTAATCAAATTATCTGTACTGGCTTTTGTTATCAGAGGGAAGGTTATCAAAAGTGTTCTGGATACTTTGGCACATGCTCATCATCTACTGCTAGAAAATCTCACTAGACACACACACACACACACATACATACACACACACACACACACACACACACACCTTTTCATCTAAGCATCCAATTGAGACCATGGCTCTCTAAAACTTAAATCACTCCAATATCTGCCATGTCAAAGTCAAGTGTTTGCACAGTCTATTTAAACTTTTATTTAAGCAATAAGGCTTGGGAAAGTCATCTTTTAGTTTTACCTAAATATATAAGAAGAATGCCATAACTTTGATTAATAATTGATTAAATAAACCATTCCTACATCAAAGACAGGAAGAAGAGCTGTTTGCTGAAAGGCTAGACTATCAAATAGGACTTTGTTGTCTTCAACATTGCTTTAGAACTACAGCATTACAGAGTAAGAAGAACATTAATTTTTGAGGCCTTAAATAATCACATAAAATAAAATTGGCTCCTTTTCTCCTTAATTAAACACTAGTAGTGTTAAAACACTATAAATCTAGAAATAATCACATAGCCTAATAATTTCCTGTCTATTCCATTGGCTTTATGACTAATTTATATTTAACCTTCTTGGGAAGCTACGATCAGAATGTACTTTCTTAAAAAATTGAAAGCAACTGTCATTGGTGTCTAATACCTGAGCAATAGGGAATAGGGTCTTAAAAATGTTTTAAAACTAAAAGGTGATATATAATGTATTACACTGCTTGTAAGGTTTAATAACACATAGCCACTGCTTTCTTACAATTACAGGGCAATTGATAAATACATAACTCTTTTGTTCTGATTTTTCTATTTATCATGATGTATTAAAGTGATTGTGTTAAGTATATAAATGTATGCATAAATGTATGCTAATATTTACATCAATAATAGCATTACAGTAAATTTAATCAGACAACCAGACTTGAAAGGGGCAGATTTCGGCCTATATGTTATATTTGTTTCATATAATTTTTTTAAGATCTTGGTTGAAATTTTATAGTATAACTGAATTTATTTTTACTTTGTTTTTACTTAAAAAAGGGAAAAGGATTGTAAAATATACCTGCGATATGAGTATAAAATTCATTGTGCTGACAGGAATGAATCCACTCAGACTATGATCAAAACTGTAGCAAAACTGTAGCCCTAGGGTAACACAGAATGAGTGTCAACTACATTTTGCTATTAAGTTTCACAAAAATCCCCTCTAGGATTTTCAATCACAATATTTGGAATCTATATTCATGTTACAGTTACAAAATAATAGCGAAGACTCATAAAAAGTATAAGAGCTTCAATTTCAGAGACATAATTTTGTGATTTAATAAAAAATATTCTTTTAATTTTTATTTTTTATAAAAAAGGACAACTTTTGTTTAATATTCATGGCTAGCTTACTAGAGATTTATATAAAATTTCTGCTTGTATAGCATTACTCTTTTTAAGATACTATTTATTCAGCCCAAATTATTAAACAAGTACAAAGATAAGATAGTATCACTATGATTCCTGATCAAATACTTTTGATTTCTCCTCTTTCTTTCGTTCTGTGTATATCTGCACTCGAAGACAAACAGCTGGTAGAGGAACTTAAAAGGTTGCTTTTTAATTCACAGCAAAACAAATGATTTTATAGATACTGTTGGATAAATGTACAAAAAACATTATTTAAAGCCAATAATTGATTCTACCTGTCCAAGTACCTGATCCTCCATAAGCAAATAAATGCCTTCCGAGTATGAAGCAGGACTTTGTACAAGTTGATTAACCTCACTGAACCTCAATAACTCAGTCTGTAAAGTGGGATTCATAATACCTAGCTTTTATTTCTGTGTAGACGAATAGTCTGTGTGAACCAGAATGGGAAGGTCTTGTACTTTCGTGATGGGTTGCATATCTTCCTGATGCAGGAGTGGCCAGACTCCATGAGCCACTGCTAGTCATGGTTGCCCTGATTTCTTCTTTATCAAATTTTGCATAGGAAGGAGTTGAACATAATAAACTCAAACTGCAGTGTAGCTCACTAAAGATGATAGGACCTCTTCTCCTCCAAAAGATACATTTTTGTGTGAAATAAGACTAATTGATCCATTGGATGGCTGAAAAATTATCCTCTAGGTGAGTTGGATTGAGAGAAAGGTTAGCTGTTTGAAATTGATGTTCCTATAGCACCACGGAAATTTCATGGAAGACTCTTACTAATAACGTCATCCCTTCTTACATATATGTCTTGTAAATTTGACTTTTTAAAACACTCGTGTTAGTCAGAAATAATTTTCTCTAAGGCGCTATTAAAATGTGACATATTGTTATTTTGTGGGCTTTGAAGAGGAATTGAAAATAATTAAAAATGGCTGCTAAAAAAGTAAATATGTGTGGCATGAAGAGCCTAGAGGCAGCTGATAATCTCTAGTTGGATTACTAGCAATAAGATGTGAATATGTGGTCCTTAGGGAGAAAACGCCACTAAATAAGCTTTGATTTGTTTCCTCAAATAATGAACTTCATGTAATCCTGTATAATATGAGCTTTGGTACAATTTTGGACAGGACAGTAACTAAGTAGTTACTAAAGACTTGTAAAGTAGAAATAGTCTTGATTTCACTTGAAAAATAAATAGCTATGCTAGGTGGCATTAAAAAGATGATGTATAATGAACGATGACGATTGTGTTGATGGCCACCATTTGTGAAGCCCTTACCAGGTGCTAACCATTTATCATTCAACAAATAGTATGGGTTTCCTACTCTGTGCCAGACATCAGTCTAGGTGTTGAAGGAAATAGCAGTTAGCAAAACAGGCAACATTTTTGACTTCTTAGGCTTATATTCCATTGGAGGGAGAGAGGCAATAAATAATAATAAACAACTGAGATAAACAATTCCACTGAAGTAAATATTTTAATCCCAATTTCATGGATGAGGAAACAGACAGAAAGGTTAAGTCATTTGCCTGTATTCCAAAGCTGGCATATGGCAGAGCCAGAATCCAACCTATAGCTGTATGATTCTTTCTAGTACATTTTGCTATGTGTCAGTAAATATACACTACAGGAAAAGAGACAGATGTGGATTTTGTTGTTTTGTGTTGGAACTAAACCATGGTTTCTTAAACAAAGACATCTCTGGCTCCATTTCTAAAGGAGGCATAGTATTTATATAGAATTTACACTGGGCACATTCAAAAGTAAAGTGCAGATATACACTGAATTGTGTTTGGAAAACAGGAGAAGATTTATTTGGCATAGCAGAAAGTAGAAGGATATAAGAAGGAGGTAAGGTCCTTGTTGGAAGAACACGAGTGACAGATGAAAGGATCTTGACTATCCTGCCTACAATCCGTAGGCATATTAAAAAAATTTAAGGTAAGTAAACCTGATAGTTGCATTATAGAGAGATTGATCAGGTTACTGTGAATGCACAAAAGTTGAAGTAAGAGATTAGATGTCAGAGTGTCTAGTTAAAGGCCAATACAATAGTGTAAAATCAGGTTAAGTGGATTGCAGTAAAACAAACCAATTCAGAAAAAATTACAAATAACCTAACTAGAAAAAAAGATTAAGGGAGAGGATTTAGGTTTAGAGGAGCAACTAAGGAGGAGTAAAAAATGATATGAGCCCAGAGCTGGAGAAGAGTGGAATTATTCATGGAAATTAGAAGGTCAGGAATGGGTCCAATTTCTAGAAGATGTTCAGTTTTAGACGTGATGAATCTGAAATGCTCATACTGAGTCTGAAATGCTCAGGCTGTAAATCCCTGGCGTATACTCTTTACTTTAGTCCATGCCATCAGTTGCACCTTGTCTTTTCTAGCCACCTCAAAGTTCTTTCCAATAAAGGAAGGCTCTTTCATGGTTCTAACTCCCTGAAAAACCAAGTAAAGTCTTCTGATTCTTGACATGTTTTGTCTTCATCTGGAAAGTCAGATTTAATCAAACCTACTTCACTTGAATCATTTTTTATTAGAATATCAAGATCTCAACAGAGTTGTCAATAGTCAATTTTTTATTTGTGATCTTATTGCAAAAAAAATCTAAAACAAAAAGGTAATAAAAATGCATGTCAAAATATCAATACCAAAACACATGAAATATGTTTGGAGAAATAATCCTGACTTGATCCTGACTATAAAATATAGTTTCTTTTCAAATTCTGCTAACCTGGAAATATATTTACTTAGTTTTATCCAGTGTAGATAGAATATTGTACTTTGCTTTTGAAAAGAAAGGTTAATTTTGGATGAAATAGAGTAGGAAAAGTGAGAGCTGAGAATAACCAGCTTTTATCTTCTTCCTTCCCAGCCACCGAAAGAAGCCAGTGCCTGGGATTCTGAGATGCAGCCACATCATAAAGTTTCATTACTCAATTGCAGTAGAGAAAACCTCAAAGGAACCACTTCTAATGGAAACTGCCTCAATTCCTGGTCAAGTCTCACAGTCCTAACGTGGAGGTGCTCTGAGGTAGGGGCAGATAGTTTTAAAAAGTTCACTTCATAAGAAGTTACAAATTAATTGTAAAGTATCTCAAAAATGATCACGATATCCCTTTTCTCTTATGGTATATGACTAATAACTTGATATATTTTTTAAGGCTCTGTAGCATAAAAATTATTTTAAAAGATCATTTAGTACTACCCTACTTTTTAAAGTAAATGCTACTAAACATAACACAAACCTTCTAATAGTTTATAATGTCAATTCATCTTTTATTTTTTCTGAATTATTATTTAGTTCTTCATTTAATTTTTCAGGGTCAATTTATTTTTCATTTCCTTTCTGGACATATTAATTTCAGTTTTAATTTTCTACTGCCATGACTTCAAAAGGTTACTGAACTGCGTCACGTCTAATCTGTTTAGATATGGTCAAACTCTCACCACTGCTGTACGTTAGGCCTAAGTTAGGTTTAAATGGGAAGGTGGATAGTATATCGGGGGAGGGGGAAGGGGAGGGGGAGGAGGAGGGAGAGGGAGAGGCAGAGGGAGAGGGAGAGGGAGAGGCAGAGGGAGAGGGAGAGGTGGGGAAGAGAGAGAGAGAGCGGCCCAAAGTAGGAAAACTCAGGCAGGAGTTAATGTTGCAGCCTTGAGGCAGAATTTCTTTTCTAAGAAATCCTGAGTTTTGCTCTCAAGGCCTTCTACCTGATTGGATAAGCCTCACCCACATTAAAGAGGGCAATTTCTTTTATTTAAAGTCAACTGATTATAGATGTTAACCACATCTACAAAATAAAATCACAGTAACCCCAAGATTAGTATTTGATTAAATAACTGGGTACTATAGGCTAGCCATCCTGATGCATAAAACTATTGTAGATAGATTTAACAAACTGTTTTTATGATAGTTTCGTGGTTTTCAAAGAGTAATTCATTTTAAAGATACTCATTGAGTGACTTTTATGTGCCAGGCACCAGTATGAATATAAACTTAGGAATACTAAGCAGGCTAAGATAAACTCCTTGCCTTCCAAGAACTTACAGTGTTATCAGAAGATAGATATACAAATAAGTTAATATGATGCAACTTGATGAATGTTAGTTTTAAGCACAAGCAGAGGAAGATGGGAGCATAGAGAAGGGGAAATTTCTCCTGCGCAGTTAGTTCAAGAATTCTTCCCGGAGAAAGTGACCTCTGAACTAAATGTTTAGGGATTCTGTAATTTACTAAGCAATACTTACAAAAATCTGTTATGCCAGATGCAGTTCTAGGGACTGGGATTCTATAGAAAAGATCTCAACTTTCATAAAGATATCTTCTGGGGAGGAAAGTGAGACACTAACACAAGCAAACAATTAATTAAAATCTTCAGTAGTGATTAGAGCTACTTAAAATATATCAAGGTTGTATGATTCAGCCTCCATTTTGCTATTGTAACATTTAAGCTGATACGTGGAAGACAACAAAGAAATAATGAGTAGGTGAAAGGAAATGCATTTCCAAGCTTCGGAAACAGCAAGAGTAAAAGCAAACCAACAGTCGCAGCTAGAGCAGCATTAAAAGATTTTATTTATTTAAAATTTGCTTTTGAAAAACGCTTGATCCACTCTAATTGTCATGTTTTATTTACATT
Source organism: Pan paniscus (assembly GCF_029289425.2). Classification (NCBI taxonomy): domain Eukaryota; kingdom Metazoa; phylum Chordata; class Mammalia; order Primates; family Hominidae; genus Pan; species Pan paniscus. The sequence continues at coordinate 58,322,913 of NC_073262.2, forward strand.
AAATTTAAATATTAAATAATACCTTAGCATAATTTAAATTCACCTCCTTGGTCTTAATAGTAACTGTGCTTTATTTCTTGTCTCCCATCTTCTTTATACTCTTCTTAAGATATCACATGTATATGTGAATTTGCTATAACTGACTTACAAATTTTTAAGTAACGGGGAGTCTTTTTACCTGGTGCAGTTTAAGAACCCATTAAACACAAAGTACTGAATAACTGAAGAATGGATGTGGTAGGCTGGTAACAGCTCCCAAAGTTACGTCCAAAGATACGTTCCATCTCCCCGGCACCTGTGTATGTTACCTGATATGCTAATTTTTTTTTAGATGTGACTAAGTTAAGGATTTTGAGATGAAGAGACTATCCTGAATTATCTGAGTGGGTCCTGAATGTCATCACAAGAAGCTTTATAAGAGAGAAGCATGAAAACCAGAAGAGGAGGAGGAGGCAACGGGACCATGAAGACAAGAGATTAGAGTGATGTGGCCACAAGTCAAGAAGTGCCGGCCTCCAGCAAAAAACTGAAAGTCAGGAGCAGGATCTCTCCTAGAGCCTGTGGAGGGAACTTAACCCTGCCAATAACTTGATTTTGCCCCAGAGAAACTGACTTCAGACTTCTGGCCTTCAGGATGGCGAGAGAATTAAATCGCTGTTGTTTTTAGCCAAGTATGTGGTAATTTTGTTACAACAGCCACAGAAAACTAGTACAGTGGAATTTTAGCATACTAAAGAGCAGTAGAATTGTGATTTTATCCACACTTACTGGATGGCAGGTTTCCTCTGCAGCAGAAGAGAATAAAATGTTGCCTAGGTAATGCTGACCACCAAAACTTCTGCCATGGACTCAGCAGTGTGAACAGACCCTGGCAATCTATGTACACATAAAACGCCATGAACATTTTGCATTTTCTGATTTGAACTGAATAGGCGTTCTACTCTGTAAATATTTACAAAAAAACTAAATATATATTTATGTTAACCCTTTGCTAGAGATTTTTAAACAAACAAAAAACTACCAGATCTTATTCACCATTTTTGATGTCAGTAAAGTGTGTTACGCAAATTGGCTTCAAAAATTAAAACCTGTAACAAACTTTGAGTCTTGAAATGCATGCTATGTATGATCTTAAAAACATGTAGGTAGGCTTATTAGTTCATAGAGGTTCATAGTATTTCATATGTTTTTCAGACTATATGTAGGGAATTGCTGACAAATCTTGGTATCACTAAATCCATTATCATGTTCTGAAATGTCACCAAATTGAGCCTACATATTGTGAAGAGTGAGTGTATGGCCATATAGTGTATGGCCTCAAGATTTTGTCTTATAATTTAAGTTTCAATGTCCACACCTCATCTAAATTAGGGTGCCATTTGGACTATCATGTTTAATAAATTTACCACTAAGTAATTACATTAAAAACAAATTTATCTTAAAGATGTAAAAATTGTTTTCATTGAAGAAGGTAGTTACTTTGGTAGCATGTTAACAAAGCCCTAGGAATTGTAAGACTGTATTTTAATGGAGGCATACATGTGTAGTAATTGTAAAATGGTTCTGTTTTCATATCTGGATCTTTTATATGTGTGTCTGCATTAAGAAATACCCATAATAAAATAAAATCTTAATTTAACAAAATTAATATATAGAAAGAAATTTTATAAATAATAGACTTTTAAGATGATCAAATAACCTTGCTGATCATCTAGTCTCACACCTTTTTTGTAGAAGGCTAGACTAAAATTCATAAATGTAAATGATCTCTCTAAAGGCATATGGCAAGCTATTGGACACACCAGGAATAAAACCCAGGTCTTCTGACTCCTAGTCCAGGACTCATCACAAACACCATGACTCATTACTTTCATTGTAAAAGACTCTGGCACAAGCTGTTAACTGGTTAAATGGCTAAAGGAGGAAAGGTAAAATAGTAAAACAGAGTGAAAGCGATACCACCCCATTGAAGATCATTCTAAATTAAACATAGATGTCTTTGAGATTATAAATAAAAATATACTTTGAATATATTTGACTACAAAGTCAATTTTAAAATATTCAAAGTTAGTTCTTCAAAAAACTAAAAAAAGAACTACAATATGATCCAGCAATCCCACTACTGGGTATATATCCAAAGGAAAGGAAATCAGTATGTCTAACAGACATCTGTACTTCCATGTTCATTGAAGCATTACTTGCAGGAATCAAGACATGGAATCAACCTAAGTGTTTATCAGTGGATGAACGGATAAAGTAAATGTAGTATATATACACAATGGAATACTATTCAGCTTTGAAAATGAAGGAAACTCTGTCATTTAAGACAACGTTAATTCAGCCTAGAGATCATTATCTGTAGGTTGTGAAATAAGAAAGACAAATACTGCATGATCTCACTTAAATGTGGAAGCTAAAAAAGTTGAACTCACAGAAACAGAAAGTAAAATAGTGGTTACCAGAGTCCTGGGGGTTAGTAGCAGTGATGGAAGGATTGAGAAGATGTTGGTCAAAGAGCACAAAACTTCAGCTGGACCGCAAGAATAAGTTTAAGAGTTCTATTGTACATCATAGTGACTACAGTTAACAACAATATATTGTACAGTTGAAAATTGCTAAGAAATTGATTTTAAGTGTCTTCGCCACAAAAAGAAAATTATGTGAGGTAATGGACATGTTAAATAGCCTCATTTAGCCATTCCACAATGTATACATACATCAAAGCATCATATGGTATACCATATGTATATATAATTTTTACCTGTTGATAAAAAAATAAAAATTTGAACAAATATATATTTTATCTTTCAAAGAAGATTCAGAATTTAAAATATTAAATTTAAAATATAGAAATGTTAGTCTAAGTTTGGATTTTCTAATACAAAATATTACTGCTTAACACTAAAGAGTAGGTAAAAATATTAGTTTAATTTTCTTTTTTATCATTTCCAAAAGATTTTAGTATTCTTTAAAATAGTCTCACTTATCTTAATTGTTCATTAAAGATCTATAATCCATTATGTATACGTATATTGAAAGGAAAAGACCTAGTTTTGGGCCTTTATTTTGGAAAATCTATGACTCTTTGACTCTGTTTTCTCATCTATAAAATGGACTTTTGAGAACATTCAACTAACTTGCAATTATGGTGAGAATTAATATGTGAAAGTGTTCAGCTTCTGTCAAATGCTTCTTGTGTGTGTGTGTGTGTGTGTGTGTGTGTACATGCCTGGGCATTTGCATGTATTTGTGTGCCTGTGTTTGTGATAATAATTTCTATTTATGTCACGATCTAGTGGTGCAAAGACAAAGGGTATGTCTATTTAAAAAGCTCGAGTGCAAGAAAGAAAGACAAGAAATACTTCCTTCAGTAAAAAGTAGATTTAAAGGGAGGGATTAGTTTTATTGAAACTATGACTGCTGCTTCTCATTGTCAGGGAAAGTAATATCACTAGGAGTTACATGGAACAAATGCTTAAATAAATGATCGGGATAGATAGCTACTTACTCTGACTAATAGGAAATGAGTGACCTTTAAAATGACTCAGATTCCCAAAAATCTCTGACTCCATTCTATAATCTGTGTTTTGTTCCATATAAAATTAAACAATAAATATAGTTAGGAGCAAAATTACAAATCTAAAAGAGATGAGGACTGGGAACCCGGGGACCAAAGTTCTACTCTTTTGTTCTTACTCACTTGGTTTGTGACCTTGAACAAATCACTATACCCTCCCGGGCTTCAGCCCCATTACTTTCAACATGAAGGGGGTCTAAGGTCCCTCCAGCTTTAACACTTGGTGACACTATGATTCCAGTTCATAGCTTCTTGCTCACAATATTTGACACTTTGTTGACATACTGTCAGAAACTTTACACGTTTTCCAAAAGCCATCACAGAGTATTATCAGGTCATTAATGTAGAGTTTTAAGAGGAAACTATAAAACATCTTTCACTGGGTATTTGTTATAGCAACTACGTTTATACTATTGGATTCCTCCGTGATGATAGATAGATAGACAGATAGATAGATGGATAGATAGATAAAGATATACTTCTAAAAGAAATCAACTATGTTAGGCTAATACACTATGAGTAATAAAGTTGTACTACAAGTATGTGTGACAAAATATCTTCATGTAAATCTTCTGCTTATTCCTACTCAGCTAATGATATAGAGATAAAATGTATCTGAGCCCATTTGTGCTTATGAATGTAAAAAAGTAATTTATTTATTTGTGTGTGTATATATACACATCAGTGTATGTATACGCATATATGTAAATAGAAAAATTCTGGAAAAATTGCTAAAAGATGTATGCATTATAATGTTTTACTATATATACTTCTGTACCATTTCACTTTTCCACAATGAGCATGTAACTACTTAATCATAAACTAAAAAAGAAAACAAAAAATATAAACATTTCTAGCCTTATGCAAATTTGTGTAAATTTCTTTTGTAGATTTCTGTGATTTATTTATTTTCCCTTCATAAATGGCATATACATGTAATATATATCTCTATCTTTCACTAGCTGTGTCTGTATGTACATATAAATTAAATCCAATATGTGTTGAGCACTAACTGTCCCAGGCATTGGTCTAAGCACTTTAATTATGATATACAACTCAGTACCCATGACACCCTTGAGTGGATTATTTTTACTACCAGATACTGATTGAGCTGTGCTATTCAACACTTATTTTCTTTTTTTAAAATGTATTTATTAAACTTTAAATTCTGGGATACATGTGCAGAACGTGCAGGTTTGTTACATAGGTATACATGTGCCATGGTGGTTTGCTGCACTCATCAACCCATCATCCAGGTTTTAAGCCCCATATACATTAGGTATTTGTCCTAATGCTCTCCCTTACTTTGCCCCCCACCCCCTCAACACCTAATTTCTAATGTTTTCACTTCTTTTTTGTAAACAGGAGAACAAGCTATGCCTGCGTTGGAAATTATTACAGTCAGAAGTTTACCCACCTCAGATGTGTCTGAAGACTTCCTTCCCTAGAGCATTTAGCAATCCCTTTCATTCTTCTCCTGGGCATCATTAACATATTTCTTTTCTCTGACCAGCCTTAATCCATACCCTATCCATTCTTCCCATCAGACAGGCACTTTTTCATTCTAACATACTTGACTATATTTCAGATTGTGTGTCTTTGCCTGTGTGTATGCTATTATCAATCATTATGCTTTCCAAATTGGTGCTGAAGAGTGGTTTTGCCATTCCTTACACAAGTTTTAGTTTTAGTTTAAAACTCAAACACATCATAGGAATCATCATAAAAATAGATTTATACACATATAAAAGAGAATCAGAATACTGATTAATTGTTTATGCTTTTCATATAATAAAGCCAGCAATTAAGAATTTCAATGATAGAATATGGTAGAATCCTTGTGCAGGCTGCTTAGCCCATATCCTGGCTCTGGGTAGAAATGAACTTAAGCCTTCAGAAGACAACAGTCTGCCATTTTGCCTTATTCTCACAGATAAATTATTTTATAGAACTTTAGTGAAGAAAGGAAGATGCATTATTTGACAGCTCTCCAAATCATAGCAAACGGGCTTAAATTTATTAATTGATTTTATCCATTTTGCTTTGAAAAAGTAAATAAGTAAAGTAGAATAAATGAGCCATATAGTTCCAGCCTGTTGAATACCTTAAACCAAACTGGAAATTAATGAGGTGATTAAGGAAAAAAAATAGTAGAAGGAGATAAAAATAAGAGGCCTTAAATACTTCATTTGGAAGAACACAATTGTAAATACTTTTTAGTCTATTGAATGAAAATAAGAGTGTTTTGTTCCAATCTACACTCCTCCCCCTGAGCACTGCCACCTAGTAGGGTGGCAGTGACAGTCTTGGTGAGTGACAGTCTTGGTCCCCGAGTGGACCTTTCTGTGACACCTTTCTCAGCAGGCCTCCGCCCACCAGTAGGCCTGCAGGACTTGCTCCTGCTGAGGAAGTCTCACACAGGGTTTCGCTCCCTTATCCTACTGTGGCCATGCTGCGCTGGTGTGAAGGAAAATAAGCTAGAATAGCAAAGATACATCTCGCATGAACTACTAGGTCACAATTGAAGTGGCAGAGATGTCATTGTCAATCAATAAAATTTTCCTGTCTTTGTAGCAAGTCTAACATGGTTAACTCAGACAATCATCCCCACAGCTGTACAAGACAATTAGGTCTAGAGATTCAAATCTATGCAATTTGTAAATAATCCCAAGAATAGGCAGAAGGCTATAAAGCAGTGTTACCTGTCCCTTCATATTCAAAAGCATTTTGACATTCAAAAGCTCTTATATGGACACATGATAATTAAACTTAAAAGATTATGGCAGCTGCATTTTAAAGAGTAATATTTTCACAATTAACATTAATTGTTAATTTTGTCTTAAAAACGAAATAAAAAATAAATGTAAACTTTTTCCAAAAGGTAGTACCAAGAGTGTGTTTCATTGAAAATTATTCTAACCTTCCCCCATGCTGCAAGTCTCTCCACAAAATAAAACATTTGCCAGTTAATGTGGACCTGATGTAACTGTTCTAGTCAGAAGGTCAAACATACTGAATCTGCTGCCAGAGCCAAGTTCAGATGAAATGTATGAAAAACACAGAAAGTCAAACCTTGCAGTGCGCTATAAATACTCATAAATACACTAAAATTTATAGTTCATTATGCTCCTGTTTTGTCCTTTCTGCCAAAGTCAAAAAGCTCACGGACCTTCATTTTAAAAGAAATTTACTGTACATTAGGAAGCAAGCCACATGGTGGTCCAAAACACTGCCAGTTCTCAGCAGGTCAAATAGGTGCTGATTAAGGATTTGAACTAGGTGCATCCTATGCAGGGCTACATATGAACATTGAATTTTGAGTGCAGGGCATGTGTATGTGTGTACTTTTAAATTGTTCTCTAAAGTCACTATTGTTTGAAGCTATCTCACCATTCAAATAAATGATAGAGAAATTGCCAGTAAGTTTTTCCAGTTTTCTAATATCATCAACTATGTAAAAATATCCATTAAAAAGGAACTAGCATTTCTATGGCAATGAAGCACAGATGTTTTATGTGACTCTGGAACCATCAGGTAAAATCAATTTTTAAAAAGTACAAACCTAAATCATTTTTACTTTTAGCATATTTAAAAATTCAGATATGAACTGTTATTTTCTTTCAATATAGACCTGTTTATGAATTTATTTTTATTCAATTTTATTTAATGAATGCATTCTCTATCAAAAAATGTCTCAATATGAAACTGAAAATGTTTCAATTACATAGTATATTTGAAGAAATATAATAGCCATGTCATATAGGGCTTTGCTACTCAATTGTGTGGTCTGGGCACCAGCAATATTGGCCTTGCTTGGGAGCTTATAAAAGTTTCAGAATTTCAAGCCCTTTTCCAGAGCTACTGAATAAGAATCTGCATTTTAACATGATTCTCCTGTGATTCTTGTGCACACTAAAGTTTGTGGAACATGGATATAAAACAATAGCTTAAGCAGAAATCACATGGTACACCAAATGTTTTGTTAGCAGAAAAGCAAAATTCTGCTTACTATCCAGCTAATTACATTGGAGCAATTTAATTTCTCACTACAAAGTAATAAGGTTCATGCTATTCAGAATTATTTTGCAGGACACTGGTCAAAACGTTTTCTATATGATAGCCCACAGGATTTAATCCCCTCCCACACCCCTGAAAAATACAACCTGATATTTTTTTCAAGAAAGTTGAGTTTTGTCTTAATTATGTAAATTAAATTAAGACATAAGCCATCAGTATTTGATAAGACCCACTGACCAGAAAGTTTGTAAATTTTCTTTCTAGTGATATTTAATCCCACTAATTTATCTAATTTTGTTTTATTTAATCTTTTTCTTTATAAATACAATATAGCAACATTAAAAAAATAAAACTGTAAAATAAAACATGTAACCTCATTTCTTAAAGAACTGTGATCCATGGATGTGAAGGACCTATCTTTCTCCAACAGGTGTTGGCTCTCCAGGTCAGGTTAGAAATCCATTGCCATGGCAATGTGCAGGACTGCCTAGGAGGCTACCTGAGCTTATACCTGGCCTTGTGCAACAAAGATCATTAATCTCCAGGTCTCCCAATATGAATCTTTTGTAGAGCTATAAACACACCTACTGTGTTAGCCTTTCCAGAAATATTTTGAAAGAACGAATATCCACAGTGTTTTAGCCAGATCAAATGGAGCACAATCTGAAGTGAACCTGCCATCTAGAGTTTGCTCTCCTGCCACTCATGAATATCCCACTTGAAAGCGCCAATATCCCTTTCAAAAACCCTAGTTTTAAAAGTCAACATTATCAGTTTATAAATATGTCACATATCACACTTGTCTACCAAAGCTATTAATCTTTTGTGGGATCTATTTTATGGGCCATTGTGAAAATCTAACAAGTCTGAAATTTTTTTTCAGATAAATGCACAGGTACGTTTATCTCAAAAACTCTGTGTACAATGTCAAGGACTTCATTGTCCTCCAAAAGTCTTATTCCAAAGAATCCAATGGAAGATACCTTGCAACATGTGGTTCACCAATGCTATGCAAGTCATCAAGCCCTACTATACATTGAAATAGATTAGATATTTAATTTGTAAAATATCACTAGCAGACATACACACCTTGTTTCTTCTTTGCTAAGTATGCTTATTTTCAAAATTGTTCTTTTTCAGAGAATGTAAATTCTTAATTATAGGAATAGTTTAGGCTTAAAGTTGTACATTCTTGAAAGGATTATGTATTATTTTATTAAAGCTCTCTTTTTAAATATTAACTAGGAACTCATGAGTTACTTTCATTTGAAAAAAAACTTTCCTCAAATTTCAGGATGGGGAAATGAGCTCCAAAAAAGGTTAATACTTTTACATAAATAATAATGGAATAAACAGTCTAATAGCAACATCAGAGGAAAAATCCAACAAATCAAGAATATGCTAGACTTATAGCTCCTAGGAGGTATAATGAAAGCATTCCATTTATGGATTCATTGCCATCAAGGTCGTGGGGAATGATAGTGGACTGGAATTAAGGCAACCTCTCTCATAGGCATGTTGATCCCAGACTTATTTTAAAATTCAACACTGATTTTATTTTTGTCAGCATATATGTGTTCTTTGAAAATGAAGAGTTTTAAGCATCATGGAAACTGAGCATGTCACATGAAACCCAGCAGCCATTAGTGGGTAAGATATATCACATAAGGTACAAACTCCATTCCGACCTAACTTTTCACTATGTGTCCTCGAGCTATATCTTAGCTTAAAATGAAATATGAACATAAGCCAATTCTACAGCACTGAAGCCATCAAATCCAAGACAGAATGTCTGAAACCCGTTTCAAACCAGAGTTTCTGACATGTTTTAACTAGTAAATGATGAACAATATGGGTTACAGGAGGGTAATCTGTAAAGGATTTGCCATAAGCATACATTATTGAACAGCATCTGTTTATTCCATATTTTCCAGAATTTTTAAGATAACATTTTATTAAATTCAACATTGCAACAAATCTGACAAAGAAGCTATTTTAATCTTAGAGTACATTAACCAGTACTATAACCAGAGTATGGCAGAGAGAATGCTGACCAAATTTTGGAGGTCCACCTCACACAAGTGAAGCATTTCAGATACTGTCATTAAAAACTGGAAAGAAACTGTGTAGCAACCAGAATAGTGAAAGAATTTAAAAGTTTGAGGCTGGAGAGAAACCCAAACTTTGTCTTCAAATATTTCAGGAATTTCCTCGTAGAATAGACATTAGATTATTTCTATGTGGATCTGGAAGAAAAAGCAAAAACCAATAGGTGGAAATTATAAAGACATATTAAAAATGAAATAGACTGCTTCATAGAGATTAATTTCCCATCAGTGAATTCAGGCAAGACAAACTTAGGACAGAGAACTAGATTAGAGGCCATAAATCCCCACATGTCAATTTATATTAGGTTTTTGTTGACTAGACCCACTTTTTTTTTTTTGCTTATATATGTCAAGCAATACTTTAGTAAGGTACTCACTTATTTTATCCCTAATGGCATATTAATCAGGCAATGTCATAGATCTCTGGTTACTATTCCATCTCTGTGGTATCTATGGTCATTGTACACACCTCTTTTCTAAGGGTAAAGGCCATGATCTGGCCTCTTCTACTCAGTAATACCATTATTTTCATAAAAAACACCCAATCCCATCTCATTGTGGTACCCCCTACTGTTGTGCCTTGCCTACAAAGGACAGCTACATCTTAATTTTACAAGGATGGATGTTCTCTTGGCCTCATCTGAGAAATGCTTAAGGGAAGGTTGTAGGGGTCACACATAATAGATCCCCTCCAACATTCCCTACTTCCTAGGCCTACGGTATGCCAGGAATATGTCAAACTTATATCCTCATTGATTTTAGGATACTGTTGAGTCCAGGCTTTGTTTTTAATTGACAGCTATAAACTGTATATACTTATGGTGTACAACATGATGTTGAGAGTACTGGATCACATGGTAATTCTATTTTTAATTTTTGAGGAACCTCCATACCATTTTTATGCTGGTTGTACAAATTTACATTCCTACAAATAGTGCACAGAGGTACTTTTCTCCACAACCTCACCAACAGCTGTCATCTTTTATCTTTCTGATGATAACCATCTTAACATGCATGAGGTAATATCTTATTGTGTTTTTAGTTTGTATTTCTCTGATGGTTAGCAATGGTGAACATTTTTTTCATGTACTTATTGGCCATTTTTATGTCTTATTTTAAGAACGGTGGCACACACCTGTAATCCCAGCCCTTTGGGAGGCCAAAGGCGGGTAGATCACCTGAGGTCAGGAGTTCGAGACCAGCCTGACTAACATGGTGAAACCCCATCTCTACAAAACACAGAAAATTAGCCAGGAGTGGTGGCAGGTGCCTGGAATCCCAGCTACTTCAGAGGCTGAGGCAGGAGAATCACTTGAAGCCAGGAGGCAGAAGTTTCAGTAAGCCGATATCACACCACTGCACTCCAGCCTGGGCAACAGGAGTGAAACTCTGTCAAAAAAAAAAAAAAAGAAAGAAAGAAAGAAAGAAAGAAAGAAAGAAAGAAAGAAAGAAAGAAAGAAAGAAAGAAAGAAAGAAAAGAAAAGAAAAGAAAGAACCAAAATGTCTATTCCGGTCTATTGCCTATTTTTTAAATTTGGATTTTGGCTTTCTTGCTATTGGGTTGTTTGAGTTCCTTATATATTTTGAGTAATAACTCCTTATCAGATGTATGCTTTGCAAATAAATTTTCCCATTCCATGCATCATGTCTTCGTTTTGGTAATTATTTCCTTTGCTGTGCAGAAGCTTTGTAGTTTGATGTAATCCTGTTTATTTTTGCTTTTGTTGTCTGTGCTTTTGGGGTCATATCTCAAAAAATCACTGCCCAGACCATTGTCATGAAGATTTTCCCCTATGCTTTATTCTAGTATTTTTACCATTTCAGGTTTTACATGTAAGTCTTTAATCCATTTTGATTTGATTTTTGCAACTAAGTATCTGATTTCATTCTTCTACATGTGGATATCGTTCTCCCAACAGCAGTTACTGAGGAGAAAATCTTTGTCCTATTGTGCGTCGTTTTGCATCTTTGTCTAAAATCAATTGATTGTAAATTCCTGGATTTATTACTAGGATTTCTATACTAAATCACTGGTCTATGTGTTTTTTTCATGCCAGAACCGTGTTGTTTTGACTACTATAGCTTTGTAGTAGTATGATGCCTTTAGTCTTGTTCTTTTTCTCAAGATTGCTTGTCTATTTGGCAACTATTTGTTCTATATGAATGTAGGATTGTTTTTTCTATCTCAGTGAAAACGTCATTGGAATTTTGATAGGGATTGCACTTAATCTACAGATCACCTTAATATGGATGCTTTGGGTAGTATGGACTTTTGGCAGACGGATATAACAATATTAATTTTTCCAATTAATGAACACTGTATTATTTATGTCTTCTTCCATCAGTGTTTTATAGTTTTCAATGCACAGATCTTTCACCTTGGTTAAATTTACTCCTAAGTATTTTTGGTATCTATTGTAAATAGAATTTTGTTTTAAAAAATTCTTTTTTGGATAGTACATTGTTAGTGTACAGGAACACTATTTATTTTTATATGTTAATTTTGTATCCTGCAACTTTATTAAATTTATTTATTAGTTCTAACAGTTTTTGTGGAGCTTTTAAGGTTGCCTATACATAAGAGTATTTCATCTGCAAACAAGGGCAGTTTAACTTCTTCCTTTACAATGTGGATGCTTTCTTGTTCTTGAATAATTACTCTGTATAACTCCAGTACTATGTCGAATAGAAGTGACATGGCAGGAGAGGACATCTTTGCCTTATTCTTCATCTGACAGAAAAAGCATTCAACTTTTCACCACAGCATATGATGCCAGCTTGGACTTGTAATATATGGCCTTTATTGTGTTAAGATACAGTCCTTCTAGATTTAATTTGTTGATAGTTTTTTATGAAGAAGAAACATTTAATTTTGTCAAATGCTTTTTCTGCATCTACTGAGATGATCATATGATGTTTGTCCTTTATTCTGTTGTGTCATATTTATTGATTTGCATATGTTGAACTATGGTTTTTTTTCATCCTAGAAACAAATCTCACTTAATCGTGGTGAATGATACTTTTAATATTCTGTTGATTTTAGTTTACTAATGTTTTGTTGAGGATTTTTGTATCTATGTTCACCAGGGTTATTGGCATGTAATTTTCTTTTCCTGTAGTGTTTTGTCTAGCTTTGGTATCGAGGAAATGCTGGCCTTGTAAAATGAATTCAGAGATATTCCTTTATCTTCAGTTTTTTAAAAAAGTTTGAAAAACACTCCACAAAAATTAACTCAAAATGGATTATAAACCTAAATGTAAAACACAAAATTATAAAATTCCTGTAAGATAACATGGAAGGAAATCTACATGACCCTGGGTATTGCAATGATATTTTAAATACAACCTCAACGGCATGATTCATGAATGGAAAAAATGATAAATTTGATTTAATTAAAATACAAAACTTCTTCTCTGTCAAAAACCCTGTCAAGAGAATAAAAAGACAAGCCGCAGACTAGGAGAAAATATTTGTAAGAGACATATCTAATAAAGCACTGTTGTCTAATGTATTCTAAAAACTCTTAAAGCTCAACAGTGAGAAAATGGACAACCCAATTTTAAAATGTTTGGGAGGCTGAGTCAGGTGGATTACGCAGTCAGGAGTTTGAGACCAGCCTGACCAACATGGTGAAAACCCATCTCTCCTAAAAATACAAAAATTAGCCGGGTGTGGTGGCACACACCTGTAATCCCAGCTACTCAGGAGGCTGAGGCAGGAGAATCGCTTGCACCTGGGAGGCAGAAGTTGCAGTGAGCCGAGATCACACCATTGCACTCCAGCCTGGGTGACAGAGCGAGACTCTGTCTCAAAAAAAAAACAAAAAACAAAACACAAAAAAACCTAAATTGACACCTCATCACAGAAGATATACAGACGGCAAATAAGCATATGAAAAGATCACAACATCATATGTCATTAGGTAATGATATAAAACATTAAACAATAATGAGATATTATTACATACCTATTAGAATAGTCAAAATTCAAGACATTGGCAACAGCAAATGCTGGTGAATATAGGGAGCAACAGGCACTCTCATTCATTACTGGTGGGAATGTAAAATGGTACAGCCACTTTGGAAGAGAGTTTGGGCAGTTTCTTACAAAACTAAACATATTATCACCATACAATCTAGCAACTGTGCTCCAAAAGAGTTGAAAAGTTATATCCACACAAAAAAACTGCACGTGGATATTTATGGCAGCTTTATTTATAATTGCCAAAACTTGGAAGCACTTGAGATACCCTATAGTAGGTGTGCATGTAGATAAACTTTGTTACAGCCAGAAAATGTGCTATAATTCAGTGCTAAAAAGAAATGAGTTATGACAAACCCACAGCCAAAATCATACCAAATGAGAAAAAGTTGGAAGCCTTTCCCCTAGGAATTAGAACAAGAAAAGGATATTTACTCTCTCCACTCTTATTCAGCATAGTACTAGAAGTATTAGCCTAAGCAGTCAGGCAAGAGAAAGAAATAAGACGAATACAAAGTGGAAAAGAAGAAGTCACATTATCTCTGTTTACTGATGACATGATCATATACCCAGAAAAACCCTAAAGATTCCTCCAAAAGACTCTTAGACTTGATAAACAACTTAACTAAGGTTTCAGAATGCAAAATCAATGTACGAAAATCAGTAGCATTTTATAACTAAAGTAGCATGGTACTGATATAAAAATAAACATATAGATCAATGGAACAGAATAGAGAATGCATAAGTAAAGCCACATATCTACAACTAACTTATTTTCAACAAAGTTGACAAAAAAATAAAATAAAATAATGGGAAAGGGCATCTTATTCAATAAGTGGTTCTGGGAAAATTGACCAGTTATATGCAGAATGAAACTGGGGACCTAGCTCTCAAAATATGTAAAGATTAACTCAAGATCGATTAAAGAGCTTAACTGGAAGACCTGAAACTGTATTAATCCTAGAAGAAAACATAGGAAATTCTCTTATGGACATTGGCTTAGGCAAAGAATTTATGACAAAGACCCCAAAAGCAAATGCAACAAAAACAATAATAGGGAAATAGGACTTAATTAAACTAAAAAGCTTCTGCATAGCAAAAGAAATAATTAACAGCATAAGCAGACAACCTGCACAATGGGAGAAAATATTTGCAAATTTTGCATCCAACAAATGACTCATATCCAAAATCTACAAGGAACTCAAACAACTCATGAGAGAAAACAAACAACCCCATTAAAAACTGGGCAAAAGATATGAACAGCCATTTCTCAAAAGAAGACACACAAACAGCCAACAAACACATGAAAAAATGCTCAACCTCACTAATGATCAGGGAAATTGAAATTAAAACCACAGTGAGATATCTTATACTAGGCAGAATGGCTATTATTAAAAAGTCAAAAACAGCAGATATTGGCAGGGATGCAGAGAAAAGGGGACACTTGAACACTGTTGGTGGGAATGTAAATTAGTTCAACCTCTATGGAAAGCAGTATAGAGATGTCTCAAAGAACTGAAAACAGAACTACCACTCTACCCAGCAATCCCACTGCTTGGCATGTACCCAAATGAAAATAAATCATTATATAAAAAAGACACCTGTACACATATGTTTATTGCAGTGTTTTTCACAATACCAAAGTCATGGAACCAACCTAAGTGCCCATCGATGGTTGATTTTATAAAGAAAATGTGACATATAACACCATGGAATACTATATAACCATAAAAAGGAATATAATCATGTTCTTTGAAGCGATATTGGTGGAATTGGAAGCCATTATCCTAAGTGAACTAGCTCAGAAACAGAAAATCAAATACTGTGTGTTATCACTTACAAGTGGAAGGTAAACAATGAATACACATAAACACAAAGGTAGAAATAATAGACACTGGGGATGCTAAAAGGAGAGAGGGTGGAAGCAGGGTGACAGTAAAAAAGTTACTTATTAGGTACAATGTTCATTATTTAGATGATGTGTACACTGGAAGCCCCACTCCCACCCATTGAGCAATATACCCACCTAACAAACATGCACATGTACCCCCTTAATCTAAAACAAAATAATTTTAAAATAAAATGAGATATTAAGACATAGAGGAAACTGGGATGCGTATTACTAGTGACAGAAGCCAATCTGAAAAGGCTACATAGTGTATGATTTTAACTACATGACACTCTAGAAAAGACAAAACTATGGAGTCAGCGAAAATATCAGTGATTGCCAGGAGTTACGGTGGTAGAAGGCACAAATAGGCAGAGCACAGAGGATTTTTAAGGGTGCTCAGAATGCTTACTGATACAAGTTTAGTCATTTTTCTAGCCTTCTGAGTGGAGAGACAGATGTGTGTTTGTGTGGGCTTATGTGTGTGTGTCAGTGTTTCTTAAGACATAAAGTCTACTTTTATTAATGACTTTAATTCAAAAGCAGGATTTTAACTTTTCTAATTGGGTTTCTTAAATATGTTTCCCTTTTAACCACAATGAAAATCCTGCCTCTCGATGATATAATTGTTCTTTTGCTATATTTCACAATATATACACAAGTATTTCAGGATAACTTTAACATTACAACCGAAGACATGGTCAAGAAAGATAATTTAGTATTTTTTGCAGGCCTTTTTGCTGTTAGATATATACCATGCCAAAGATAGAAAGACAAATTAGTTTATTTTGTTTTATAATTTATAAACTATTTACATTGTTCCAGAGTTATGTCTATAAATCTATGATATATTTACAAAGAAGTCCAGTCTCTACCACTGTCCCAGTCACTCTATTTCTTCCCCCACATGCAGGTGTGTGTGTGTGTATGTATATGTGTATATATATATATATATATATATAGACAAACATATATATATAGCATATACACATATATAACATATATAGCATATAAACATATATATATACACTTTAAAAATGTTATCTTTTGTATACTCATTTTAATATAACTAAATATACTATATATGTGTGTGTATATATACATTTACCCATTTTTAAGTGGTAGCATGCTATATTCCTAACACATATACTTTATATTATATATGTATTTGCTATACACATACCATCTTGTGTATTTCTTCCAAATGGTGTTTTCATGCAACATCATATCCTGGAAATTATATTCCATTTTTTTTATTCAGCTGCATAGTATGCTATTATTTATTCGATCAGTTTTCTATTGATGGATATATGTGTTATTTTTTAATCTTTTGCTCTTAAAATTAGTAAAGTAACCCCACAAATAATACATCTACTATGTACCCACGACAATTAAAAATTAAAACAAAGTAATTTTTAAATATTTCTTTCAGTTTATTACTGATATGCTTTAATGTATCTCTAAAAGTGCTGCAACTACATATATGTGCCTTCTGAAGAGATAAAATACAAAGCTCAGAGTATCGGTTAAATCTGAATGTAATCAAACTTCTAAATATAAGTATAGGTTTACAATAAATACAAGGGAAATTAACCAAGTCAGAATGTAGACAATTCTTCAAGGTAAATATTGGTGATTTAAAATCAATGGCAAGAAAAAAAGTAGAATAAGCGGTTATATATTTTTGAAGATTTAAAAGGCTTAATTGACTAAGTACAACATATAAACTCTATTTAGATCCTTAGTCAAAAACTGTCTGAAAAATAGAGCTCATGACAAAAATGTTAAACATTTGAACAGGGACCAGTTTATTAGATGATATTAAGGAGTTGTATGTTTAATATTATTTGATTTTAAAAATGCTTTAACTGCTAGAGATACATACCAAAATATTTAGGGTAAAATAACATTTTTGAAATTTGTTTTAAAATACTACAACAAAAAATGACATATTAAAAATATTATTTCTTAGTAACACTTCCCTTAGTATTTACGGGTGAAATAAGTTTTTTGGGATATGCTTTTGATGTATTCCAAAAACATGGAGAAATACAAAACACAAATTTGTAAAATATTTATAATGGTTAGATTTGGGCTACAAAGATTCATTATAAGAGCCCCTCTCCATAAAAATTCTAGGCCATTATGATTTGGATTAATATAAGGTGTTCATAATCTCATAGGTCTCATGAGTCTTCAGTCTACTAAATGTTTGACATTTCATTGAATTTGTGATAATTTTCACTACTAATGTTGTCAAAGAAGGACTGGATATTTTTCCTTCAGTTACCTATTCTTTGTTGGTCACAGTTTGATGTCTGATAGAAATGCTTAACAAAATTGTACTTGATTTTCAAAAACTAGCAAATTATTTCAAAATTCACACATTCCAATTAACAAGTTGTGATTCATTTGTCTGTCACTCAAGTAGCAACACGGAGAAGGGAAAAAGAAAGATGAGATCGACTTCAGAACATCAATGATACTCAGTTTTACAGCATAGCACTGCTAGTACCATACTGGCCAAGTTAGGTTCCCCAAGTACTCCCCAGTCACTCACTGTTCACACTTCCCTCTGAAATGTGTACTTCTTTTTTTGTTATTGCTCTTGTTTTATAGGTAATTCATAGCTACCCAAAGTGTTTTTAACAGTGTGCAGCACTGCTTTTTTAGATACCTATCAGGTCAGATGAATTTATATTTTCTCTCTGTTAACTTGTGTAATGATAATTAGGTAACATATAGTTAACTGATAATTTAAACTAGTTAAAAATTCACCCTCACTTGTTTTTGTCTAATAGTAGTATGAATTGATAAGCATTTTGTTTGTTTTAATCACATAGAGCTACACCTATTATTCCGATACACAATATACAGATGCTTCCAAGATAAAGTCCATGTATCAGCTTAGTTCAAATATTATTAAGCAAACTTCAAAAAAAAAGAACATGTTTCTTCTACTAAATGTGTTAATAAATCAAAATATCAATTTCAACAGACATATTTTATATTTCCACAAATAATTATGAGGGAATTCAGAACTAATAAAGTTCCTATTTAAATATTAGCAGTTTATTAAAAATTCAATGGAGAAATGCAAAAGGAAGTTTTGTGATGTATCAAGAGCACTAGTATTTTGTTATTATCATTAATTATTTTTTAAAATAATACAGTCTCAAGTTAACATGCCTTTCTATTTCATCTCTTTGCCTTGAAAATGACATAGTAGAGATATGTTAAACATTTTTAAAATAGTTGAAGATCTTAATATTTTTGTTTTGGTTTCTAGTGTCCGGAGTTCAGATTGAACTCCAGTATAAATAATATACTCTAGAAACAATTCTTAGACAGCTAGATGCACAAATGCTACTGTTAATCGTATGCTTCAGCTCCTTGAAATTGTGTACATATGCATGTAAGTAATCAGGCAGATATTTATTTATTAGTAATAATGAACATTTTCTGAAAACAGGCAATAGTATGTTTTGAACATGCTAGAACTTTAGCTTTTTCTTAGGTTTCCTATTTTTAAATAAAACTAAAAAATTATACTCATATGTAAGAGGTCAATCACATTTGGCAGGGTCACTTAAGATAACGCTTTTATAATAACAATGATATGAAGACAGTAATGATTCAGATTTTTAAAATTAACTACAGACATTGAGATACATAATTGTTCTTACTTCATACCTTATTTAACGTTATAAACACTATTTCTGTTATAAATAGGTGTCTCAGCTGCACGTTGCAACTTGGAGTAGACCACTGAGCCGTCCTCCTAAATATTATGACATGGAGAAAATCACGTCGTACTTTAACCTATCAACAAAGGAGCAAAGCAATTACAGAGCTAAACAGAGTCCAGGAAGACCCAATAAAGAAAAATCCAAGAAAATTTGGTGAAAATTCTTAAGGGGCCTTCCAATGTTTAATTTAGGCCTGAGGCATGATTAATATTCTGATTCTAATTCAAAAGACTGAACCACAAAGGTACATCTTTTGGGTATTTTTAATAAGCGTAGTACAACACTCTGTGAATTAACAGCTGGTCTGACTGGTATTTTACTTCCTCTTTGCTTACTCAAGTGAAGCAGTTAATATTAGTATAATCATCAAACTAACACTAGTCCGGCAGAGGGACAGATTTTTTTTTCTAGTGTTGTGATGTAGAATACAAATTTTAAAATACAAAAAAAAAAAAAAACCCACGGCTGTATTAATATTAATCAAACCATTGTTTTAGATCTAAAAAACATTAGAAGTGCATTTCAAAAAAAAAGAAAAATTAAAATTTTAAAACCATATTCCATCTTAAATAAAATTTCAAAGGAAAAATAAAATATCAAATACTTAAATAATTTAATGAAATCGGACAGATGTTTATGAGAAATGTTGAGAAGAATCATGAAAAAGTGATAAGAATACTTTGTCAGTATTATTGCTAAAAATAAGTAATAACTTCAGAATAAAACTCTATTTTCATAAAACTGTATAAACAATTACTATGTATTTTATGTATACCCGAACAAAAGTTACACTTTTTTGGTCAATGAAGAATAATATTTAGACCATGAAGCATTAATTTTCATAATTTTGTTGTTTGCAAACAGTGTTTCAATCCCTTTTATCATCTGATGTTTTGACATGCTCATTAAGATTCACGGCAAATTAGATATTCATATTTGCTGAAAACAAAAATTTTTATTTCTTTGATTTTAATTTTTAATACATTTGCAACTGAAGCATATTTGAAGCAAAATTTGCAACATAATTTTTTTATAGTTTTTAGGCAGGTCATCTTCAATTTTCATAAAATATTCTTTTACAAAATCTCATTTTGAACTATTCTTTGTAAATGTAGGACTTCTAACCATTGTGCTTATATATGATTCTTCAATTTACTAAATGAATCTACAATTTATACATTAAACCGCTCATTAATGACATTAAACTCACCTGTAAAATATTTAGCCTTTGCTGTTTGCCATTACATTTACAGTAAAAGACAATGCACTATTTTTATAGAACATTACTAAATATAAACTAAAATGTTATTACTGTGCTCCTAGTTAAAATCATCATGGCAAAAATAAACTTCATAATACTCAAATATATACACTAAATTATAAATTAACTCTCTTAATGTTTCGCTTTTTATTCTACAATCAACCATTTTAAAAGAAATTTAAAAGATAGCAGACTTAGGTAAGACTATATCTTTTAAGCAACACATTTAATCACATTACTAGACATGCAACTGTCTATTTAGTGAATTAGGGCTATGATATATGTCAGAATATTATGCACAGTAAGAAACGTTTGAAGTGTTTTTAACATTTCCCTAACTGTTAAGTGCAAAGTCTTTGACTATGAAGCACCAGCGGCATGATGAGTCTAATGACTATTTCCATTCTCTCCCAAGAATACATCTCCATTGGAAGAAAACATGCATATACCCTCCTTTCCAAAAACAAAAATAAACAAATGCAAAGTAATATTCATATTGGTTTCAGTTCTATAATCATAATGGAAACTGATCATCAGGTGTTGTATACACAAGTAGTAGGGAATACAGCAAATGACACACTGTGATTCTGTTCTTGATTAAGGGATTTGCTTTCAATTTTTTAAAACTCTATGCAACCAAAGAAAAATGCACCTGCAACCAAATTGTGTCCCAAAGTCATTGATTTGCAATTCTGGGGAGTGAACAGTCTACGTCAAAAGCTACCCAGGTATACAACTCCTGAATATCAGATATTAGCTTCTGGACTTGACTGATAAAATGAATTAAATTACCAACTACTACTACAAGGGACATTTGTGATGAGCTGCTGAGGAGTCTTGACATCAAATATGGCTTTACTGAAAATAGATAATTTCTTTATTGGAGACATATAGAAGAAATATTAATTATGAAGTTTAGAAAAACAGAAGGATAGAGAAGAGAGAATAATAAAAGCTGAATCATGTTTCTTTTCTCCCCCAAAATATTCCAACCAGAGCTTTAACACAGGTGGATAAACTTCTTGCAATTATGAAAAGACTCTGTATACTAAGAAAATCTACATTCTAGTGGTACTGCTTTACCGGGTGCCTTGGAAGTGCCTCATAATTTCAGAACTCGGTTTCCCTAGCTATAAAATATCAACGTGTGTTAGAGCTATATATTTTCTATTATTTTTTCCAGCTCTAAATCCTATATATGCTATTTTCCTGCCATAATATTAATGGTATAAATAGAAGTTAGATTCTCCTTGCTACAAAAATATATTTAAGGAAAATTTGCAGAATTAAAAGGAAAAGGAAGGGGATTGGGCACAAAGAAACAAAATGGTATATCTTCTTATATGTTTCTGGTCTCAAAGGATAGAAAGTCTCGGAAAAGATTTTCAGACTTGAAAAATTCTTTATATTTTGTGACTTGTGAAGAGCATTTATATTTTATCAGTTATTTTAATATTAAGTATTCAGACAAGGTGGTTTATTGCACATTAAAATAAAAATTTATTTAATCTTTTCAATGAATTTTTATTCCAAAAGTATAATCTTCTATTTTACTAGTAAGAACAGAAGATTCTGTTAAGGGAAATTTACAGGGATGTTCATAAGGTCACATCTCTTCTATCCCGTAGATCATATTTCTATTGGCAGAAACATAGTTGAGAAAGACTCATAGAATTTTCGATATGGAAGAGTTTTCAAAGACCATATTCAGGAATTGGTGTGTTTTTCTTATAAAACTGCCTTATTTTAATATAGGACTTTCTATAGTTTACAATCAGCTGTAATTACTGAAACCAAACCAGTAGTGTATCTGAAATATACTAAAATAATCAATAAACAAGTAAGAATTAGCCGTCACTAAATTGTACAACATTGGCTTCCTCTTTATACTATCATTGGCTTTGCTTCTCTTCTGACTGACTATTCTAACTAGTGTTTGAACCTTGCAAGAACATTTATTTATAAATTAATGTAAATTCAATAAACTTCTATATTCCAGAATAATTGTAAACTCTTATGTAATATCTTAAAGAAAAAAGTTGCTGAAGTAAAACAAATTCTATTGCCTTCCATAATTGTGTTTCTTAACAAAAATCATATTTGTATGAAATCCCAACTTCATTTACTGCAATTAATTAAAGAGCATACCTTGGCATACATGAGGTATTTCTCATGCTAAAGTCAAAGGCTATTTGCTAACTTTTGGTACTATGGAAAGACGTAGTCCAACAGTTGATTTGGATAGTAACTGAACTGGGCATTAAGAATGCCTAAATAAGGGACTGGCAATTCTAATCAGGGGAGTAAAAACCACTGGAGAATGAATGTTGAGGAAGGCATAGTATTTTCTTAATTTTTTTTACTGCTTCATACTTCTGATTCCAGATATGAAGAGAAAGAATAGGTGAGAAATCTGCATAATTTGGAGGCAATAGCTAGAGTCACTGAAGAATGTGTACATAAATAAGACAGCTGTAGCAGATGCTAGAGGAGGGGAGATGATGAAGAGGGATGGTAGGCAGAGCCACCAACAGAGCAAACTGAGTTTAGAATAGTAGGTCCATAGACTTCTAATCCTGGGGAATAAAAAGTTTTAAAAATGCAATAATCCAAATAAATGTCATGCATTAAGGTGTTTATATTTGCTATTCGTTCATTGAACAATACAATTTTATTGAATAAGTGATTGGTCAATAAGCAATTATAAGGCAACCAAGTTAGAAGCTGTGGAGATAGAAATTAGTAAAACACAATCCCTGCCCTCCAAGACTGAAAAAGACATTGTCTCTGCCCTTTAGAAGCTCACGCTTTAATTGGGAAGATAGAAATAGGAGTGTTATGTTGGAGATAAGGGCAAAATGCTATGGTCACCCAGGCAGGAGAGTAATAAACTCTAAGTGGGTTGCCATTTGAGCAGAGTCTTACAAAAAAGAATAACTATTTTTCCAGGCAAAGGAATGAGAGGAACAGCAGAATAGACATAACAGTGCGTAACATATTTGGGAAACATGAGGGGAGCAGTTGCAAAGGTTGATGATGAAATGACAAGCTGATGACAAGGACCAAAGTCTGCAAATTACATATTATATGGCTCTTATCTCACAGGGCAGTGATCTCAACCGTATCTGACTCAAAGGTCTATTTTAATAACAAGTATATACTTTATATATATGAAATATTATAAAATATGTGATAATCTCCACTTAGCTACCTGGAAATAACATTTATACATATTATAACTGTATATAACAAACTAAAAACAAAAAATATAATGACAAAATAAAAAGAAAATATTTAAACAAAATAGTGTAAATGTTAAGGCATAAATGTCAGACATGATTGCATTAGACCTGATAAAGAATTCAGATGCTTGCACTTATATGGGGAACCACTGTGAATTTAATGCCTATAAATATAGGCTCATACAGATGTGTTGCATTGGCAATGCAAATAACCACTGACATGGTTGCTAAAGGTGATGTGATTTTCCAAAATAATAATTTTTTTAAAAATTCCCTCTATTTGCATTGTGGTTGCATTTCTGGAAAATGTTGCAAATAAAACTGCAAAAGAAAAATGCCTTTTGCTTATTTAGGGAATCAAGTCCAGTGCTTGTTGTTATTTTTTATTTGTTTTTCACCCAGTTGCATATTCAGTGATTCTTTGGAAAGTGGTTAAGGACTTATGTAACAAACTTACATTTAACAAACTTAAAACAGTTGATCTACCCTCCCTCAGGAAAAGTCATCCTTGATCAGGACTGTGCTATGAACTACACCTAAAATCCCTCTCTGCTCCCCTTCCCACCCACCAAATTCTAAAATTCATCGCAAAAAATGCCCTCTCCAATGTCAAACCCTGGCCTCCAGCTATGAGTGATTCCTTAAGGACATAGATCCTCAAAATTTGAATCACATTTACCATCTGTAAAAGATAAGTTTTGGGCCTACGCATCCCATATGTTTGTACTGTATTTATAAATTATGTACACGTACTACTGTACTAATTATATAATGGGGATATTTTGAGACATATATAAACATATTTATTAAAGAATGAGATAAAAATTAATATTTTTCCAATATTTTTAGACACTCAAGTCATGTTTTCTGACTTTTTTGGGGATAATTTCAATTTGTAAACCACAGCTCTGTGATAACAGAGTGCCAACGAGGGCAGGTGAGTCCTGGCATAGCATGAGAAGATGAATGTTTTAATGAAAGGCACATCTCTATCTTAACACTGCATGAGGTAGAAGGGAGGGAGGGTAGATCAACTGTTTTAAGTTTGTTACCTGTAATCTGGATAAAATTTCAGGAGAAAGTTGATGCAATGTGAAAGGATTTAGAAGAGTGGCAATTGAGAGAAAATGTTGATAGTATTTAGAGTTATTCTGTACTAAATGAAAAGGGTATTAACCATTAATTTATTTTTATATTAATCCCTCCTTTTCTAAAAATAAGATTTATTAAATACTCTTTAGTCATGTGTAATGGAAAAATGTATAAAAATATATACAAGCTTTCTAAGCCCTCCATCAGTCATGATAATCTGCCCCTTTCCCACCATTAACAATACACAAGCTATTATTCTGAGTTTTAAAAGCTAAATATGATTTTTAAAAATAGCTAGAACTTTAAACTTGAACTCTACCAACTGAGGCTCTTTTCTTCTTTAGATTAAGGGCTAATCTACAGATAGGAGTCGGAGTGACTTACTTTAAAGCCTCTCTTATACGGACCACCATATTTCATTCTTGCCTTCATTAGAATTACATTTTATTATCAGTACCATGATTTAGGAGATAAATTTTTTAAAACCATATGTATATATATAAAATGAAAAAAATTTATCTCCTAAATCATGGTACTGATAATAAAATATATATATATATATTTTTAAACCATATATATACACAAAATGTTTGGGTCACTTTGTCCTTCCCTTTAGCGTTTAAAGGGTCTTCCCTTTAGCTTTTAAAAGGAAGGACAAAGTGGCCAAAACATTTTGTATATATATATATGCTATATATATATAAACTACCATGATATTGCAGTTTTATCTTCACCAGCTTTTTAAAGATATAATTCATATACAGCTGACTCATTAAAAGTGTATATTTCAGCGGTTTTTTAGTATATTCAGAGTTATACAACTATCACCACAATGAATTTTATATCATATTCATCACCCAAGAGAAAAACCCCACACTCATCAATAATCACCCCCTTCACTTCAAACCCAATCTCCCCAGGCCAAGGCAACCATTAACCTTTCTGTCTCTATAGCCTTGCTTAGTTTGAACATTTCATTTAAATATTATTATACGATGTGACTTATGTGACTTGTTTTTGTTCACTTAGCAGGTTTTCAAGGTTTATGCTATACATTCATTGTAACATGCATCAGTTCTTTATTCTTTTTTATTGTCAAAATAAAATTTCATTATATGAATATACCACATTTATTTATCAGTTGTTGGAAATTGGGTTGTTAGCATTTTTTGTCTACTGTGAATAACGCTGCTACAAACATTCCTGTATACATTTTTGTATGGCTCTTTCAATGATGGTTCTTTTTCCCTGTCTCTTTCCGTATTTCTCTCTGTTAAATTTCTATCTGGTGGCCAGGCACCGTGGCTCACGCCTGTAATCCCAGCACTTTGGAAGGCCGAGGCGGGTGGATCACTTGAGGTCAGGAGTTTGAGACCAGCCTGGCCAACATGGTGAAACCCATCCCTACTAAAAATACAATAAATTAGCTGGGTGTGTGGTGGGCGCCTGTAATCCCAGCTACTTGGGAGGCTGAGGCAGGAGAATCGCTTGAACCCGGGAGGTGGAGGTTGCAGTGAGCCGAGATCACACCACTGCACTCCAGCCTGGGCAATAGAGGGAGATTCAGTCTCAAAACAATAATAATAATTAAAAAAATAATTTCTACCTGGTCTACTGTTGTCCATTTTGCTCTCATAAGTCTACCAGCCTCTTCTTAATTGCTTTCCACCAAAAATCTCCATTGCTTTAGACAGTGTCCTTAGGCTTGTGCTTTCCCACACTCTGTCCCAAAGGAAGTCAGTCCCCTTAGAAAGAGTTATAGAACACTTTGCTCTTGTGTCCTGCCGCCTCCTATATGGTATCTCTATATCTGCTCCTCTGAATCCTTGCTCTGGATCTGGGGTGGCGACATCAGTCTGCTTCTTTAAGAGTGACAACTCAGTCTACTAGTGGAACACTGGATGTGGGTAGTAGCCTCTAGTCTTCCCATCTTGGCTTTCACAGGATGGAACCCATCGCCCTATGAGCAAGTTGCAGCAATGACAATGAGAGCCCAGTATTCTTGGCCCGCCACTCCTGGAGTAGATTTCCTGCCCTATATGTAGGAGTTGGATGGACAAAAGAGTCCCTGGACCTCTCTGTTGCTCTTGCCAAGAAAGAGCTTCTGCAATATCCAACTTGGGTGAGTGATTACAAATGCTGGTGGCCTGGCACGCCTGGGAGAAACCCTAGCCCTTGACTGGGTACTGGAGGCAAAGATCTTGGCTATACCCTCTCAGAGTAAAGTTCCAACTTGCTGAGCTGGTAGGGGGAAGCAACATGTGGAAGTTTATAGTACAGTTTTGTAATTTTGAAGATTCCAATTTCTCCTTCCCCAAAATAGACCTCCTTCTCTTTTTCAGCTTAGGTAGACTCTTTGAGATCCTCCAAGTTTGGAGACAGGGATAAACAAATATTGAAGTAAACTAAAAATAACTCTCTCTACTGGAATGAAGAGTCTGAAGAAACAACCCACTTTTATTTGTCTCTTAAACATTTTCAGGTTGAGAGAAATTAAAGACTTAAATAAATGGAAAAGTGTATCAGGTTCACGAACTGGGTGACTCAATATTAAAACATCATTTTTTTCCTTAAATTGATGTCTAGATCTAATGCAATCCACACTAAAATACCAGAAGACTTTTTTGTAGTATTTATTAAGTTGAATCTAAAATTAAATAGAAATGCAAATAACCTAGAAAAGCCAAAAACAATTTTGAAAGATAACAATGTTGGAGCACTTATACTATAAAGCTACAGTAATCAAAAGAGTGTATTTTTTGTTAGGACACACATATGTGTCAATGGAACAAATTAGAGTCTAGAAAAAAACCACAATTATGACACTTTTGACAAAAACATAGGCAATTCCATGGAGAAAAAGTAGTTTTTTCAACAAATAGCCTTAGAACAGCTGGATATGCATATGAACTTCAATTCTTAACTCACACAACAAACAAAATTTAGCATGAAATAGAACATAGACCTAAAAATTAAAATTATAAATATACAATTTCTAGAAGAGAACACAGTAGGAAATCTTTGCACACTTGGACTACGCAATGATTTACTAGGCAAGCCACAAAAAGCTGAGTCCATAAAAGGAAAATATTGATACATTTTACTTTATCAAAATTTATCTAAGAATCTTTCAGCTCTTAAATAAATGAAAAGGGAAGCCAAAAACTGGGAAAAAATATTCACAATGCATAAACTGACGAAAAGCTTATATTCAGAATATAAAAAGCATGTTTACATATCAGTTACAAGAAGACAACTCAATTAAAATTGGGAAAATGATTTGATTTTTCACAAAGGATGGTACACAAATGAATGATGAATACAAGAAACAGTGTTCAACGTCATTAGCAATCAGGAAAATTCACATTAAAACTGCAGTGAGATTCTACTATAAAATCACCAGAAGAGCTAAAATTAGGACTGAAAATATCAATTGCTGATCAAAATATATAGTAACTGGAACTTTCATACATTTCTGGTAGAAATGTAAATTTATGCACTTTGGAATAGACTGGCAGTCTTTCATAAAGACACATACACACTTACCAAATAAAGTTTGTGTTTAAATTAAAATAATAGTCAAACCAAATAAAAACAGTAATCCAAAGCACTACATACCAAATTTTAAAACAGATTTGATAGATTCATATTAAGTGGATTCGATATAGTCATATTTGACATAAACAAATTCAAAATACAGAATTTTAATAGGACTTGCTATTGCTTAGTGAGTCGACATCACACAACTCTAA
The DNA here is from genome assembly GCF_029289425.2 of Pan paniscus. Lineage (NCBI taxonomy): Eukaryota > Metazoa > Chordata > Mammalia > Primates > Hominidae > Pan > Pan paniscus. The sequence goes on from NC_073262.2 coordinate 58,351,581, forward strand.
TACTCTAATCTCTGAGGAATAATTTTTAAAATCACTGTTTCTTGGTGACATTATTTCTAAGCCTTTATACATTTATGACCTTGTCATTATTCCTATTAAATTTTGGGGATTATATTGATTTTTAGCTTTTTTGGTAGAAGTGTTATTTTAGATTTCATTTATTTTCAAAACTTCCAACTAAAGTTCCTTAAACTTTTTTTGGATCACATGCAGCTATAAAATATTATCAGTTTCCAGAAAAATACAACAAATTGCAAGTACACTATGTTTAAGATGTAATTTTAGAAGGCCACTGGTCCCCTAAAGCACCTCTATTTATCTCCTAGAGAACCATGAACTATAAAATAATGATCTATGATTCAAATACAATTTTGAAATGTTGAAAATATGAAAGACAGGTAAACACAGTTTCAAGATTTTCTTCAGCATACAATGCTTATATAAGTATCATAGATCTAATTTAATGAAATACTAAACAAAGCATCTTATCAATAGCATTAAGCAGTTCCTAAGGAGCCACAGTACACATTACTCTTAGAAGAAATCTTGGATGGTGACTGGAAGGACCACATCTAAAATCAATGGACTTTAGTTGAAATTCTGATCTACAACTGTAGGCTCAATTCCCGTATCTGGGATTCGTGAATAGTTAACTATACCAATCTCTTTATTTGGTGTTAGAAGTATGTGAAATAATATATAAAGTTACTTAGTATAATAATGGCACATATAAAACATTTAGTACATGTTAACAATACATATTAGCACATACTATGAATGTTCTCATTGGTGATGTGACTATATACTCCAAAGCACCAAATTCCTGTTTAAATCCTACAAAGAATCTTCCAAAGACACCAAGTTTTCATAATTTCAGTGTTCTTTCTAAGTCGTTGCTTTTCACTATTACTTTTACATTTATGTAACAAAGGAATACTATTTTTATTCTGTTCTGTAGTGTTTGATATTGCACACATTTTTTTCCTTACATTATTGTCGGACAAGAGAACTCTGATTATGCACTGTTCATACAAAGCTTCCTTGTGTAATATTAAGATAGATCATTTGCCAAAAAATAACCTCACCAAGAGGCCAAAGCATGGGACAACAAAAAAGTCTTTATGTAATGATTGGTTCACAGGCATCCTGTGCCTTGAGGCGTGATTCAAATTTCCTCACTGAATTATATCTGTACATCTCTCACGCACATCCACATCCCTCACAAATCAACTTCCCTAGCTTCCAGAATTCATTAGGGATCTTATCCTCTCTCTAAAATAACTACAACTCTAATGTGTTCCCTGTTATTTTTCAACATAGAGCAAAGAGGAGCTGAATATTTAAGACCTTAGTTGTTAGACATGTTCGTAATAAAAGATTAAAGAAAAATAGAACAGAAAATTTGGATACAGAATACATCAGGCTTTTTTGGTTGAACTAAAGTCACTCAAGTTGTAAATTTAAGTGATTGAAGTTCTAAATAGAATAATAATTAAGATTTTTCAAAATGCAGAACTAGAAAAGAGAAACCTGGAAATTATTCCATCAAAGCTTTAACCTATAAAGCTTTAATTATATTCAGGATTTGAGGTTAGAATGATGAAGAATGCCTCCTTCTTAAATTAGGTTGAAGGTTTAAATCAAACTCAACAATTTCAGCAGTGCCCCAATAGATCTTAATGTCACATAGCTTTTTTCTCTTCATGTTCTTTTCTTTATTATTGCATTGCCTCATTAACTCTCTTCTGTCCAAAAATAATAGACCGGAGTAGGAGGGCTAGTGATTATTGAAAACCTAGGGGTGTTCAGTATCAATACCCAAAACTTAGTATACATCTTCTTAACTTCAAAGGAATATCATACTCATATACAGAAAAATTAAGAGCTTTTATATATAACTCCTTGTACCTCCAATTAAAAATGTGTGTAGTTTATACCACTTTAGGTTTTGTTGTTTATAAGCCAATTACTGGAAAAATTATCTTATTATAACCTAGCCACTATAAATAAGTCTGATCCATCCAAATAAACATGCAATATGAGTATATAAATGGATGGTTGGTATTGGTTCCTCATTTCTAGAACAGTTGTGTTTTGCATCAGAGCAATGAACTCTGCTTTCGTTTTCCTAGTTTTGCTAGTCATGTCTGTGTGTTCCCATTCTCTTAACTTCCTTATTCAAATACTTACCAACTATTGTCAATTGTACATTTTAAATATCTCCAGATATGCACACTTTCCTCTGTTCTGTCAGGGTCTTACTATTTCTTGTTGTTTGGATTATAGCAACATCTTCCAAATTGATGTTCTTTCTGAATGACTTGGTTCCCTTCTATCTATTCCCAAGATCAGAAGAATCTTTCTAAATGCGGAGATGATCAAGTCACCTCTGTTCTTCATACTTTAATGGTGGCATTAAAATGGAATTGTTAATTTCTACTTTCTGTATACTTTTATTTTTTGTATCGATGCACTCTAGCCTCAAAAAAGCAAAAATATACCAATTTTTACTGTATGAATAACAAAATTCAATCACTTTACAATGAAAATTAAGGACTTTGATTTGATCTTTTCTTATCTTGTCAATACTGACACACACCACCCCTGACTGTCTAGCTTAAATTTTTTATAGTTGTTAGAATGTAATAATATCCTGTGAATCTCTGTACCTTTGGCACTCTCGTTATGATTAAAAACCTTTTCTTCTTTTTTTCTTGAATAACTCCTAAGTGTCTTTTAAGATTCTGCTCAGGCACCACCTCCTACTCTAGTCAAAAACAGATGTGCAAGTTCAAACAGCAGTTTAAATGTTTCTCATAGACATCCCAAAACAACTCAAGGGCAAAGACTATGCCTTACCAGTCTTCGCACAGCACCTAGTATCTACTAACTGCTCACTAAATAGATGGTAATAAATGAAGACATGCTTGGCTCTCTTTCTGAGTTTTCACTCTACACCTTAGAACACCAAAGCCCATACCTTACTTTGGATAGACCCATCTGGCCCTACCTTGACAATCTATATCAAACATATTTCTTAGAGTTTGCTAAAGCTGAAGTTTGAATTTTGCGTACTAGAGCAGAAAAGAAAATGAATTTAGATTTATAATTTAGGCATTAGGAAACAGTGAAAAGTTCAAGTTTAATTTTAATTTTAAAATAACAGATTTGCATATTGGCATTATCACTCTGATAACAGTGTGAAAAACTGATTAGATAAGGAAGACAATGGTGTCAAGGTAATTAATTTAGAGGCTATTTCAATAGTCAGAAGAGAGATAATAAGTACATGGATGATATTGGATCAGGAAGGAAAGAATCAGATTTGAGACACTTAGGAGGTAAAATCACCAACTGTTCACTGGAGGATATAGGGATGATTTAGAGTCACAGAAGTTCCTAGATTTCAGGCTTTCCCAATCACTACCAAATGAGAAAAAGAGGAAGAAATTTTGGTGTCGGTGTATGTGGCAGCAAGTGAGCAGAGGAGATAATCAGTTCTGTTCTGAACTTGTTAAGTTTGAGGTGTATATGGGACATTCAACAGGAGGATTAGAGTATGTATTTAAATGTATGAATCTGAAAATCTGGGAATGGCCAGGCCTGTAGATAAATATTTGATAATACAAAGCCTACAACTATTGTTTGAAATTATCAGAGTAGATGAAATTTTCAATGAAAATGTAGATTTTTCTCCAAGAAGTCCAGACTGTATTTCTTCTGGACTATATAACTAACGAAATTGAAAACTGATTTACACAGCAGTGCAAATAAAAGTTAGAATAGTTACCATTAAAAAATAATAATATTAAGCAGATTCATTGCATTGCTGTATCCACAGTTTCATTTTCTGACTTAAGTCTTTCACTTCAGTTCAATGTGCCCTAATGTGATTCAACATTTTGCTTTGAATGTTGTAAAGCGTATTTATACCACAATCAAAATAATTTCTTCATCTTTGTCTTTAATCCAGAATAATTTTTTGTGATTGGCACTTCTTTATTTTATCCAAATTCCCTCCTTTGGGATTAGTGTGTAAAGGTTGATAAGGGTCAAATGATGTGTGGGTTGAAAGTAGTTTCATGATTCATGGGAACTATTAAACTATGCAAAATTATCACTCTGGCACAATGAGTTTCTTATGAAAGCCTTCTTAATGCAAAAAGGAAAATGGAACATTCCATGGATTTGCCATCTCAAAAATATGCTAAGAAGTACATGGAAAATAGTCACATAACAGTTTCCAAATAATAGCCATATATCTCTGGTATCATGCAAGCATTTTTTTTCCACTGTTGCCTGGTTCTCTTGTAATTCTGATAATGCACTGCCTGACTCCAGCCTTATTTAAATTTGATTTGTTCCCAAAGTGTGTGGTCAATTTTGAACAATTAGAATAATAATATTTTGTACATTTGTTCAGGGGTTTGATGTTTATAAAGTTATTTCTTATAGATTATCTTATTAAACATACAAGCCATACAGGTCTATAACTATATGTTTATAACTATAGGTTATTCTCTGGCAAAAGTTGTTTTAAATTATATTTAAACTTAAATATAATTTAAATTGAATTAACTCTTCTCACTACAACCACACAAATATGTAGCCATTTTTAATTCATTTCTTTTTTATTCAAATATTTTGAAGTTTTACAAATTAAATGAATTAATATTTACAAGGCACTTAAAATAGTTCCTAATAGATGATAACCTCTTATTGAGTGTTAAATAAACAAAAATAAAATAAATAAGTTAACTATCTTCAAGAACATTTTATGAATCTTATTATTTTGCTTGATCCCCATTTTTACCACTGTATCCCAGGGTCTCAACTCATCTGCTTGGCTTATTTTAGCCTCTCCTTCAGATTTCCCTCTCCAGAAGCCAACTAAAGAGTTGCCACTAAATTTAATGTTATTACATTCCAACCATGTAAATCTCCTTCTATAAAATGACTTCTATATAAATTTCCAAATCCTTATTATAGATTTCAAATGTAATCAGCCAGCCCTACCTAATTACCTATCACCTTTTTCTTGAGCAATATCTTCTGCTGTCTTGACATGAAGCATTCAAGACATTGGGGGGAAGCACACTATTCTATCCCTCTTAGTGACAAGCTGGTCAGGTCGAACTCAAGTGCCACCTTTTCCAATGAAGACATAAGCTGATTGTTATAGTCAGAAAGTAGGTTTTCTTCCTTTTTACTCTGATGAAACTTATTGTTTCAGGTTCAAAACACATTCATCACTCAATGCGGAGTGTAATGGATGTGTTGGTATGATCTGTCTTGCTTAGCAGAGTAGAAGCTGACTAAGGAATTACTGAGACTTGGCAAGTTATTTATTCACACGGAGTTTCCTGAATGTCGAATTGGTTCAAGAACAACCTATGCTGGATTCGTGCTTTTGCTGTGTCTTTTCTTTAGAGTTCTAACTACCACTGACCTCTACCATATTTCTGGGAGGGCTTCAACTTCCTCTTTACTCATTTAACTGTAGCTAGATTTTCTCCAAAGCTCTGGATGTAGAAAATGGATGCCTCTTTTTCTCTTCTGTTCTCTTGTTTCTCCTCCTCTTCTTCTTCTTCCTCCTCCTCCTCCTATTTCTTCTTCTTACGCTCTCTCTCTACCCCCTCCTTTGGATTATGAATTATAAAAGATTTGCTGGAAAAAAAAGAGTAATCTAAAAAGTATAGAAAAAAAGCCCTATGTAGTAGTTTCTTATTCTCAAAAACAGGCATTGCCTTGATGAAAAAGGTTATTAAAAAACTAAAATTAGGCAACAAAAATAAAAATTATTAAAATATTGAAACTACCTAAACATTTTTTCTTAATCAATAATACACTAAAGGCATACGTATCTGATATCTAACAAGCAAAAGAATTTAGGAAAAACAGAAAAAATTAAGAAATGATTTAAAAAGTTTTCTCCATACATCTTGAGTCTTCTGTTTAATAACTGTTTGAGAAGCAAGTGGAAAGGTCAGAGAGGGGCAAGCCAAGATGAAACAAGTGAGAGAAATGAGACTATTTGTACACTAACTTTTTGATGTTATAATTATTAAACTGCATGATGCAAGGCAGCAGCCTAATAGCAAATTAGCACCATTACTTTCCACAAGTATATTATCATACTGAGATTATTATCATGCATCCTAACAATTACATAATGTTGAAATATGATTATAAATATAAGGTGATATGGAGCTCATCAGTTTTAATATCTGTTTGCTCATTAAGTGCAAATACCTCCCAAAAACATTCCAATTTAAAAGCTACATATTGCTATAACTTTAAAACCACATATTATGTAATTGTGTCTATTTTGTAGCTTTCCCAGCGGTCAAGAAAAATAAATAAATAAAGCAACCAAGCTAATTTTCAAAATCTAAAAGTTTCTTATAGAAATTTTGATTTTGAGCCTACAGTTAATGAAAATCCAGACAACCAGGCAAAGAAAATATTTAGAAATCAATAAGTATATGTCAAGTGATTAGATGATTAAAAATGAATAGAAAAATGAGCCTCCTGTTTTATAGCACTAATATTGTCATAATTGATCAAAAGTAAGTATTAAAGTTACATTAAACATGCAAAACTGACATTCCAAGTATTTATCACTTTGCAACTTATTCATAGCTGAAAATAGTCACTCAGTTCTAAAGTGCACACTAATGTATTTTTTAGTTTTGTGAGCTTAGTCTCAAACATCACATTTCTTCAGATTTCAGGCTAGGCTTACCTGTCTTTAAAGCCAGGGGATAGACATAAACAGAGTAACAAACAATTACTAAACATTCAATTCCATGCATTGTGCAGCATCAGCATAAAACAAAATTTCTAGCTCTGTCTGTGCAATTTCAAATATCATACGGTTTTGCTTATTGCTTTCCTGTTTGATTACTTAATTAGGCATATATATATGCTTAAGACTTTGCTAAGAATACATATACAAATATATACATTTTTATATGTATATATTTGTATATACATACATACATTTTATAGGTATATATTTCTATATACATATATACATTTTTATATGTATATTTTGTATATATACACTTTTATATGTATATATTTGTATATACATATACAAACATAATATAAATATACAGATATGTATATACAAAATACGTATATAATATATTGCATAAATACAAAAATTTGTATATAAATATATGTATATAAGTATACATATGTATTTATGCGTATATGTATATTTAGTTTTATGTTTATATAAAATATTTTGTATATTTTATAATATATAAATTGAAATATATAAATATATTATAAATCTGTAAATATACATATAATTGATAAATTTATATTTCATAATTTGATAATATATTAATTTATTAATATAAATTCATGCATAGATCTAAATATTTTATGAATATTATATATTTATATAGTTTTATATTGGCAAAGTCTTCAATCCCTAAAAATGTTTACTAACCTTCCCACAAATTTCAGAAACACCAGAGACTTTATGCCTACTACTTATCTCTAAATTTAGGGAAAGAATAACAGATACTTTTAAAAACTCATCTGAATAAGTAAAAATAAATATTAGCAAAACTTAGTGCAAATAACAGCAATTATATGAAATATTTTTGAAATTCAAGATATTAAATATGATTGAATTGTCAGCCATTTTTAAATTTGCTTAATATTAAATACTTAGTACAAATTATTAAACATTCATGGCATGTCAGGCAGGAAGATGAGGAAGTCTGGTCATTTATCCTTAAGGAGATCACAGACTTGCAAGATAAACATATTAGGGGATAATTAAAATACAGTTTGATAAATACGTAAAGTTTTGAGCCAGTTACATTAAAAATTCAAGGGAAGAGTGACTAATTCTTTCAACAGAGTTACAAAAACCTTCAAAAAGGAAGTGATACTTCATTTAAAACTGACAAAAACATTCCAACACAAAGAACAGGGCAAGAATCATTACATGTCATAGTATAATTATAGAATGGCATAGGGTATGTTTAGATATTTGTAACTTATTGAGATGGTAAATATGCTTATAGAGTAAAAAAGGAAACCCCATCATTAATAGCCTTTATCACACATTTTTATTAGTAGTTAATAGACAGTTATAGAATTTTATAAATTGAGGTATAGAATTTTTTGTGTTTTTTTGTTTTTGTTTATTAATCTTTTATTTATTTATTTATTTGAGATGAAGTCTCACTCTGTTTCACCGGCTGAAGTGCAGTGGTGCGATCTCGGCTCGCTGCAACCTCCTCCTCCCAGGTTCAAGTGATCCTCCTGCCTCAGTCCCCCAGTAGCTAGGATTACAGGCACGTGTGCCAACATGCCCAGATAATTTTTGTTATTTTTAGTAGAGACGGGGTTTCGTCATGTTGGCCAGGCTGGTCTCGAACTCCTTACTTCATGTGATCCACCCACATCAGCCTCCCAAAGTGCTGGGATTACAGGCGTGACCCACTGCGCCTGGCCGATTATTCTTTTAAGTTCAGGGGTACAAGTGCAAGTTGTTATATAGGTAAACGTGGGTTGTGGGAGTTTGCTGTGCAGATTATTTCATCATCCAGTTTTGTTTTGTTTTGTTTTGTTTTTGAGAGGGAGTCTTGCTCTGTCGCCCAGTCTGGCGTGCAGTGGTGCGATCTCAGCTCACTGCAAGCTCCGCCTTCCGGGTTCTCGCCATTCTCCTGCCTCAGCCTCCTGAGTAGCTGGGATTACAGGCGCCGGCCACCACGCCCAGCTAATTTTTTTGTATTTTTAGTAGAGATGGGGTTTCACCGTGTTCGCCAGGATGGTCTCCATCTCATGACCTGGTGATCTGCCCGCCTCGGCCTCCCAAAGTGCTGGGATTACAGGCGTGAGCCACCACGCCCTGCCTCCATCACCCAGTTTTAAGCCTAGTACCCATTGGTTATTTTTTCTGATCCTCTCCCTCCTCCCACCATTCACCCTCTAAAAGGCTTCAGTGTATGTTGTTCCCCTCTATGTGTCCATATATTCTCATCATTTAGTTCCCATTTATAAGTGAGAACATGCAGTATTTCGTTTTCTGTTCTTGTGTTACTTTGCTAGGGATAATGGCCTCCAGCTCCATCCATGTCCCTGCAAAGGACATTATCTTGTTATTTTACATGGCTGGATAGTATTCCATGGTGTATATGTACCACATATTTTTTATCCAGTCTATCATTGATAGGCATTTGGGTTGATTTCATGAGCAATCCCATTACTGGGTACATACCCAAAGGAATATAAATAATTCTATTATAAACACACATGCACATGTTTGCTCATTGCAGCACTATTCACAGTAGCAAAGAGGTATAGAATTATAGTATAAAATTATTAGTATTTTCATTAATTCATTTTCATTAGTATCATTGTTTTAATACCCTCTAAATGGCAGACACTGCCCTAGATCCAATTATACAAGGTCAAATTATACATAGCCTCATTTTTCAAGAGTGGGAAAATCAGTGGAAGAAACGGTCAAAAGATTATTTTACATTATCCATCATTTATGTTGCCCTAATCTTAGATTTTTTTCAGACAATATGATAATACCTAAGATAATATATGGTATTATACAGCAATATCATATTTTAAAGTTCAGAAAAATACACAAAAGAGGCAAGTAAGGAAAAAGTAGACTGGCAGTGAGGCTAAAATTCATGATGTAAAGACACAGCTCTCTAGTACTTGGCCATAGCTGGTGGCTCTAAGTACTTTTGCACCCAAAATGAATAGGTAAGACTTGGCAACTACACAGTTCACCATGTTTACCAATTTTTTTTTTTTTAGGCTGTAAACCACCACTCTATTTTACCACAAGTTCAAACTGGAATTTCTCAGAGACCTCATAAAGACTACATTGTATAATATAATGTGTAATATCTTAAGCAATATGAAATATGCAATAAGGAGTTTAATAAGAATATTTTGTATAAAATTACTCATATTATATAAACATATAGATCACAACAAAATATAATCAAATGAAAACACATGAACCAATAGTTTAACATGCTATGGGATTAATACTGCTTCTTTGCATACCTCAAATGAAAGTTTCTTTTGTTGATAATGTCATAATCAGTTGAAAAGCAGTCTAAAATGCAATGCCATCTGTTGAAAAATAAAAATGAAATTGTTCATACTACATATCTGGGCAGATTTTCTTCAAATGGTGCAACACAAAATAGAGAAATCATCTGAATGCTAAGGTTGTTTTGTATTGTCATTCATAATATCAAATTTTACATTTTTTGGCTAAATACCTGCATTATTTTCATTGACTTTCAAAATGTCAGTTTTATCTGTTTTACATGCTGAGGTTCTATACAAGATCTCATCCAAAGAAAATGTTCTACTGTTGTTTTTTTTAAAGTATCAAAACCTTTATTGCAACCCTTTACTGCTCAAAGTTCTCTCAGCAAAACTTTGTGACAATGCAGACATTTCCTTTCCCTGAAGGTCCCCAATTTAATCAGCCTTCTCTTGCTGGGGCCAGTCTTTAATCTCTGTCCTTAACAAGTGTTTATGCGGCAGAGTCATGTGAATTAGTATCACATCAATGCTGCCTTACATCAAATTTGGGAGCCTGAATATTGGGGAGATATGTGCTTAAACTGTTGGTGATGATGGCTTGGAAGAATATATTAAATGATGAATGTAATGTCTGAAAAGAATGCAGTTTTGATTTGAACATTGTGGAAGGATGTCGTTAGAACAAATCCCTAATATTAGAAACTATTCCTGTGTGACTTTAGAGTTAGATAATCCTTATCATTTTTCACCTACTTTTTAACTATTGTGGAATCTTATAACATCAAGGTTCAAGACTGATTTATATCTAATGCACTAATCTTATCACATCAGGATTTTTTTTTTTTTCTGAGATGGGTTCTCTTACTATGTTGCCCAGGCTGGCCTCAAACACCTGGGCTTAAGCAGTCATCCTGCCTCAGTCTCCCTAGTAGCTGGGACTACAGACTTTTTCCAGTGCATTAGGATTTTATTTGACAAAATCACTTTTCCAGTGATTCTCTTGAATCACAGTGTGAAAAAATGTTCTGCAGTTTGATTGTAAGCTTTCCTCAGTTGTATTCAGTCAGAATATTTTTAAACCTGGGCTGGGAACACTAGTAAAACTTGGAGAGCAAGTAATATGATTTCTGATGTGTAGTTTATCATCTTATTCTTCATCCCTAAACTCCAGATAGAAGAGACGAACAGTTATCTGATTCCACAATGGTCCCATTCAATAGAAGAACATCCATTTTAAAATGTTGCTTTAAAAGCAAACTATTTATTTTATATTCCTACAGAACTTTTCAGAATTTAAGCCTGTGTTAGATACTAACTGACAATAGCACATTTATCCAAAGTAAGGAAAAAGAATTAAAAACAAACACTTTGGCTTGTGGTATCAAAATTAAATTACTAACTTTTAAATTGACCTCAGTAGAAAATAAAAAAAAATAGTAATACTAAATACAAATACAAACACTAAATACAAAACTAAATACAAAAACAAACTGAACAGTGCTGAACAGTTCATGGGACAATACCCAGAGTAAATTAAACCAAAGAATATTTTTAAACCCTGAAAGGCATAGGTACTGCTGTTATAAAGATGATCATGTCCATGAAAAAGTGTTCTTTAAAAGCAATATCCCCATTTTGTTTAGGACACAGCATTTATTGGGTTAAAGCAAACTCACCTTTTCAACAAGGACAGCTAGATATATTTTGACAGCACCAAGCAATTGGTTAGCTCTCCTGAGTAAAAAACAGTGCTGTGTAGACTTTTTTCCCAATCAATTATTTTTAAAATGATCAAACTGTGTCATATTATTTGTAATGCTATTAAGAATAATATCTAAAGTACTTAAACTAATTATGCCTATTTTGTAAGATTAATTATCATTAATAATTTAACATATTTTATCATTTAAGTCAGTATCCGTTCTGATCTTTAACTTTAGAGAGCGCACTGTATATGTACCACATAATTAGGGCTTATGTATCACATAATTAAGGCTAAATACTAGGAAATCAGACTAATGAGACCAAATCAAACTGAATTATTTAAGCTTTTTTTCTTTAATTTTAGAGGTAGAATATTTAGTAATTAAACACTGATTTCATTTTCGTGAACTTGCATGTGTCTCCTTTGTTTCTGAGGTCCTTGCTGCAGAACAAGCCTTCCAACATGTTTCCCTGAGAAGTGAAGGGAAAAAAATCTCTCACTGGCCACAACTGGGGGCAAAATAATTAACACAGGCAGGTGGTTACAGCTTTTTTCTCTCTCCTTTTTCTGCCACTCTAATATCTTGGGGTCTTCATTGTTTGTTTGTTTTTTTCCAGTTTCCCAAGGACCTGTCCTCAAACTGGAATCTATGTGGCTTCCTATCTTTTTATATTCCATTCTCCCAGGACCTGGCTGCTGTGATGGGGAATTAAGAGCTATGAAATGAACAATATTATTCAGGAGTTCCAATTCTATGAAGAAATGTTTTAGGCAAAGGGACTTTGGCATTCTTTTTTACCACATTATTCATTCACTCCTTCATTCATTCTTTGAACACGTATTTATGAATGTCTACTATGTGCTAGTCTCAATTGTTATACAACAGAACTGGTGAGATTTTTATATACCCGTCTGATAAACAACAAATTGCATTTGTGGGTGTCATTTCATAAGTATTCACTGAGTGCCTCCTATATTTCCTGAGACCTGGCTAGTAGCTGCTAAAGATAGAGTGGTATGCAAGAGTGACAAGAGCTTTGTTCTCATAGAGCTGATGGTCTTGCTGGGAAGACAATTACAGAATTTAATAAAATGCATAATGATGGGAGAAATATAGGGTCATGGAGGAAGACCAAACTTCAATTGAGTTAAATAAGACTTCCTATAGGAGGTTTCATTTAAGCTAAGGCCTGAAGGATGGTGAGAAATTTGGTATTCATATGTGCATGTGTGTGAGGGTGAGAAACAGCTGGCAAAACATGGATTATGAGAGAATGTTGCAGACAAAGGGAACATTTCTGAAGGCTGAATGTAGGACAGCAGCATGACTTGATCCCGAAACAGCAACAAATTCAGTGTAACCAGAATGGTTAACATTAAATGAGTCTGGAGATGTAAGTAAAACAATTGCCTAGACACACATCAGACCAGAAACTGAGGCCTTGTAGCCAGTTAAGTACTAGGAATAGATAAACTTTTAACTCAATTTCTCTTTACAAAGTTGCCATTATATATGCTGACCCTCTGCACAAACAGAACATAAGTATTTATTTGAAAAACTTCCTTGTTTTATAAAAATTATAATTTTTAAAAAGCAATCACCTCTCAATGCTTAAAAAAGTGCATTTTTATAAAAACAATTGATGTACACACACACTTTCTAAGCTATAATTGCAAGAGGTGTTGTGGTTCAAAAAGACCCAAAAGGAAGCATAGAAAATATTACTCTGAGGAGTTGTATCAAATTTACCATAAGGATCTTTGGCAGTATTTCTGCTCCTCTTCTTCCATTGCAGTGTAAGCCAGGGGCCTAGTTGTGGAAAGTCCTGTGTGGTAATCACACACAATCAGTGGGGTTATTTTTGCACATTTTTAGTATGGAAAGTAAAAGGCAATATAAACTCTTTATTGACAGATAACTTACTGGGCGCTTTCATCTTTTTACCTTTTTGTTTTGTCTTCAGTTTCACTCCTCCATGACAACGTATTTTTTCTGGGCCTCACTTCCCTTCTCCTCCCCTGGATCTGGCCCCATAAGAGCTGCGCTCAGATACTGCTTTTTACACGGGAAGCCAGAAGCAACGTGAAGGATGCCTTTCAGAAGGAAATGAGAGCAGTATGACATGGCTATTGCTGGGAAAGGTTGCTATGATTCTGAACTAAGACAGTAGGAGTGGGAGTAGAAGGCAGCAGCCAGGTCTGAGAGATACTTGTGAAGTAGAAGTGATAGCTTGGGTGACCCAGCTGGGGAATGGCTTCTACCAGAGGGAGGAGTCAATAAAGATTCAGATTTTTATCATCGGACAACAATGAATAAGGAACGAAATGTAGATTTGGGGGGCTTAGTAAATTCAACACTTTTACATTTTAACTGGATTTCATTATTTTATTTCTTGTGCTTTCCCCAAGGGGAGAAGCATTCAACTTTGCAGTGCTTCTAAAGTATGCTAAAATATCAGTGTGATTTAAATGATCACTTATATTTTCACACAATTAAATACAGCGATTAAGTCACTTTTCATGTAGACAAACTATCTGCAAAGTTGTTTCTATCAGTCAATCTTGAAACTTCAACAGGAAGACCTATTAGCTGATCCCTGACATATGCACAATTGTTGTCAGGCATTATTCCCGGCTGCTAGCCAGTATGATTGGCAGTACAACTCTTATTCCAGTACTGAGGTAGTTCTTTGGGATCAGTAAAAATCCCTCTGAGATCTGCCTACCTCACTTCTGCCGTTATCTACCTAGTCAGTGATAGCAAGGCATTGAGGAAATTAAAAAGTAATGTATCTTCTCAGAAGAGTTAGTATCCCTTATATGATTCAGGACACACACAAGCCTTGGTAAGCCCTTACCAAGAAATTGAAAATACTGGAAAGAGTAAAGAAGAGTCATTTCTCCTCAATGTTAAGAATGGCCTAAATCTATTTCACATAATTATTTTACCTTATCCATTTATCAGTGAAGAGATCGTTAAGTAATTTTTTCAAACATATTTTTGACATGTTCTGGCTCTTTCTGGTGGTCTCAAAACTGACCATTACCTGGAATTGTTTTTCTTTGAAACCAGGAAAAGAAAATAAGACCATCATTACCACAATATTCATCTTGGGTTGCACAAAATGACATATACAATTTGAACCAGGAGACAAATATAATAATACTTTACAGATGAATCTCTTTTTTTTCCAAAGTAGATTTAGAAGAAATTAGGAATAGAAAAAAATCTTAAACCAGACTCAAGGAAATAGAGTTCTTCATTTATCACAGAAACAAATAATACAGTAATGACATAATTTCCCATAATATCACTTGATCGAGTCAATCTATTTCACTCATTTTATTATATAGACCTTCAATGTTTTAGATCTGTCCTGTCACCTGTCAATTCATGCTTCATTATGTTGCTCTTCAGTGTCATTCAAGGTTGGCTTCCTCCCCAACAGCTATTCCTGTCCAAACAGGAATCATGCATGCCATTTCTGTCTGCAGTGTCAATCCAAACATGATTTCCCATAATTGTATATTGCAGAAATCATAGTGAGCTGAATTCTCTCTGCAAAAGAGAAGAAAAAGCTCAGAACTACCCAGAAAAAGTGAACCTCCTACCATTTTACATTTGCTGAGTGGTTATAAATTAAGATACATTGTTTGCCCCACTTCACAGTTCCAGAGTGCTACTACAAGAGCCCTTTACACAATCAGCAACCTTATCATGCAGTATTTTTTAGAGTATAGTGTGGACAGAACAAGCAGAACAGGATCTATTAATTTCCCAGTGTAGAGCTATTTTATTAGTCTCCTGCAATATCTTCATGGACTCACAAGTCTATTCGATACATAGGACAAGCTTCCAAATTTAGTATTTAAGTTTCAGAACTGCATAGTCTGTTTTCTCTGCTACCTATGAGACAAAGGCTGCTGTGATAGCTCTGCAAGGCATAGCTACCATGAACCCATACATAGTTTTCTAATCACACCATCTCTGGTTACTGACATGGTTTCTGTCTTTTTTGCCACTCATAGTCATGTAAAGAAGTAGTCATAATGAAACAAGCCAACATTTATACACCTACAATGCACCAAGGACTATTACCCTTTAATCTTGACTTCCATCTTAACAGTTTAATTATCTAAAATGTACTCAAAAGAAAAATGAAGATAGAAATGATTGTTCTGGAACAAAGTCCCATAGATAATAAGTAGTAAAGGCCAGATATTAACCTAGGTTCTTGTGGACTTCAAAACTCCTGTTTTGTACCCTTTACAATATTGCATTCAATACAGAAATTTTATGTTTAAGGATCATTAGGTTTAACCTCCACATTTTACAGATGCTGAAACTATGCCATGTACTGGTTCAATGACTAAATCAAGGTCACACAAACATTTGTTAGAGCTAACACTTAAACTCATGATTCCTTCAACTCTCTTCTGTATCATGTTCAACTAAAAAGATGATAATAGATATTACAACAATCATAAGTATTATTATTGCCATTGCTAATTGAAACCATACTTCTACTTAGAGATGGAACTTCTGTGGGACTACTGTATTATTCCCTATGGTCGCATTATCTCACGCTTCCTTGAATAATAGCATATTGAGCATGGACTATGCGTCGGCTCAGTGAAAAAGTGGTATCATTAGAATCAGAGCTTCAGAAGCTTTTCCTTCCAGTGTCTTAAGACTTAACGGTTTCAAATACAATTGTGTGTCTATGAATGAACAGCAGTGCTTATTTGATCTTTTCACTACAATTAGCTTCGCTAGGACTAGGTTATTTCTAAACAGAAGGAAATAGAATACTCTCATTTGATGTTCTGATAAAATGCTGATACCTTCTCTGTTCTTTTTTCTTTCTTTCTTTCTTTTTGGGAAAGGAGGAGAGGATCTATATCATTCATCAGATTTTCAAAAGGTTAGACTTCTTACTGTGTGGGGATAAATTAAGTTTCATTGTAGTATTATCAGCCCAAAATACTTGGGCCATATAGAAACTATATGATCATAAGGGCATTTTGCATATGTTTGCCCACCTGGAACAGTAGATGTAGTGCATATTCTCCTCATCTTCCTCACATAGTGCTATGCAAACATTTCACTGAATTGATTTTTTTTTAGCCAGGCATTATTCCAACGTTGAAGCTCCATAGGAAAATGGAAATGCCAGTGCAAATTTCTATTTTTGATTTAACTATCTATGAATCCAAGTTTGAACTGGGAAAAAAATCACAACAGGATAATACCAGATAATGGCAAGTCTCACAATGATTTTTGCCTTATAACATCATTTTGAGATCAGGCACAAAGATTAAATTAGGACCCATTAATAGAAAAATTTTTAGAAGAACTTGAGCTCAAATTATACCAATCTGTTACTGTTCCAAAATAAACGCATCAGGTGGCATTTAAATGCAGGTGGTTAACCGTTTTATCAGTGCAGATATTTAAGCTATTAGAAATATAATTAGAAAAATTAAATTAAACACACTTAATGTAGATTCTAATTCTAGCAGCACTGTCCTTAGCATTATGCTATTTCTATTGTAGATTATAAAATGTGCCTAAATTGCACAGATTTGCTTCTGAGTGATAGCTGAACTTAGATAATTAAGTTGTTAACCATGAACTTCAGTGGTCAACATGGTTATATATCTTTGTCTTAATCCTGCTCCTCCTTCTTGTTTCCACAAATCTCAGGGGAGGCAGATGAATGGCACTTGACTCTACCCAGCAACAGAGTCGACTGATTAGACATAGTCTTGTACCACAGGTACACTCAATTATATGTCTTTTGGAGAGTCAAGCATTTCCTGAAGCTAAAAGTGTTGAATCTGTTGATATCACATATTTTATAGGAGGAGAAAACTGTGATCAAACATATTTAAACCTTCAGTTTTATTTCATAACATACTTCCTTCTTCTGTTTAACACAGGAGGTAAGGAGTTTGTTGAGATAAAAAGGATAAATCAATTCTCTTCCAAATAATTAAGTCATTAAGAACTGGACAATGACTTCAATTTTAGTAATCAAGTCATCTGTGCTGGGAAAAATGTGACATTACATTCAAGGCACAATTTAGTGTCCATTATGATACAACCTATATTTAATTTTTAAGATGTCAAATAGAACAAATTCGAGAAAAGCATACTGCCAAAGCAATCATATTTTCTTCTATTATCCTCACAATAGAAAAGTACATAGTAAGCACTGTTATTAATGTTGCTTGTATAGTAATAAAGCTGCTCAATGCTGAAGATAAGCTTGGATGCATTAAACGCTAATAGTAAATACATACAAATAAAATTCCAATGAATTTTTTCCCCCACAAATTGTAATATACCTTCATTTTAGCCAAAACTTCAAGAAGCTCTTGAATATGCTGAAATTTCCAAGTTGAAATAGTTCTGGAAATGGCAAATCAATGCCTTTTAACAAGATATAAGAAGAAGCCTAGCAAGTATCAGTAAATCTTAGCAATCAAGGGATCCTTTCCATGAGCCATTTCCTGAACAACACTATTGGCAAGTCCTTTGATTCCTGAACTTTATCGTAAGCTAACCACAAAACATTTTATGTCTATTTTGGCTTTAATGAAGGTAGATGTGATTTCTGAACAAGTTCAGGAAAGTACTTCTTTCAAGCAGGGAAACTGCTTAAATTAATTAAGCTAATTAGGTTAATGAATAATTAAGGTAATTCTTCCACTCTTCCCCCACAATTCAATCTCTTCATTTCTTAGTCATAAGTCTCAAATGGTGGTATTAGGATTCCTAAATACAATCACAAATTATATTTCTGTTTAATATTCTACATCACAATCAAGTCTATTTTTTAATTTTTTTTCTGAGATAGCTTAAATAAGAATGAGTCACCTCTCAAATATTGAGTATCTCTCTAATTAGGAAATGTCAATATCATAAACTAAAAATTAGTTTAAAATAGAGAACATATTTAGATATAAATAATAAATACTTTTTAAAAATCACTTATTTGAAATATGATAGGTTCATGAGCACCTGCCTTTCAAACCCTAGGCTCTGTAAAACAGTATTTCATGTGATCCTCTAATTACCCAAGGAGGTATATACTATTATCATATTTTTGTGGTTAAGTAATTCAAGACTCAAAGATGTTAAGAGACTTGTCCAAGGTCATACAGCTGAACATAGTGGAGCTTGGATTTGTCTGTTTTAAAGGAGGCATTAAATCTCTTTAGAACTTGACTTATTTTTGAAAAATAAGAGTACTATTACTTCTGTAAATGTATATAGTATATTTCTATAATCTTCATATTTCCAATGAGTTAGTCAACTGTTAAGAAATAGAAAATTTGTGAAAATACTATAGCAAAGAAAGACTAACCTGACTCAGTCAATTACTAATTTGTATCTTTTGTCTCCAGACTTCTATCTTCCTGAACACATTGTCAGTGGTCATCCAAGACTGCATTTTAATTTAGATACAAAGACATAAAAATTGGATTTCAGAGAATAGAGATATTTTGCTATTTACCTCTGTGGTGACAGACATAATTCCTGTCAGTCAGTCATCTAACTTCAACTAACCTCTGTCATCCCCCTCACCACTAAGGGGCAATACAGCAGCACACATGTCACTGTAATTAGCGTGCAGCAGCAATTTTCATTAGACCAATGATCTCCAATAAGATTTTCCCAAGGGCTGCATTCAGTTATGTGTAATCGTTAGGCGGGCCACACGTGTATTAGCATATAATTTGCACATGATTTGCATATGCATTTAAAGATTGCATCCTATTTCTCTGGATATTTCTAGTAAAAATGTAATTACTACAACATTGAAGGTTGTGATTTCTCTTTCTCTGCACTATCCCATCACATCTGACTCATGTCTCATGACAGAATAGTTCAGCAGAAAACCAGGAAAAGCCAGCAGGGAGGAAATAGTCAGTAGAGATGGTTAGGGTCAATAGAAATCTTTTTGGGGGCACTAACGATGAGTACTGAGAGTATATTGCATTAGACAGTTTGTCTCTTTTATAAGGATAAAGGAATAAATGCCCACTGGGTGGACCTTCTAAGAAATGTCTTTCTAGTTACTGCTGATATCTTGTTGAGCATCTTTTTTTCAAACCTCATTACAGGCTAAATGGCAAATTATCTATTATCACTTGGGAAATCTCAGTTACCTCTTAATTCTAATAGTGTAGTCACATAACAACTTTAACTGAGTTTTCTACTAAACCTAATTACTCTCTGTTTTGAGCACTAATTTTAAGTGGAGAGCTCTCTATTTCCTTTAGTATTTTTTAATTCATATGGACCAGTCCCACACACTTGGAGATCATACCCACTCCCAATTAAAGAGCTTCCTGGTG
The DNA here is from genome assembly GCF_029289425.2 of Pan paniscus. Lineage (NCBI taxonomy): Eukaryota > Metazoa > Chordata > Mammalia > Primates > Hominidae > Pan > Pan paniscus. The sequence goes on from NC_073262.2 coordinate 58,371,706, forward strand.
CATTCATATTTGGTTAGGTAAAGGAAAAGTTACAAGGAAGCGCACATGACTGGTATAGGACAAAATTTGTAAAAATTGGGAATAAGTACACATGCATAGACACAGACATTCTCACACATTTTTAAATACATATATGTTCTTATGTTTGTGAAAAAAAATTATTTTCTCCCTCTCTGACTTCTTCTGCAATCAATTCAAAATCTACATTTGTTTATCTGGGAAAATGTTCTTATTGCTAATTAGATAGAGATAGATAATACATAGATAATAGCTAGATGACAGAGAGGATCATAAAAATTCTGGCGGTTGTAGACTGAAGACATATAACTACTAGAAAAAAAGTAGTATAGTCCTATTTCCTCTATATGTTTCACCAGTGTTCTATTTATGCTTTGTTATTTCAGATGGTCAGAACCACGTAAGAAAATTGTTAAAAGCAGAATTTCCCTTACCTACTCTGGTGTTCTTTGAACTTCTAGGGCCAGGCCAGGAATCAGTAGAATGCTTTCAAATAAGGTCACACAATTTTTGGATGATAGAGCCAGGACTTGAACCCATACTTGTATAATTCCCTATTCTACCTTTAAAGTCTTGATTTTATGATCTCATTTATGTGCATAGTGAACAGACATCAGCTTCTGTTTTGTGAGTAGAACAAAATTAAGCAATTCTCAGTACTTTGTTCTTGCAGTTCATGATAACAAAGGACGCACAGAACAGAACTCATCTGTTGGCCAAACACTTAGTTAACATCCTCAACAGTGACTTAGTAGAAGATGAAAAGATACATCTTTTCCTGCATCTTCTTCTAGTCAACCAGTTCTTTTGTCCCAAATTCTAGTATGATTTGGCACTATCAGCAACACATATCTTTGGTTTACCCATTGTATCCCTGGAAAGTGAATGTATCTGTAATATAATAAATTATCTGTAAGCAATTTTTTATTGGATAAACAAGTATGAATGTATAACTGTTACACGAATTGTTTATAACATAGAAAGCAGTTCATGATGTATTAAGTAAAAATGTAGGCTACAAAGTTTTTTCTTAATAGTTTGATCCCATTTTGGGGTAAGGAAGACAGAAGGACACATATTAATGAATTTATAGTTCATTGATAGTGTGGAATTATGGTTTCTTTTTCATAAGTTTGTCTTATTTTTTCAAATGTATATTTTTATAATAAAAACAAAAATGTTGTACGTTTGTTTTTGTTTTATTTTAAATATAGTGGCCCCTTCTACTACATCTTGGTAGGACTTTATGGAACACAGTTGGAAAACCCACGTTATAATTAACAATCCAGGGTTCCAATATGAAATGTGGGCTTAACTTTCTTACTTAACAGCCCCATCTCCTTATTCAATTTACTTTTTGGTGTTATTTATGTAAAAATCTGCCTCTTTCTTTAAACTGAAACTGTCTTAAGACCAAAAGCACATATTATTTATTTCTGTGGTCATCTCATCCTGATGCCAACCCTAGTAATAAGCTCATATGTAGCCTGCACCCAAAAGATATTTACAAACATTTGTTCAATAGCTTAATTAAAACAGTAAGCGCCACAAAATTATATAGCTTACTAGTGAGTATATAATATAAGCACCCTTTTTGAAAATAAATCTGAAATTTAAAGAAACTTGGTAGCCTAATTTCTTAATGAACTCTATTGCCATTGGTCATGTCACTTCATAAATAAAAGTCGTTGATCACAAGGAAAACCAGACTAGAGCACCATCAATCATGTCCATTGGGGAAAAACAAAACACTTCAAGTAATATGTTTATGGTTCATTCTGTTCCTGATCACAAATAAATCATTAATTCAAAACTCCTGAAAGTAGTCATTTACCTAACCACAAAAGCTAAAGAGTAGGAAAAAAATTGTAATGCAAGAAAAATATATAAGTAAGCTTGAAATCATGAAAGAAGTGAAAGTATGAGAAAATCTCACCAAGTCTAAAGAACTTCTATATTTTTAACTTTAGGTTGAGGAATATCTCCATTGATTTCTTTTTCATAAAGAATGAATACTTGGGCTCAATGGCAAGGAAATTAGAATTATAATAACTTTTTTATATCAGAGCTAAACCCTACATAGTTTTATCCCACCCAAAATGATCCTTTTCAGGATAATCCATTAACTGAGGTTTCCCATTCCAATTTACTATTTTTTTTCTCCTACAGTACTGCCTAAACTGCATAATTTGATAAGACTGTGCGTATTCCTAGGCCTATGTGCAGTAACAGTTTAACCTTCCAGGTAACAATTGTGATAACACCTGAACCCAAAGGAATATCTCTAATTATAGACATTTCAGCCATCACAGCAGAGTGGAAAAAAATATTCCAAGCCAGTTGGATCTATAAGTGCTTTGGCTACACTTTAACTAAATAGATGCTTTTTGGTAGCAATGGCTCAATTAATAGTCTTCATGTTTCTTTCTGTGTTTGCTTTAGCCCTTGTAGTTTAGCACCTTTGGTGCGAAACAAATGTATAATCATGGCAGTAAGTCCAAAATTTTCCTTTACCTGCAGAACCAGCTTAACATTCTATATTATTGAAATTATATAGTAGTATAAACATGAATAGAAAGCTACTTAAACTGGAACCACAGAATAGCTCTTTAAACAAGCTCAAAGCACATCACCATTATTCTTTTCCAATCATTATTTATAAAGTTTTTGTTATTATACTTACCACACTAAGGATATATAATGACCTACACATTTCAGTACAGTAAAGAATAAACATTAGTTGCCTTAAGACCTTTTTAGAAATAGTTTTTTTCAACAAACCCGTTTGGAAAAAACATGTATCTTAAAATACAAACTTCAGAGTTCCATTTCTACTTTTGGCAGACTCTGTTTCAATTACCTATAAGCCTAAGTAATTCATATAAATTTCTTCTTCTTCATTAATATTGAGCACCTGAGAAAAATCATATAAGGCTTTCAGAATCCAGATTTTCACTAGATAAATAGCAAAATGAAATGATTATTATTCATGATATCAGTTGGCCTCTTCAGATACATACCTATGACTGTAGGTATGTAAATCTACCATGTTTAACTGAGTACATCAGCACTGCAGATTGAATTACCCACAACCCAGGGACAGAAATAATTATATTAAAGCTCATTTCAAGCCATGTAGTTCTCTATTAGTAATTGTATTGGGCTATTGAGACACAATCATTAGAGACATAAAATGGTCATTTTGTATATTAGTAGTAAAAGAAAAAATCGTAAACTTTTAAGGAGAATTCATAAAATATGTACTTTTGACTCCCAGTTAAAACATTGATTAAATTGGATGCTACAAAAAAGGGCACTAAAAACTAGGAAACATCACCAAGGAGGGTGACTACCAACAACCACCTAAACTTTTTACAAGCATCTAGTCACCAATAAGGTAGCATGCACATGGCTTCAAACACCTATTTTATCAAATGCACCTGGAAAACTGAGATGCTCCCATCAAACCGCTGAATGCTTTATCTGGGGAAAAACTGACAGCCAAGGAACAACCCTGAACTGAAAGAGATGGAGAGTGTTGCCCATATTCTGTAACTCAATTTTTTCCTGAGAAATGTCAAAAATTTCTAATTAACAGATTACTCTACTTTACATAATGAATATTTTTTATTATAATTATTCTAAGAAAAACATATCTAATTGAACAACTCTTTTTAAAACATTCACATTGTTTTGTTTTACTATAACTGTCTCTAAACCTTGGTTTACAGCACATTATACTGCTTTTGTGTAAACTTACAAATACAGGTAAATGCTTCACATGTACTAAACTATTTGCTCCTCAGAACAAAGTGTTGTGAGTACTGTAACTAATCTCATTTAAAGGAAAGAGAACTAAAGCACAAAAAGGCATAAGAATTTGCCCAAAGTTACACAGCTTGGAAGAAACAGATCTTGGATTCAAACCCAGATATTACGGCTCTAGAGCCCATCTTCTAAACACTACGTATTTACTTTCATCAGTTCCAAAGTTTACCCTGAACATTGTTAAGACAAATTCACCATTTCTTACTTCTATTTATGAAAGTTTAAGTATTTAAATATTCAATGTTTTCTCTTGTCCTCAAAAGAAAATTGAGACATGAGAAGGCAGTGAATAATGGCTTTATACATCACACCCCCAAAACCTCAACCTTTCCCCACCAACCCCTTAACTGGTGACTATGTTGAAGTGAGTTAATGAAATTAACTACTTCTTTTTTAAGCTTAAAGGATCTATCAGTTAATCATTTCTTTTTTACAAAACCTTCCTTCATACTACACATTGAAAGGGTTAAATGTGATTTCTGCAAAAATCCTTGAGGGCAATGCTATTAATAGAAAAAGGCAAAATTAATTGTACTACGTATCTTTTAGGCACATTGGTTTTTAATGCTGAGGACTTAGGCGCAAGCAATCCCTCCACAAACTATGTACAGTATATATGAAAATACAAATATTTTTATTATATATAATATAAACATAGTATATATAATACAAATATATTATTATATTACTTATTATATATATCACTCTCTCTCTAGGTGTACTATCTCTCCATCTAGAGAGAAAGAGAGTGAGAGAGAAAGACAGAGAGAAACCCAGAAATAGAGAGACATATCATCCTGGAGCTGCAGTTAGACTTAGGCAGAACTTATACTTCAGAAATAGTGTCTCTGAAAAATCAAAGTATAAACCAATATAAGCACGAACATGATACATAACTGACTCACAGAAAGTATGATACAAGAGCTAAGGAGTCCCTCACCACATGTTAACTTCCTACAGTGAGTTCCAGAATTCTCTAAGATGGAAACATGTAGGAGAGGCAATAACATACCTCATAGAATTTTAGAAATTCGGAAAAGAGTTTCATGGCCTCTTCTGGTCCCTCCTAAATTAAGTCATTGATATCACCCATAGGTTACTTGTCTGATTCCTATACTCATCCTGACCAGATTTGGAATCAATTAACTTTTATTCAATCTATTTTACCATTTTTAATAACAGGTCAGGAGTCTCACAAATATTATCTCACTATTAGTCCCAATTTTACAAATGAAGGAACTGAGGCTCGGAGAAATTGAGAATCCCATATGTAGGCCATAAACGGCAGAGCTGGTATTCAAACTCACATCTGCTGACTTTATAAAAACAAGATTTTGTTAAAGTACTAATTTCATGTTGTGCCTGAAATTAACTGTACTTCCAAAAAGCTGCCATGCTTCTGTCTGACCCTAAACCATACGAACATGGATATATTTTGGCAGTAGGGCTTTGGTCTTAGCTTTTCTGTAAAGACTCCTTTGACTTGAGGCTCAGCCTACTTAGCTAGAGCCCTAAGCCATGTCTAGTTTCTGCCAGCCTGCTTTTCACGAGGGCACATTTCTGATGTCTCTCTCCCTAGATTCTACCCAGCTCCTATTACGTTCCTCCTGAGTCCATGAACTGCTGGTCACAAGGACTAATCCTCTTTAACTTCATTTCCAGTAGCCAGGGCAGTAAGAGATATGTTTAGGAGAAGAATGGGAAAGAACAGATTTTAACTATTTCATAGTTATATCAGACTAAATCTACATAAAGATACAAAAATACTTGCAAATTGGATAAGACTTTATAATTTACAAAGTGCTTTCCATTTAAGACTTTAGCTTTACAATGAGAATTCCCATTTAACAGATAAGAACACTTTGCTTCAGAAAGAATTAATGCTTTATTAGGACTGCCTTATAAAGAAAGAAATTCTGAGCACTCTTAGTCATTGCCATCCAATTTGAAATCTTAAATAATAAACCTACTTTTTAATAGGTTATTTTAATTTTAGTTTATTTCTAAATATTCTTAGTGGTACTTTCTATCAGGATAAATCAATCATATTGTAACTTTTTAAATGATACTTAAAATGCAGTTTGGTTATGGTCTCAATGATTACTACCTATGGAAGGACACTTCAAATGCAAAAATATCCCTATTGACTTTTTGTTTCCAGATATGTGAATCTCAAATTGTCTGCATTTGTCAGTCTGGAAGAAATTTTGATAGTCAAGTTCTATTGCGTTGAACAAAGCTGATCTTTTGCTCTCTTGTTCATCACTACAGAGGGCAGCAACAGACAGCAGAGCTCAGCCTTACACAGGAAATATTAAAAGTTTCTAGTAAACAAGAAGTTTAAAGACAAAGTCATGCTTTAATCACACCAAATTTTCTTTTGCCTTTATGCAGTTTAAAATTAATGACATCTATAAATTTTCATATAAATTAGCAGAAAAATGGAAAAGTACTGGGAAAGACTGGATTCTTTCAAAGGTTAAGTCTCTGATGTTTTGTACTTATGCCAAAATCAGCATTAAACAATAAACATAAACTGTGTGTCATACAACATTGAGACAAGTAAAATTTATTCCGTTTTTTTCTTGCCATTTTTCTTACTCATGCTTGTTTTATTTTATAAATCTCTGTCTTAACAAGTACTTTATATAAACATTTATTCTCATAGAATAAATACTATTGTTAAAATGTATCCAAACTTACTTTCAATAGCTAAGAACTTTAAAAGCCATGGTGTTAAGAGAAGATTTACCTGCAAAGTGCCCTCAGGACAGAAATGATTGTGAATTGCAGTTTGCAGGGGAATGAAGTCTGTACTTGCTTCATAGGTTGGTTGCATAGGCCTAAGACTGATTGTACATGCAAAGGAGGGCAGCAAAGATCTTATGATCAAAAGAGAAGAAATGACTGACAACACAGAGCTAGTTCAAAGGAACTAATGGAATAATTAGTCCCAAAAAGACCAAAAAGACTGAAGAATTCATGATGTCATAAAAAGCAGAGCTACTTAAATTGGATTAGAAAATAAAAATGACATGAACATTGTAAATATTCACAGATCACATCATTGACGTGTAATGTGCCGTTAAATGATGTCAAATTAAAGGGGAAATTACATGTGTTAGAACTAGGATGAATAAAAAGAAGACATTTAAAGATACATGGTTCTTCAAGTGAAAATTCCTAACATATATTACATAGATGATCATCACTCAGACAGAAAAACTGGGTGAATGAAATGTAAAATAAAATATGGGGGAAAGGATACTGACTAAAAACAACTCATTTTCAAATATCATAAATGGTAGTTAACTTTAGATTTTAGAGGAATTATTTGGGGATTTTCTTTTACATAAAGCAAACTCAAACATGGTTATTATAAATAACTGATAACTGCAATTTATTTCTTAAAATCTGTCCTAGGGTTAGCCCTAAGTATTGAATTAGTATGTACGTTTGTCGGAAAAGGAAAGAAGGGTTAGGCCTATTTCAATTTCCACGTTCTCCATTTTCTCTTGCTAATTGTATATGTTATTTGAATCAGCTCAATTATTTGGGAGCTTGTTTGGAGCTTATATAAGTAATAAAAAGAAAAACACAAGAATACTGTATAAAGTAAGTGTAATGTTTGTCCTTTCCTGAGTTTCAGAAATATCCCTTGCATTTCTGCAATATATATAACATATAAACCATTAACATATAAACCAATCTGAATTAACACACAGCTCAAATACTTCCAAAATGCATATAAATACATGGATAGCTTCGGGGTAGTCCATAAATGTTTACCAAAGCAACATTTTCATTCCTGATGTATCTTTTTTTTTGACAAATGACTTAGAAACTATTATATAAAAATCATTCACCTTTTAACTGACTCTTAGTTTCTGTTTATTTATTTTTACTAGCAGTAAGTTCAGCTTTACCTGAATCTTATGTCATATTAACTAGATAGCAAGTACCTTTCTTATATTGACGCTTATTGTTAATAGCATTTAGCATTCTGTACTATAACCTTAGTACCTCAAATTGACAGAAGAAGCAAAGTCAAGATAAACAATAGACATTATACTCCTCCAAGTCGACTAACATTCAAAAGGTACTATAAGTGCCCAATATAACTTTTCTCTATTCTCAAAAATTCCCTAGGTCTATTTTTGGTCTATGAAAAGGCCAGTGTGTTAAGGTAAAAAAATGTAATCCAGGTTGCAATGAAATATTTTTTTAAATGCATTATCAGTAGGCATAATCCCCAGTCTTAAAGCATTTCACAAAGCACATGGAACTTGCTCCAGCTCATTATATTCTCCACAAGAGAACAAACTATCAGACAATGTGGTTTGGGAAGCAGTGTTTGTCTGGGTAATGATGGAGACCACATCTCCTTCCCAGGCTTGTGGTCCTAGGGAACTCTATAAGAGCTCATTCCTCAGAAGAGAGAATGAAACATGTGGAGCAGGCATGGCAGAGTGCTTCTATTATGGTCCAGGCTAATTTATTCATAGACAGAAAAATGGCATGCTTACATATTGCAAACCAGTGTATAAAATTTCTGCTTCTTTTCAGCCTAAAAAAAAGGGCATTAATTGTTTACTACTTCAGACTTCACTTATACGGAAAAAAATAGATTTGTTGTTGTTGTAGGAAGAAAGGGAGGGAATCTACTATAAACTAAGTTCTGTACTAGTCACTTAATATACACAAATATATGTACTGTATTAATTTTATTCCTCATAATAATGAAGAAATGATATCAGAGAAATCAGCCATACAAGAAGCTAATTGTAAATGTAAGAATTCAAGTCCATTTTGTCTGACTTCAAAGCTGATGATCTTTCTTTAATAGACGTATCAAAATCTCATATTATGTAATCACTATATTTAACAACAAATTTGGGCCTAATTTGGGAATAAAATTTTGGTCTTTACCCTAGAAACTATTACCTTACAGAAAGCCAATTAGTGTCAATAGTATGAAAACCAGACAATATGAGACTTAAAATTTGTATCTTTTTTTTTTTTTTTTGAGACGGAGTCTCGCTTTGTCACCCAGGCTGGAGTGCAGTGGCACGATCTCTGCTCACTGCAAGCTCCACCTCCCAGGTTCACGCCATTCTCCTGCCTCAGCCTCCCAAGTAGCTGGGACTACAGGTGCCCGCCACCATGCCCGGCTAATTTTTTGTATTTTTTTTTAGTAGAGACGGGATTTCACCACGTTAGCCAAGATGGTCTGGATCTCCTGACCTCATGATCCGCCCGCCTTGGCCTCCCAAAGTGCTGGGATTACAGGCATTAAAATTTGCATCTTTACCCATCATCAAGCTGTTTGATTTTGAGCAAGTCACTTAGCCTCTCTGTGCCATAATTTCCCATCTGTAAAAATGGAATAAAGATAATAACAATACTGCATAGGGTTGTTCTGAGAATTAAAGTAGTTATATATACAATGAACTTGGAGCAATACTTAGCACAGGTGTGCTATATTAATTCAATGCAAGCAATGTCAATCCACAATTTAAAAAATTGATAACATTTTTATTAACACATCTCAGAAATATAAGAAATTTGCAAACTAAACTTACAACTGTTGTGTGGAATTTTGGGTGGGATATATCCAGAAAAAAATCATTGATAAGAAAAATGATGAAGAAATACAGAGAAAAAGATGAAAATGTGAGAGAATGTAAATGAAGTAAATGATTGAAATAACTGCAACAGGTTATTTAGAATTAATCATAGACACTTAAATATGCATTAAATTCCTAGTTCTATTAAGAAGAAAAAAATAAGATTAGGTTTCTGTTCCTGAAACTTAAGTAAATCACATTCCTAATATAATTTTTCAAAACCAGCTTAAAGTTTCCGGGGATACTAATTTGATTTTATTTTGAAGGGTGGATGGTAAAGGACTGGATTCTCCTTTCGCCCCATATCCTGCAGGTGAGGAGGAAAAGAAAGAAGGGACACTCACTCTAGCAATGGTTAATTTTTACAAAGTATTTGGAACACTTCAGAAAATCAGTATAGACTATACTAGCATGGAAGCTTTTGAAGGATTAATAAATCTGTTCTGAAGATTCCTACTGCAGATGTGGCAGGTAGGAAGGGTATATATGGCCTAAGGTAAAACTCTTGACAAGACAGAGGGTGTCTGGATTCTGCATTGGCCTAGGATATGACAAGTGATTGTAAATTTCCTTTTGCAGTCTATAATCTTGTCAGAAAGTAATGCAATCCTCTCTGTTGCAATTTTCATTAATATTTAGACTAACTTTAATGTGGAAAATGGACCGAATACTGGGTACAAACTGTTTTATTGACTCAACCAGTAGACAGCCTTGTAGTTTTACCAATGTTTCTAATTCGGTTGCAATGATTTGATCATTAACATCGTACAAAGGATTTTTATACACATACCCTTACTTACATTATCTGTGGGTTATTTTCGGAGTTATATCATATCTCAAAGAAAAGTAATTCTATAATATATCAGAATGTTCCCACATTTTATCAAGTATATCAGTAACAAATGGTTCTAACTGGTGACTAACAGAGAAAGCAATATATAAAAAATAACATTATCATAATGTTTAAGTAAATTAACCTATTTTAGGCATAGTATAAGCAGTATGATTTGATAAAGACTATTTTCAATCAATATAGGCACTCATCATAGTGGAAATGATCACAAATAATGTGGATTTACTCTGCAACATTGAGAAAATGCAAATAAAGTCAGATTATCAACCACAAAAAGTACTTTTCTAATCTCTTTCTTGTTTCCTGGAAAAATGCAATGAGGACAAGAATGCCCAATTGTATTCTAAAGCATTCCAGCCCCATTCCAGGGGAAAAGTTAGCAATAGGATCTTAATATGTAATCAATTGCATAGTATCAAGAATAAAAATTTCAAAAAATAAAAATATTTGAATATTTTCCTTAAGATCTTTTAGAAATCTTGTTCCTATTTTCTTGTCTGTGTTATCCTTATGACATTCTATCTGAAGAAATAGCAGTATGGATTCATTTAAATTGATTGAATAAGAGTTCCATCAAAACAAAATAATTTTTGTTTAAATATAAAGAGGAAAAGTCAATCAATAGGTCTTTATTCATAAAAATTATATTATTATTTGAGCTAAGCATCATTTCTAAATACATGTATATGTAGTTCTCTGAGCTAAAATAATATGTTTTTTTCTCTCATTGATAATGAAAGAAATTCAATGATTCTAGAAATTATTCAGCTAAAGAAGGTGGTTAGTCTAGCATCCAGAAAGCACCAAAAGATGTGATAGCTTTGACAAGGACTCATAAAGAGGGATTACATTTATTCTGCTAGATTGCACCAGAGCTACAGAGAGAAAAGTTTCAGTTTATCACAAGGAAAATTTTTAGAAGATGGCACATGTTGGCTTCAGAAACATTAATCTAGACACTGTGTAAATTATTTTGTAACAGTTACTGTTCTCTGGATATCTTCTATGAACAACCAGAAATGGAGGAACCAATAAGAAATTGTAACTCCACTCTAACAGTTCACGTATTTTGAAGTATTAGAAAAGCTGATTGGTGAAGGCATTGGAGGTTTTTTTTATGGAACAGAGTCTTGCTCTGCTGCCCAGGCTGGAGTGCAATGGCGCAATCTCGGCTCACTGAAACCTCCACCTCCTGGGTTCAAGCAATTCTCCTGCCTCAGCCTTCAGAGTAGCCAGGATTACAGGTGCCCATCACCACACCCAGCTAATTTTTATATTTTTGGTAGAGACAGAGTTTCGATATGTTGGTCAGGCTGGTCTTGAACTCCTGACCCAGGTGATCCGCCCACCTCAGCCTTCCAAAGTGCTGGGATTACAGACATGAGCCACTGTGCCCGGCTTTTTTTTTTTTTTTTGTCCAGTTTTTATTTTTAGAAAACAGTTCATTAAACTCATGTCAACTTCACATTAGTTATATATAATATAAATTAATAATATAAATAAAACATTCTTCTAAACATCTAAATAGTTTGAGCATGGTTTACCGCATCATTAGGCAGAACATCTCCTTTATGTTATTGCTGATATAGGTATTTCTACAATTTTAGCCTTCATTAGAATTTAGCCTTAGATTCAAGGTTGACTCAGTATTTAGTACTTAGAAATAAGTTTACATTTGTAATAATGTATATATTTTGTTTTATTCCTCAGTTTTTAAATTTTGATTCCTGGAGATATAACCTCCTAGTAATGTACTCTTGCAGATGATTCAAAGGATGGATATAAACCTTTTCTTACACAAAATTGAGAAATGCAAAATAATAAGTAGCTAAAACATAGTATCTTCCACTGTGATTGTTCTAGAGTCAATGCTTAATCTAATTTTCTGATCAAGTTATGCCTCATACATTTTTTAAGTAATAAAAAGGCATTACTTTAAATTAAAAATATTTGCCTCTGGTATGAGCATAAAGTATATTCAGAGTAGATGTCATTCTTTAAAATATATTTTAAAATGTTGGCAAATCTTTATTGATTTTAGAATCTAAACATAGAAAAGCTAATTTGCAAAAGGATCAAACAAACAAAAAATCAAAGCAAAAGACTAGACAGCCAGGCACGGTGGCTCACACCTGTAATCCTAGCATTTTGGGTGGCCAAAACAGGAGGATCACTTGAGCTCAGGAGTTCGAGACCAGCTTGGACAACACAGTGAGACCCCCATCTCTAAAAAAAAATATGAAAATCAGGTGAGTGTGGTGTTGCGTGCCTGTAGACCCAGCTACTCAGGAGGCTGAAGGGAGGATCATTGTAGCCTAGGAGGTCAAGGCTGCAGTTAACCATTTTCATGCCACTGCACTCCAGCCTAGGTGACAGAGCAAGGCCCTGACAAAAAAAAAAAAAAAAAAAAAAGACATAGTTTTTCTTTAAGAACATAAACTTGGATAAAATTACTTTTATCCGCTATGGTTTCTGTTTATTGCCTTACTGAAAATTGATAGTATTTGATACCCATCTTCTGGATTCTTCAGCATTACACAGACACAGCCAAAGAGTCAAGACAGCTCCTAAGAAAAGGAATCTGTTTGCTTCCTACTTAGTAAAAGCTTGTTTATAGAATAAAACAGAGGCGAATGAGCTATAATCTGAAATTTTAATTTGCCCTACAATTAATTCACATAATTTGTGAAATGGTAAGTTATTGATTATCCTAGCTACAAAGATTGCTATCTAAAACTTCTCACATGCAATCTCTGCTTCATACTCTAGTCTTATAAAAGGGAAACCTAGTAAGGAATACACTAAAAATTCTTAAACACAAACATTGTCAAGGACATAATATTCTTTCAGAAGTTAAGGTTGCCCTCAGCTTTTCTGCACAAATTGACTTCGCAGTAAATCTAAAGTAAATTTTCCCAACTTCTCTCCCACTTTCCACTCTAATTGATTCTCCATGAAACTGCTGGGGTTGTCTTCCTAAACAATAATAATAACAAATGAAGAAGAAAAGAAAGAGAAGAGGAAAAAAATGGTAGATAAAAGGGAAATTAGGACAGACGATGTCATCCAGCTGCAGAGACCTGCAAGGTGCTTCTCACTCTGTTCCATTCTTGACTCATCGATTATGGTAGTGCTCCACCTTCCCATGATTCAGCAACAGTGGCACATCTATCTTTCAAGATGATAGACGCACACCCTTTCACACCCTAATACTCCTTTCTTCTTATGCTTTTCATTCATCCCAGAATGCCTCCCCCATCTATTTTTCTTATCTCTTACTTAATTAAGAACTTGGTAAAACGTGACTTCTTTCATGAAGCTTTTCCTAATATTTCAGGTAGAATTTGTTGTCCCTTCTGATGTGCTCTTATTGCAACTAGATTATAAGCTCCTTCAGAGCAGAGATCATATCATGGTTGATGATAATAAATGCTTCCTGGATTTAATTGAATTGAACTTCAGCCTCATCTCAAATAAAACTTTCTCCATTGAAGCATTTTCTGATCTTCTGTTAAATACGTCTCTTTCTTCTCTTAAGTGCTGTGATTCTAATTCTTTTATGCTTCTGATTTTATTTTTATATTATAATTCATATACAAAAACATCACTCTCAATACACATTGCATAATACTTGATGGCAAGAAGATTGTGGTTTCTGGCATATTCTCTAGAGTCAGTTGCATATCACATGAACTCAAATATTAAATAGATTTTATATTTTTCAGCAATCTTTAAATATATACATATTAATATTTTAAATTCCTACACTCAAACTTACATGGCCAAATTTGGTACCAAATTTACAACACTGTGTGATTTCTCTATAGGATCCTAAGCTTCAAAACTATAACAAAACTTGAGAGTGGTTATATTTAGATGTCACTATAAAATCATTTTAGTTTTATTTTTAAATGTGAATTTTTGAGTTACACATTTCTCATAATTCAAAAACAAACATTTTGAAAATAGGATATACAGTATTTACAACATGATTGCTATAAATTCATTTGAGTCTCATAAAACCTCTGCTCTGAAACTTAGCATATTAATAATATGATTAGATCCAAAAACACATGGCTAACTTATGACCAAGAAAGGCAAATTTTAGCTACCTATGAACAATCTAAATGATCTTTCCCTCTCAATATAGTACTATTGTCATTATTACAAAATTAAATTGTTCTTGAATACTTTTGAAGTAAAAAAAAAAGCAACAATTCTGTTTTATTCAACAGAGAAATAGTGCAATGTGTTATTGTAACCTGACTTGTATCTTACTTGTAAAGTACTGGAAATTATTATTTTAAATTACGATGTTAGATTAGATTTTCTGCAGCTTACTGTATTGTAATGTAATATAATTGCTAAATGCAAGTGAGATACTGTACAGCTTTTCCATAGAGTTGTTCATGAAAGCCAAACATTTTACATATTACAGTGAAGAGCATGTTATTAAGAAACAAATTATAATGAAGCTTAACTTAGTATGAAGACCAGATACTGTAGCTTTATAATGGGTAACAGTATAGTAGGATATATATATATATATATATATATATATATATATATCAAGTCAACTACCCAGTGAAAAATTCATTTATCAAGAACATTAATTATGGCAGGAGTGATAGCACTGTACTTAAAGATTTTCACTTGTTCCCATTACTGGATGTTGGAGTTACCCATGAGAGTTATTTTAGCTTCCAAACACTGACCAATGTTCTGTGCCTAATAAAGCCTGGGACTCATCATACCCCAGGGAGATGTGAAGGAAGTAAATTCTGTCTGGCAACTTTCAGGATAAAAAGTCTTTATTTCATTCATCTGTAACTAGTATTAATTGCTAATTACTTTTTCACATGTGAATATCTTTTCTTTTCAACTGTGTTCTAAGTTCATGAAGACAAGCACTATACCTTACACTCTTTCTTCGTCACCCTCAGTTATACAGGAAAGTTGATTTGGAATCAGCCCACCAAATCTGTCTCTAACTAGCTGTACAAGATGGGGAATTAATTTAATCTCCTTGCAGATAATTTTTTCTCTAAAAAATAGGTTGCTCCAGATGACCTCTAAAGTCTCTTAAAAATCAAATATTCTGTGAAGTATGATCTCAAAAGTGTTCAGAAAAATAACTGTGAACTGCTTAAATACAGTAAAAAAAATATTTTTAGAAACCAAGGTGCTATGGGGGAAATGTGTATAAATACACAAATAATAAAATAAAAAACAATGGCATTATTTAAATTATAATATTCTGGGAACTCTCAAAACCATCCTTGAAGTTGTTGAGGATCGTCACGTAATTGTCATCCAATCACATTGAAGCATTTGGTTCTGCCTAAGACATCCCATCTTTGTACATTTGTGAGGAAAGCATTTTTGAGAGAAGAGGAAGGTGAAACCACAGCAATTAGTACTACAAATATCAAAATGGCCTACAAATTATAAAACAAAACTTCTCAAAGATATGTTTCTTACTCTTTCTAATCATAGTGTTCATTAAATAAAGCATAATAATATTTAAAAAAAAAAAAGAAAAAGAAAAGAGCAGAGACACCAAATGGGTTTGTTGCAGTGCAGAAGAAACCAGCTCAAAAGCAATTTATTATTAATGCCTGAATATTCTTGCTAAACAGTTCTGATTATTTCACAAGAAAGAGGTCAAGGTAGTGGAGAAAGGGATTTAATCAAATAAACTCTCAATCTCTCTCCAAATAGCATTTTCATCCAGCTGCATGTAAATTCATCAGATGACTAGCCTCCAAAAGCACAGGCAAGGTTAATCTGCTATGACTGTTAAAACTTCTATGATATGCCTATTGAATAAAGATTTAAAATGGGATGAACCATGCAAGTTACCCCAAATCAGATTTTTTTTTGCTCATAAAATACACGATATATCCATTGTTAAAAACAAACAAACGAACAAATAAGCCAAATTCTTTTCATCTAAGTTAGAGTTTATTACGATTTCTTAAAAAGGGATCTTGATGATGTGTAGTTTTCATTTATCATGATTTTTAGGAGTAGCTGGCCTCAGGTTCCAGGAATCCTAAATACATTTATCCTGTCTGGAATCAGCTTAAAAACTTTAACATGTCAAAAATCAAAAAAGAGAAGGTTACAATAAGTGTTAAAATATTTTTTAAAGTCATGCTGATTTACTTTTACTTATATGAAGATTATAAAATGAATTGTATTGTTTTCCGAAGGTAATATTGCTGGCAAATGTTATCACGTACATACATTTGATGATTTATTACTTAAAAGGTAAATTTAATTTTCATTTATGTTTTTCAAGAGAAAAAATAGATGAACACAACATCAGCAAAGAGGTATATTCGTGTGCATTTTCATAAATAAGAAAAATGCACTGTATAGATAAGATTTTGCTGATTTATTTTTGCCTGCTTCATGCTCCATGAAACTTTATAATTGTGTATAAATATATTGCAAGAGTTAAAATTATGTTTTCAAATATGGCAAGGTATTCCAACATGTTTTACTTGGAGGATGAAGAATTCTAAATTCATTTTCTTTAAAAAAATGAATTATGCTATATAGATTTGTTTCTATAGTTTTAAAAAATGTAAATGCAGAAATGACCTTTGACAAAAATATATATAATTTACCCTCAGTAATAAGTAATTTAAGTGGTATTTCCAAACGAAGCAAATGTCACGATAATAAACATATATATGAAGGCTTTTAAAGAATCCATGATATCTTTACTATCTGAATGCTCAATTTGTCCATTTTTTTATATTTATAATTTTAAAATCCATATGAAAATATACTACACCATGTAAATGCTTAGTTCAGTCTACGGCTACATCAATAATCCTTAAAATACCTTTCTTTCCTGCCAAATTTATAAGATTTGCTTTATATTGCGTATTTTATTTCTATACTTAAGAAATCATGCAGCATTTAATAAATCTTCTTCAGAAGAATTAAAGTGTTTTTTTCTGCTGGCATTCTTTGCCCTCTAAGCTCTCAGCACCTTTCTTGAATCTTAGACACCATTTTACATGAGGACAATTTCTAAAAAGCAAAATATAACTGTCTAATTAAGGGCTGTATGATTGGCTAGTTCGCGGTCTCTGTGACAGTTGTGACAAATACACATATTGGCACAGCCCTAACCTCACTTCACAGTTTGCAACACAAAGATGGTATTTTCAGAAATGTGGAGAACACTCTGATACAAAGCTTCACCTTGTCTAGTGCTATTCCATTTAATTTTTTATTAACTGCCTGAACATATGCCATTCTAGAAGAGGGTAATAGTTACAAAATGTCAGCAGAAACATTTAAACTGCTAAAATGTAAATGATTTTATAAATTTGTAATGAAAGGTAATTGTCATGTGGGAAAAGTAACAGAAAAACAGATAAGTGTAAATGTAAAACTGGTAAAGAAAAAATACATCTTATTGGTTGTAGGTAGGAAAACCTAAGTATATTTTAATAAGTACTGTAAGTAGTATTTAAATAAAATTAGATTCATACACAGAAAATGTGAATTCTATAATATTTTATTTTATAACATTAGGAAAGTTCATAACAATGACAAGAACTCATAGAACTTTAATGTGTTAAATTCAGAAAACAGTAGGACATTAAGATGTTTCACCTCATTTAAAAAAACAAATAAATCAAAAAAGGATAATATAAATAAAAAGTGTCTTTGGTATCAGCACAATAGCTTTAAAGCACAATATTCAAATATGATTAGTGTGTTTCCTTAGTTTCCACCACAGTGAAAAACAATTTAGTGATTAATCCCTTTAGCAACATAGTGCTGGGTCAGTGCTTTCAGATATGTCAAGAACGAGAAGACTCCGGCAAGGAATTGAGTATTTCCTCAGCCACCACACACAGCAACCACCTTCCAGTTAGGTTTGCGGGCAACCATCTTTAAATGCTTGAGCTGTTCTGCGTGGCCATGACAAGATTTGCAATTCTCTACGTTTATTTACACACCATCACCCCAACTAGACATCACATGGAAGTGGCATGGTCACAGCTGACCCCAGGGTAGTCCCTGTCTCTGCCGATCCAATTTCATCGTGCTCTGCAATTGAACTGCAGTCATACTGTAGAGGATGTATGCACAGGACTCCGTGCCACAATAAAATTAGCAGAAGCTTGTCAGGGGGCATTTTTCTGTTTTACAGTGACAGACCCTGGACAAATAGGTCTGCTTTCCAGAAATCCATAGAGGTCTGGCTCTCTTGAAATGTATATGAGCCCAGCATGTTTATGTCACTGTTCTATATGGTAAGCCTGTTACATGATAGTTTGAGAACAATGTGAAGCCTTTGCGCTGTATTTTCCATTTCCTCTTCACAGTTTTCAGGGGCTTTAAATTACATATGAATAGACTACTTATTTTCGGTTTGTAGAAAAACAGCTTCTGTTTAGTAGCAGTAACTGAGGAAACAATGCATTTTTTCTTCAGGAAAAAAATGCAGCACAGATCTATTGTATGTTGAAAGCAAAAGTTCAGATAGAATTTTTTTTGTAGTTTGATATGAGTAGATAAATCAAACATCAAAAGTCTCTTTCCTGAACCCTCATTGTACCTGTAAAATTAGGTATATCAAAAGGAAAATCTGTGTAAGAGTATACATTTAAAGTATACTTGCAAATAAATTTGAAAGATTATTTCTTTAAGATAAAATGTTAAAAGAATAATATGGTAAATAGATACATTTTACTTGTGGGTAGAACACTTTAAAATATAATATGTTTTGTAATCGACACTAAAGTAATTTTGTTAGATATTCTGTGCAGTTCTTACATCAAACATTCTCAAAAGCCCTGGGATCATTTTATATTCACTGGAAGACAGAAAGAAATCCAAAACCTAGTTAAATAAATTGTTCATTTATTCCTTCCCTTTTATGCACCAAGATCTACATGTGGTCATTAATTATAAAGAGACTATTATAGCACCATATTTTCATTCAATACGATGTCCTGGTATATATCAAAGAAGTCCCATAATTAAAACAGAAGGGCCACAATGACAATTAAAATTACAATCTATATGGGGAAAGAAAGTACAGTTCTGCAATTTTTCACCCTGTCACTGTCAGCTGCATGGAATATTCTGGTCACGTCTCTTGCAAAGCAGCCTAAATTCTTCTTCACCAATGCAACCTCAAAAGCATTATCAGCACCTAAGCAAAAGCCTATGCAAGTATAATTTAATACGAAGCCACAGTTTGCAAGTAATAGCGTATAAAGTGATATTTAAGTGGTGTTTTAAGCACACTTCTGATGGCTACAGCCACTTTTCCCTGGTAAATGCGTTTTCCTTTGAGTAGTGATTATGAGTCCTAGGTGAAGAGGTCCTGTGTGCAGGTCTGTCTGTAAGCCTTACTTCCAGCTGCCAATCTTTACTTCACAGTGAAGAAAAAGCCACATAGCACCTTGTTCTTACTCTTGTATGCTGTCATCCCCTGAGCCTGATAACACAAAATCATTTCCACGTAACACTTTCCTGCTTCTGCCTCTTAAACCTTGAGACCTACACATTGTGCATGCACTTGCACCCTTGGCAACCGGCTCCCAGGAAGCCCCTTCTTTTGAACCATCAGAGTCTTCTAAGGGACTATTTTTAACACTTATCTTGGTAAATATCTGCATTAATGGAGTACAAAGCTTTTTGGTAGCAATATGTATTTGCTACAATTTATTGTCTATAAAAGTCATGAACAGTGAATTATTACTCTCAAAATTGTGTTTTTCTTTATAATAACTTTAAACTGAGTGCTCATATATGAAGCATGCAATGGAGAGTGAGAAGGTTTTGTATAATAAAACTGTGACATGGTCATTTTTTCCAGTTTTGCATTACGGAGACACACTCATGCATGGTGCTTTTTAAATTCTTATTATGTGTGAGGTCAGGGGGTCGAATGTCAGAAAGTACTGTTAATTTCACGGGGTTAGGGGAAAGTAAATTCAGAGGGAATACAGATCACTTAGCACAGAAAACCAGCTCCTCTGAAGTTTGGTTTTACATTTGTTAACCATATCCTTCAGCTGACGAACCATTGAGACCACGGTGACATTCTGGTCCCAGATATAATGGCTTGACATGCTGCAGTGAGAGTGTGATTCCGTCGCCCTGCTCCCGTGCCAGCCTCAGCCTTCCTCTGAATCAGTGAAGCACTAAAACTCCACACAACTGGAACTGAACAAAGCATGTTGCCATTTTGGCTGTGATGTTTAAATTATAGAGAAAGCAGTCAGGATGTCTTAAAGTTCAATCTGACAAGAAATGTAAAATATATTTCTGTCTTCATTCTCTGGGAAGGTAGCATCTCATCCTGCACAGTATCACTACCCAGAATCCTTTTAAAGTGGTTTGTAATAGAACATCAAAGACCAAATTTTTGCATTTCAGGGTTTTCTGCCTAATCAAAAAGATATCTTAGCATTGGGCAAAGCTTCTGGGGGAAAATAGTATCATAGATAATAATGCCTTATTCAGTTGGTGGTGTAAAGATATAGTTTCTTTATTTTACCTGTTTGTCTTGTAAGACAAAATTAACATGCCGGCACACATATAGTAGGCACGGGTTATACAACTAACTACCAATAATGATGAGTTAAAATAGCCCATTTTATGGTGATGATAGCTGAGTAATAATCAAAATATGCTGTAGTGTGAGGACTGTGAACATGTTGAACTCTGATAAAATGTGCAATTTTATTTACAGATAGTTCACCAAAGCTGTAGAAACAGATGCTGATAGGTTTGGTTGGATGGTTTTGTTTTTATTCGTTTTTTAAAACAAGATTTTTCAGATTCAAAACTCAAACGGGGCTCAGCTGCCCCCTTATAATTAAATTTTAATGACTTAGGCTGAGTGTTTGTGTTTTGGCAGCATGCTTAATAGTGTTAGCATTTAAATGGTTACAACTCGACTTTGAGGGGCAGACCCATTGCAAGTGGTCAGTGAAGTTCTTGGAAAGATAGCCTGGTTTACTGGGATGCTTCTGGGATTTAGTGGGACAGCTACCCACAGGCCATCCAGTTATAATAACTTGAAAAATTAAAATAAAATA
Organism: Pan paniscus; assembly: GCF_029289425.2. Lineage (NCBI taxonomy): Eukaryota > Metazoa > Chordata > Mammalia > Primates > Hominidae > Pan > Pan paniscus. The sequence continues at coordinate 58,393,119 of NC_073262.2, forward strand.
CTACATACTCTAAATTCCACAGTAGCCTGAGGGCCAATGCTTTTCAGTTTCAACTCTTTTTCACTAGAAGTACTATTCTGTGTGTTTTCCTATGCCAAAGGGTGTACTGGTAAATAAAAGCAATATGTGGTACTGCTCATAAAATCACTCATTCTTACAAAATGGCAAGAATAATTCAGGGTACGCATTTTAATCAGTTCATTTTTTTTTTAAAAAAAAGAATCATTATTAACTTTGCAGTGGTGTATTTCACTGGTTCCTTTTATAATTAAAAACTTTTTCCCCTCAAATTCCCTTTCCAGCAAGCAGCCTGTTGCCTGAAGTTTTAATCCTTCATTACCAGTTAAAACAAAATCACCAATTAGGCACATGAACACGTCTGTATTAATCTCATTAAGGTGATGGCACCAAATAAATTGGAACTATTTTTGTGCTTTTACTGTGTTCCTATGGCTTTATCAGGCCCTGTGGTCATATACAAAGACCTCGCAGCTTAGTCATTTAGAGTCATTCGGTTGTGGACTGAATGTGGCATTACCATCTATGGCTGAAAATTGCTTTCAGCTTTTCAACTGCACTGACTAGTCTGTAGTTAATCTTAGATCATTCACTCGCAAAATTAAATGAGCCAGAACGATGGTCTTTTTTTTATATAAAATAATACATCACAAAACACTTATTTGCCCTGCCCAAAAGAGAGATCAAATTCATTTAAAATCCCATAAACCAGAGTTGTGAATTTTTAATTTTATTTAGTAGCAGAGAAATAGAGGGTAAGCTATCTTTCTACAGCACATCATTGCTATAAATTTACATATAGAACATGGTTTGAAGCTTAACCAACCTTTAATCTATCTTTGATGTATACTTCTACTTCAACATGGTCATGTGACACCCTTATTAATGCAAATGTAAAAAAGACTGTTGGATCTCTGATGTAATTAGCCATAAACTACCTTAAAAAATGTGCATACTTGAGTCACTGGAGTTGCATATAAAGTTCACAGTTATCACAGAAGAATAACCTTAAGAAACTAAGTTGAAAATTTTTACTTCATTCATTCCTACATTTTCTTCCCAAGTAACTATTGAAGGCCATTTTACTACACCAGTGATAGTTAACTAGGATATGACTTCCAAATAACTAGTTTTATTGGAGTAAAGCATTTTAACTTTTCCAGGATTTTTATCCTACTTCTTGTAAAATTAAAATCACATTGACAGAAAAATGCCAAATGAGGCAAGGGGAAACACAGTGTTTCTCACCCTGATTATCATATATCATAATGATTTCAAACACGTCATCTTTGCAATGAAGCCACTGAGCGTGTGTGATGCTGTTTGTTCCTCCCTCCCTCCCCACCAGCCTAGCCCCACAATACAAGCCAAGTGTCTATGTTTTGATTTTGACAGTCACTAATTTTAGGCTCCGAAAACCTTGAGCCACCACAAATGAGGTGAGGTCACCTCATAATGCCAGATGGAGGCAAAAAGTTTGGATATTTGAGGGCCTGACCCAGTGAGTCCCACAGTGGATGGCAGGACGCTAAGGTCAGATATTGGAAAATAAGGTTCATGTTACTCTGTCAGTAGGGCCTGTGCAAGCTGCCTGTTTGACAGAGAAGGCGGTGTATGGTCTGGATCTCAAGAAAAAGGAAGGCAGCCACCCAGATCAAAAATTATCCTGTCGGCCATCCAAAAGCGATTCTGACATCAGCTTAGGGAGACAGGAATAAAATGGTATCAAACACCAATTAAAATTGTACTTTATTCTGGGATGGTCAAGAGAAATTCATGGATCTATCTCAATATTATGAAAGTCCTTTTATTAAGAATACAATTGCCAAAGTCACATTGGTGACATCTCTATTCTTACCATATGTTGCAAGTATGCATGACTTGAACTGTGCAATCCTGTACAATTCATTTTTTAAAATATAGTTTTAAGCATAAGTGCAAAATATAGTGTGGCATAGGAGTTATAGGTTTCATAAGCTTCAAAACAATACAAAAATGTATTTCTGTTTGAATATATCTTTTTAATTTAGACAAAAGCAAACTGATTGAAATTAACCAAAGCCACTCATTGTTTATGTAATCATTATGCTAATTATAATCATGTCTTTCTTTTTCATTTGTAATAATTTAGAAAAAAAAAGATTTTGTGACCAAAACATTATGCCCATTTTCATTGAGGCTGTTCTACCTATCTTGAAAACTTTCTTGATAGTGCTTGATCTGATTCTAACTGAAGCAGTGCTTTTTAAATCTCATAGTATTGCTACTTTAAAACAGATATTAGGTTTATATTTTTCAATAATTTTTAATGTCTTATAGGGACCTAAATCTATCAAGATTTGTCCCTTTTCTAAGGATATGGGTGAAGGAAAAGATAGATATATAGTTTTAAATATATATTACCCATATATAAGGTTATTATTCTAAATACTGCACAGTATTAGTTTTTGTATCTCAAGAAAAAAATCTGCATATTGTTGTTTATTCTGTGAAATATTTCTTTTTTTTAATAGCCTGAACCAAATAATTTCTCATTTTTACAGGCTTCACTTCACTTTTCTCACAGTGAATAAATTGCAACTTATTTCCATGAAATTCACAGATGACACAGATCTTTATTTTGCATAAAGGCATAAAGAAGTGTCTAATATCTTCAATATTCATCTGCTAAGTGGACATTTGCATTGGGTTAGAACGGAAAAAGAGCCCCAACCCTCCCGCAGTGACAGCTGTACAAAGGGATGACATCTGACAGCTGTGACAGTGCTGAAGGGAAACTCAGATGACTCGCAGCATCCATGATCCAATTACAGCACACATCCCTCTGACAGACCCAGCAGCTTGACTCCAGCGTTTGGAAGGACAGTATTGATCTCTTGTCAGAAACCAGTTGCCTGCCTGCAATTGTGCGCTGCTGAACTTTGAAAAGCTATAGTACCCTCTTAAATGATAGGGGCAGTCAGGTTATAGTATTCAGGTACAAAGAGAGGTGCAAAGGGTATCTGCTAAATGCTCTAAACTTGAACAAATCATAACAATATGACAGTCCAATCATACTCAAGGAGCCCAGCTGATCTAGCTGGCTACTGTCTGTGCTAATGGAAAGACAGCTCTTTGTGTTTAGTGGGATGATCTTACTTGATGAAAAGGCCACTGCAATTAGTGCATGCTGGTTGGCTGTGCTGGGTGACAGCAGCATGGATGGTACAATGGCAGCTGCCAATAACCCTAACTTCAAGAAAGCAGACAATTAGGCCTTTGATCCTAACACTGTTAGTCCCTCTACTCCAGACCTCTGCTTGGCTTTTACTGTAAACCTCACAAGGGCAATGTGGTACAACCTCCCCAAACAGAACAACTTGGCCAAGAGGTCAATTACCTTTCTCCTCTTGCCTTGTGGTCCCGCCTTCTGTAAGGGAAGAGACAGAGAGAAAGAAAGAAAGAGATAGACACGTGTAAAATGTAACAAGCAAATAAATATATATTTATTTCAACTACCATTTAAAGGAAGCTAATATATTAGCATCCATGATTTAAGATGCAAAACTTTAAAAGGAATTTTTAAAAACAGGGTTGTATAAACAAGATACTAAATTTTAAAATAGAGCTATCTAATGACAAACGATCTAAAAGTGCATGTTTAAAAATTATTAAACTGCTAGAATAATTAAAGGTTATCTCTAGTTTATTTTCAGGATTGGATAAAGATAGATGAAATTTTCTGAAGACTTAGAGCTTACACAAAACTTACAAAGTAAATTTTTTTAGCACTCTTTATCAAATGCAGTCCCAAAGCAGGTAAAAAAATTAGATAGCTGTAAAACAAGTTAACTGCTGAAGCACGTGCACACAAACACACACACACACACACACACATTATACCAGTATAGACAAATATATGATTAGAAAAATAAAGTCTGTATCAGCCTTAGAGAGTTTGTAATGGATTGGACATAATAGTAAGACTGGAAAACTGACGTGATATAAAACATTAGAATATTTTTCAAAGAAAAAGTGTTAAATAACAGCGTAGTATTATTAAAAGATAAAATTAGGCATGGAAACAAGGATTTCAGAAATGAACAGAGAACTAGAGATTTTTAAAAAGCATAAAAATATAAACTTTGGAAGAGCTTTAAAACAGAGAAAAACAGATATAAAAGTATCTAAGATAGCAGCAGACACAGAAGCCATGTGTTTCAGAAATATAAATCTTTAATACACATAAAAAGATGCCATGCTCACTCACATGTAAATGAATGCTAATCAAAGCAGCATATGAGACTGCCCAAATATAAATTGAACAATACAAAATCAGGGTGTGGACAGACAGGCATCCTCTTCTTCTGGAACTATAAATTGTGGCAGACTTTCTTGAGGTTAATTCAGGAATATCTCCTACCCAAAATCCATGTTACTTTAAACATATACAAAATTCATCACTGCACAAAGATTTATGTGCAAGAATACTCATTGCAACATTGCTTTTAATGAGAAAAAAATGAAAACAATCTATCCAATCAGAGGAGATCGGTTAACTATATCAGGATACACATGGAATAATACATAGCCAATAAAAAAGAATTAGGTGGATTTATATAAGCAGATATAAAAATATATTTTATTTTTATTTTCTTTCTTTATTTTGTTGAGACAGAGTCTCGCTCTGTAGCCCAGGCTGGAGTGCAGTGGCATGATCTTGGCTCACTGCAACCTCCACCTCCTGGGTTCCAGTGATTCTCCAGCTTCAGCCTCCCCAGTAGCTGGGATTACAGGCGTCTGCCACCATGGCTGGCTAATTTTTGTATTTTTAGTAGAGACGGGGTTTCACCATGTTGGCCAGGATGGTCTCGAACACCTGACCTCGGGTGATCCGCCCATCTCGGCCTCCCAGAGTGCTGGGATTACAGGCGTGAGCCACTGCATCTTGCCAAAAATATCTTTAAGTATAAGAGTATAAAGTATAAGTATACTTTAAAATATATTTTAGGCTGGGCATGGTGGCTCACACTTATAATCTCAGCACTTTGAGAGGCCAGGGAAGGCAGATCACTTGAGGTCAGGAGGTGAAGACTGGCCTGGCCAACATGGTGAGACCCTATCTTTACTAAAAATACAAAAATTAGCCGGATGTGGTGGCACACACCTATAGCAGGAGAATTGCTTGAACCCTGGAGGCAGAGGTTGCAGTGAGCCGAGATCTCACCACTGCACTCCAGCCTGGGCAACAGAGAGACTCCATCTCAAAAAAAAAATAAAAATTAAAAAAAAGTATACTTTAAAGTAACATGCTGGTTCTGGGTCTGTTGCTATCTTAGATACTTTTATATCTGTTCTTCTCTGCTGTAAAGTTCTTCCAACGTTTATATTTCTATGCTTTTTAAAAATCTCTAGTTCTCTGTTGATTTTTGAAATCCTGGTTCCCATGCCCAATTTTATCTTTTAATAATACTACACTGTTAACACTTTTTCTTTAAAACATATTCTAATGCTTTATATCATGTCAGTTTTCCAGTTTTGTCATTATATCCATTCCATTAAAAATTATCGAAGACTGATATAGACTTTATTTTTCTAGTCATAAATTTGTCTTTACTGGTATAAAGCATACTTATACCCAAACAACCATTCATATATGTATGTTTCCCTGTATACTTATACTTTAAAGTATACTTCTAAAGTATACTTTATATTATTTTATACAGAAAAACATACATATATGAATGATTGTTTATGCATTTGTATATACGAATACTTAGAGAGATATATATATGCGCTTTATGTATCTTAGCATTTCTAGAAATACAAACAAGAAACTGGTAAGAGTGGTTATCTATCATAGATTGGAGATGGTAAGGAGAGTTAACTTTTAGTTTATATTACCTCGCACTATTTGCATGTATGTGTATTATTTTGATAATAATTTCTTAAACCAGTGAATTTAAAAGTTTTTGTGTTAATCACCTCTGGCTGCTAAATATGACTATCCATGACAGTTGTTCATGTAGATGGAGGACACACTCAGTAGAAAAAATGGTACATTCCCTAAAAGTATTGTACATTTAGAGATTTAAAATTGTTGAGATAGAGCTCCAAGAATTTATACTCTTCATTCCTTTAGTAAACAGTTAGACATCGATTGAAAGTCATATTTTATGGTAGGTTGAGACCATGAAGTGTAATTAGTAGTGTTCCTTACCACGAGAATCTTTTGTCTAAAAGTACAGAACAATGAAGAATGCTGAGTACCATTACCATGAGAGATATAAGGCACAGGTGGTTTAGGGTACATAGATGGAGACTTATTCCAAGTACAGGAAGTTAGGGAACTATTTCCAGCAGAGATGATGCTAGATTGAAGTATTTGATGGCAAATATGGTCAACCAAGTGAAACAAATTAGTAGGCCTTGGATTTGAAGTACAGGAAACAGCATGGGCAAATGAATAAGGGAAGATTTAGGCAGTACAGCATGACTATCCATTAGAGAGCAAACAGATTAGTGGTGAGAGATGGGTCTGAAGAGGAAAGTAGACATTTCAAGGGGTAAGAAGAAGGGTGATAAATGACCTGCATATTTTCTGAATTTTTGCATTTATTAAGATGGTATAAAGATGCAGTCGTTAAGTATGCTGAAAAATAAGAATTACCTGGACTCCATGTAAAAAGAAGCAAATTCTTGAGGCCTGACTCAAACCTGCTAAGTTAAACTGATGATCTGTTTGTGTAACAAGTATCCTGGATGATTGCTAATATCCAACAAGTTTAGAAAACATTGGTTGAAGGTTATAACTTAATATCTTTTATATTATTATCTTTAGCCAAAATTTAATCCAGCTGAAAAAAACAAGCAACCTAAATTTAAAAACTCCATCTTTGAAATTATGTCTCTAGTGACAAATATTAAGTGAAATAAAGGACACAAAATCTTAATTCCAACAAGACCACATTATGACAGAGCTTTTAATTTATTTGATGAATAAGTCTTAAAAATTTATATTCCTTGAAAGCATCTAGTAAACCTCTATTCATCTGAATTCTCAGTATAATTGATTATTAATCAAAATTATAAGATAATAAAAATTGATAAATATTTTAGACTAAATTATTCAGCTATAAAAATGAAAAAGGGTATATATTAAAAAATGCTTTTGAAATACAGTTATATGTTATGTTTTATATATATTTTATGCATATTACCTTTTTTATTTATTTTCAATCTTAATTTCCTTAAACCTTTGAATTTTGTGTTCTGACTCTAAAATACATTAAATTTTATTAATATTAGTTTTACTGTATGCACTAAACAGTTGGATAACTTTACCAATAGTAATTGACTTTATTTTAATAACATCTGTATCCTATAAGTCTGGAAATACAGATCTCTTACAGCTAAACCACAGCAAAGAAACAAAAAATGTATCTCTAGCTTCATTATAGGCCTCAAAAAGGTGTGTTTGTTGGTTTGAGCATTATGCTTCTATGGTCTAATTCTAGGCATTGATCTCCTTGTGGATCATTTAACTTTGTTCTGCTCCATTTCAAAAACTGTGCCCTTAAACATGTCCATCTCTCAAATACCTGTCATTGGTCAGAAGGAAAATGAAGAAAGAGTGTGGATGGTTTTATTAAAAAAAAAATCTATTCAATTTAATTAAATTCAACTCAATTCATTTCAACAAAAGTTTGAGGAATATATATTCTATGCCAGGAATGCAAAACCATGAACCATGAACTAGAGCTCAACGGCATTACAGTTTGTTATCAGGGATATATATATAAAGAAAAATAATAACATGTAGAATTAAATATAATAACAGAACTACATCCAAGGCATAAAAAAGTGAGCATTATCTGATGAGAAAATAGGAGGGAAGAACTCATCTATAGACCAGTGGTAATTCTAAACAATAAATAAGAGTTCATCAGATTTACTGGCCATTGGAGAGGGTAATTTTGAGCAGAGAGAGCAGCATGCCCAAAAGTGCATAGAGGTGAGGATGTCAGAAAACTATAGCATTTTAGTATTGATGGAATGTATGTTTTGAGGAGAAGGGGAGACACTCAACTCTATTGAGCCTTTTCTCAATTTTTGAGGTACCCCATGTTGCCGTGTTCATGTTCTCAGTTTAGATCTTCCCAGAGTCCCCCATATAACCATGTCATTTTAGGTTGCTAGAAGGAAATAGGCAGAGGGATTGTGCTCAGCAAGATTGTATTTTACAACCATAAGTTTTTCTAATAAACTATATTGGAGCAAAAATATCTTAATTTAAGACGTATTATAAAAGCAGACCCCAGTGCAATCCTAATCTTGAACTATAAACTTTCTCCAGTAAAAAAAATAAAGGTTTAAAGAAGCCCCTACTCCAGATAAAATCACACCATGAGTTTTTTCCTTCGTCTTGAAACAGCTTGTCTAAATTAACCACTCCTTATGACTTTTCCCAGAAGCCCCATCTTGGTTCTTGCCTCATTACTAGCCCACCTGGATAGGAAAAACTATAATGTATTGTAAGTGAACAAATACCATGTAAAAATCCTCATGGATTACTCTTGACACTTTGAAAACAACACCTCTTAGCACTGTCATCGTAATATTGTGTTTTGTAACAGTGGCTATCTAACCTGGAAAGCCATTAAGGAGGTTGGAACAGATCAACAGCATCCCCAGCTTTGTGGTTCCTCTGTTCATCTAATTGGCTTTTTAAGGAAACAGCTCTGCCATGGTAACTGGGAGACCCTGCCTGTCATCACATAGACCATGTAGGCAATGTTTGACCAAGGTCTGACCCAAGCTTTGGTGAAATGGCCTGAAATTCCTCCTGGGACAACTGCAGACATACTGGTAAATGGCTGTTGCATGCAGTTTCTCATCCATATCTTATAGGAGATACCCACAAGACCATTTGTGATCCCTATTCCTAGTCTCAGCAATGTACATCTATCTTGCTCCTCTTTGAGGGTGCAGCTTCAGGATTCTGTGTGAGTTTATAAAACTGCTGTGTAAATAATAAACTTTCTGGATTTATTTGGGTTTGTTGCCTCCTCACTGGCTCAACCTATGGGCATGTGACAAGCAAACCTAGCAGCTGCCACCATGGTGCAGTTTATGGGCTGCTTGATCACTTGACAGACTTAATAGTTAGTCCCAAATTTCATCAAAAATATTGCCCTCTTTGTGAGAGAAATTATCTCTGGAGACACAACTAACACTAATTTTCAGCTAATATTTATAAAATACCTCTTATACAGTGAGCAGTGAGCTTATTAACATTCTAAATCTCATTTAACATGAATAACTAACACGTATTGGACATATGTGCCAGCTACCGTGCCAAGAGTTTTATGTGCACAATGTATCATGGCAATTCCCTTATTAGTCCGGATTGACAGAGGTGGCAACTGGGATTTGGAGAAGTTAAGTAACCTTCTCACAGTTAGTGCACAGTTAGAATGAGCCAGAACCCATGTTGGAGTAGACACAATTCAACACCAGTGCTCTTGTTTTTAACTACCACATAATTTGGCCTCCACACTATTTAAACATTTTACTAGGAATCTTATTACGGTGCATTTTTAAAATGCATCTAGTCATATCAACATATATCATTTATTTAAGACACATATAGAGCTATCCTTAACAAAACTTAAGGAACATGGCAAAAAGTGATCCTCAGTAATGGATGTCCTGTCTGATCAAGGGTCAACATCAAATATTGATCTATGTTGTCACATATATACTCTGAAGATTGTATATTATTTGCTGTGTGCTGTTACTTTCAGCTTTTCAAGAACAAAATTCTAAGAAAAGCTTTCCTTTTGAAGTGTATTGATTTCTTACGTTATGCAGTTAACTTGGCTGAACTCAAACTCAACTCTCACCTAACTGAAAAAAGTTGGAACCTCTGCTCAGTTGTTTCAGTCTTCCAGCTATGGCATTCGCCTTAAAATCATGATGCATATGTATATTAGACATCAGACAAGGATGTATGTGGTGTTTATATGCAGCTTTTATGGCTTCACCTTCCAGAGATTTTCCCCTTCAATTTCCGTCCGTATAGTGAGTCCTAAATTTTATCCTCTTTTTTTTTTTTCTTTTTTTTTTTAGATGGAGTCTTGCTCTGTCGCCCAGGCTGGAGTGCAGTGGCGCCATCTCGACTCATTACAAGCTCTGCCTCCCGGGTTCACGCCATTCTCCTGCCTCAGCCCCCTGAGTAGCTGGGACTACAGTTTATCCTCTTTTTTCTTAGGACAGAAGACAGTGACATCCACTTCAGTTTTGGGTCCTGTACTGCAGGGACTGGAGAATAACCTCAGCAAAAAACACAACAAACAAACAAAAAAACAACAACAAAAAACTAACTGTATAAATGTGAGTTTTGTCAAATATAGTGCATTTTTCTCAAGGGCCAGGCTAGTTTCTTATTTTTCTGCCTGCATTTGGTCACTCTTCGGTGTCTTACATAGTTATTCTTTATATTTTATGTTGAGCTTATAATTGTTATCTATAAAAGGCTCACTCTGATAACAGAAAGTCATCCTCTACTAGAATTAATACTATGTGAATATATAAAAAGTTTCTTATATACTGCTTGTGAGGTGAATAATTTGATATATGTACATGATTTATATACATACTATTTAGTTATTACTTAATTATGGTAATTAAATTCTTATCATATTTATTTTTGTTACCTGTTTTTTAGATGGAGAATTATGAAATCTATTTTGGTTTTTTTACAGTTCTCTTTTTATTTTTTCTGCTCTTTTCTTTTCTTGCTTTGTATAATTTATTGCTATATTACTGAGTGCATAAAGTTACTTAGTTGTTGTTATACCTGTTCTCATATAACACTCTTCTTTTTGCTCACTATATTCTTCTTGAATTTAACCTTAACATTAATGTATTGTACCTTTTAATTTGTTTTTCTACGATTTGCATGGCTTTATATTTTTTACTTAACTTGAGAAATAATTATTTCTTGAGAACAAAATACTTTGTAACTTATGAGGATGACATGATGGCGCCAATATGTTGCTTAGCCATTGCTTATGCACTAACACTAACAGAAGTGGATATTGCATAACAGCAGGCAATGAAAATTATTTGCTTGAAGATTTTTACTGGGTCAAAGTATTAGATGTTTTTAATTCAAATGTGCTGATAATAAATCAAATTATAGTATTTTCTCTACATTCCTACTAACAAGTTTATTGTATAGGAATTCAATTACTGTATTTCACATTATAATAAAACTATTTGATTCATGTGTTAATGTATGTCTAATTCTTCATGAGTCATTTTGTTTAATGTAATATTTGTTAAAGTGAATATGAATACAGATGCTATGTAGCAGTTTATAATTTAGTAATTTTTATAATTCAAAGAGGCAGGAGAGTGGCATCACCAGGATGGTGGAGTAGGAGATGCCAGGCTTTACTTTCCTCAACAAAAAGATCAACTAGCAACTATACTCAGGCCAAAACACCTTGGTGAAAACTCCAAAACGAAAGAATAAACCTCAGTACCTGTATGCTCTACATAACTCAATAGAAGTCCACATTGAAAGGGTAGGATAAATAATCTCACTCTGACCATGTTGCTCTGCCCCAAGTTGGAACAGCAACACACGGAGAGACCTCTCCAGGGTCCATGGTTTCTACAGTGAAAAAAAGAGAACTGGAGAGGTGGACATCCAGCTACTCTACCATTCTAAGACACTTCCCAGAAAGCCCACTCCATTCTCACCTCATCAGAAATGGTGAAGGTAGTGGAAACTGCATGGCTAGACCCCTGTGGCAAGGTAGAAACAAAACGTGGCAGAGTCCACCAAGACCAATGTGTAGATTTTTATGAAAGCTCAGTGTACTTCTAGCAATGGTACTCAATCAGAGGTAACAGCTAGCAGCAGAGCTGATCAAAGCTCAGCTGCTCACTCTCAGAAGAGATGGAACTGCTACTTGTCTCATATTCTTAGGCAGCCACCCTCCAGGCTTAGTCTTAGATCCTATACCAGGGCCCCACCCAGGGAGGAAACATATCTCCACAGCAAATTTTTACAAGCAGACACTATATCTGCCAAGCCTGGGAATTTTATCAGCACTCCTAGTGGCCTCAAAGCCCACACCCAGAGCCCTTCCAGGGAGAAAGGCAAATCTCAGCTGTGCATTTCAACTCAGTATAGCAGTTTGTCCATTCATTCTGATCTACTTAACCTCAAGGTCCCTCTTGCAATGCTATCCAACTGCTGAACTCAAATATTGGTATCTTCTGGCCAGGGAATACACCCTGTGGCCTGGCTGTTTCAGGGGTGATTGCAGTGCTATAAGTAGTTCAGCCTGATAGCAGAGTTCAGCCAGTAGTCTTGCAAAAGTGCAGAGCCTAGCTAGCTGTCTCACTTGAATTCAGAGCAAAGGCAGCAAGCCATCTATCCAGAAAATCTCAAAGCAAGCTCTACCCGCCCATGGTCTTTAGCAGGTGGCCTATCCAGGATTTAGGCTAAACTAATTAATGAAGGTCTGTCCCTGCCAAAGAACTCGTGGAAAAGCCATAAATGATGGCTATTTTCACAAAAATGTAAACTCTGATGCAAGGACACAATAATTAAAAACTCTGGAAATTATGATATCTCCAAAATGAACTAATGAAGTTCAAACAATGGACCCTAAAGTAAAAAGCTCTATGAAATAATGGGAAAAAATGATAACTCTTTTTGAAAGTCGAGCGAAGTAGAAAAATACATGGATAAAATAAAATTAAATGGCATTTGGAAAACAATACATACACAAAATAAGAAGCTTAACAAAGCAATGGAAACAATAAATATAATCATATAGAAATCCTACAGATGAAGAATACAATGACTGAGCTGAAAAATGCCACAGCTGGATTTGATCAAGCTGAAGAACAAATCAGTGACTTTGAAGACAGATATGTGAAATTACTTAATCAGAGGAGCATAAAGAATAAAAAAGAATAAAGAAACCATATGGAAATTATGGGACACCATTAAGAGACATACCCTGTGCAAATAGGCATTCCAGAAAAAAAAAGTAAGAGAAAAAGGATGAGAAAGCATATTTAAAGAAATATGTTGGTGTGTAAAATAAACGTTTCTAATATTAGAAAAGAAAAAAATATCCAGGTACGTGAGGTAGAGGTTACCAATTAAATTCAATTCAAAGAGGAGTTCTCTAAAACATATAATAAACAAGTACCAAAAATCAAAGACAAAGAAAACAATTCTGAGAGCAAGAAGAGAGAAGAAATACCTCACAAAGAAAGGAATCCCATTATGACTATCAGTAGATTTCTCAGCAGAAACCCTGCGGACCTGGAGAGAGTGGGTTGATATATTCAGTATGCTGAAGGAAAAAACAAACAAAACCTGTCAATCAAGAATACTTTATTCCGAAAAACTATATTTCACAGGAGAAAAAAAAAAAAAACCTTTTCCAGACAAACAAAAGTTAAGGAAGTTAATCACAGCTAGACCTTAGTGATTGTTAAAAGGAGTTATTTAAACATAAACAACAAAAAAACTGTAATTAATAACATAAAATATACTAAAGCAGCAAACATAGTGGTTTATATAATATAGAGGAATATTTATAGTACCCTAGGACTGCAATGGTGGAGTGTAAAATAATTATTTCCTTAGTATGAAAGTTAAAGGAAAAATTATAAATAACAACTAGAGCTAATATCAATTGTCAAGTGATATATATTACAAAATTACATAAATTTAGACACCAAAAATATAAAATGAGGTGATAGTAAAAGCATACAGTTGTTTTATGCAGTCAGAATTAGGCTATTATGTGCTTAAAATAGACTATTATAAGGGTAAGATATTTATTAATTTGAACAGGCTTTTCTCAAAAGAAGACCCACAAATGGCCAACTAATATATGCAAAAAGGCCTATCACCAATCATCAGGAAAATGAAAATCAAATATAAATATAAATCATCAGGAAAATAAAAATCAAAGCAATATTGAGGTATCATCTTACTGAAGTTAGGATGGTTATTATTGAAAAGACAAAAAATAGTAAATACTAGTGTGGATGTGGAGAAAAGGGAACTCACCCACTAACATGGTTTGGCTGTGTCCCCTCTTAAAAATCTCATCTTGAATTGTAGCTCCCATAATTCTCACATGTTGTGGGAGGGATCCACTGGGGGATAATTGAATCGTGGGAGTGCTTTCCCCATACTATTCTGGTGGTAGTGAATAAGTCTCATGAGATCTGATGATTTTATAAGGGGTTTCCCCTTTTGCATGGCTCTCATTCTTTCTTGTCTGCTGCCATGCCTTTTGCCTTCTGCCATGATTGCGAGGCAACCCCAGCCACATGGAACTATGAGTCCATTAAACCTCTTTTTCTTTATAAATTACCCAGTCTCTGGTATGTTATGGTAATCACAAACAAAAAAGACACATAGACCAATGAAACAGAACAGAAAGCACAGAAATAAATCCATTAAACTATTGTCAATTTATTTTTGTCAACAGTTCTGAGAATACAGACTGGAAATGGGATAGTCTCCTAGTAAATGTTATTGAGAAAACTGGATATCTATATGCAAAAAAAATTAAATTGGATCTTTATCTCAGTATTAAAAAATCAACTCAAAATGAATTAAAAGCATAATCACTAAAGCTTAAAACTGTAAAACTACTAGAAGAAAACAGGGGGAAAACTATACAACATTAGTCTGGGCAATGAATTTTCAGATTTGACACCCATCAGTGCTGGCAACAAAAGTAAAAATAGATAAATGGGATTACATAACAATAAAAAGTTCTACAGTACAAAAAAAATAAACAGAATGAATAGAAAACCTGTGGAATTAAAGAAAGTATTTGCAAGACATACATCTGATAAGGAATTAATATCCAAAATATATAAGGAACTTAATCAACTCTATAGAAATACAACAACCTGATTAAGAAATAGTGAAAAAACCTGAATAGCCATTTCTCAAAGGAAAACATACAATTGGCTAACAGATATATGAAAAAAATGCTCAACAATATTAATCATTTAGGAGGTACAAATTAAAACCACAATAAGATATTACCTCATACTTGCTAGAATGGCTTCTATCAAAAAGACAAAATATAACAAATGTTGGCAAGGGATGTGTGGAATAGGGAACCCTTGTACACTATTGGTAGTAATGTACATTAGTACAGCTATTATGGAAAACTGTGTAAAAGTTCCTTAAAAAACTAAAAATATGATTACTTTATGGTCCAACAATCCCACTTCTGGGTATTTACTCAAAATATTTGAAACCAGCATATCAAAGAAGCATCTGCATGCCTATGTTCATTGCAGCACTATTCACAATGTGTCTCTAAATGGATGAGTGGATAAAGAAAATGTGGCATGTATACACAATGGAATAATAAATTCTGTCATTTATGACAACATGGATGGAATTGAAGAACATTATGCTAAATAAAATAAGCCAAACACACAAAGGCAAATATCGTGTTTACTTACTTATATGTGAAATCTAAAATAATTGAACTCATAGAAGAACAGAATAGAATGGTGGTTGCCAGAGGCTGGGGGTGGGAGGAATGGATAGATGATAATCAAAGAGTATAAAGCCTTAATTAGATAGGAGAAATAAGTTTGATTTTTTTAAAAGATTGATTGCACAATTTGGTGCAATATAGCTAATAATTGAATACTGTACTTTTCAATATTGCTAGAAGAGTAAATCTCACATGTTCTAATCATAAGAAATGTCAAATATTAGAGATGGTGGATAAGTTAATCTGCTTGATTTAACATTCCACATTCTATCCAAAAAAAACCCCTTCATTTCGTATCCCATAAATATATGCGAGTGTAATTCATCAATATCTAATAAAAGATTAGATATTGTTTTGTGAGCTTCCAATATTGCTATTGAGAAGTTCAATAACATTCTGACTTCTGAGGTTTCATATTTTTCTTTTCTGTATCTCTTTCTCTCTCTCTCTCAATCTCTCTCTCTCTCTCTAACAAAAGAGAGAGAGAGCATCTTTATCTCTAACAAGAGACAAAGATTTCCTTCAGTCTTAAATATTCAGTCTATTTTAGTCCTAACCAGATTATCCTTAAAAATGTATACAAAGTTGAATTCAGATATTGTACTGAAGCTTTTAATCCATGTTAACTTTCATTAAGTATATTATAAATTCACATTCCTTGACACATGTTTTCCTGAATTAATTTTTAATATTAATTGTCAAGGCAGAGTTTTAGAATCATAGTAGATGCTAAAGCATTAAATATTAAAACATACAAGACGAAGAGGGTTATTGAAAAAAAGTGTGATGCAAACAGCAATAATCAAAGAGAAAACAGGCAAAAAAAAAAAAAATAACTGTCCCCACTATTCCATACAATTCTTTTCTTCATCATTCAATCAAAGTTTCATTATCTCTTATGTTCCCATCAAAATAATATATTCATTTCTGTAGTGGATTGAAAAACAGTCATTATATTTTACCCACTTTCCATCAGAAGGTGTGGTCTATTCTCTAATCCCTTGAATCTTGTCTAGGCTTTGACCACCAGAATGTTGTAGGAATCACATTGTGTGCATAACCAAGCCTAGTTCTCAAGAGGTCTTGCAGCTTCTGCTTTGACTATTTTGAAATTCTGCCTTATAACTGGCATGTAAAAATCCATTCTAGCCTACAGGAGAATCAAGGCTAGAATGGATTTTTACATGTCAGTTATAAGGCCACATCAAGGAAAACAAGACCAGAATCAACTTCTAAATCAGTTAGTGAGGTTATCTTAAACATTCCATCCCAGCTGTCCTTGCAGTGACAGTCAATCATGCAAAAGAACTATACAGCCAGCCCACAGATTTGTGAGGAATAATAAATTATTGTTTTAGGCCTCTAAATTTTGAGGTGGTCTGTTACACAACAATATACAACATAGAATTTTTAAGGAATAGGTAACACCCTGGTGATATTTCATTTTTTTATCCTATCTATTTGTACTTTTGACTTGTTTGTACTTGAAAGATTGTACTTTTGAGTACAAACAGATAGAATTAAACAAACAAGATAGTACTTCTACTAATGCAAAACTTATTTGTATACTAAAATGACACTCTAGACAGGGCTCAGTTCACTGACGTTTCTTAGTTGAGTGATGCAAATTAGTAATGACTGAGTAATAATCAACAGTAGATGTCCAACTCTGTGTAGGTACTTTCAGTTTGAGTCTTGCTGATAGAAAACTTTCTACTTCCTTCTTCAAGAAACATAAAAGTTGAGGCAGGGTCAAGATGGCCAACTAGAAGCAGCTGCAATTGGAAGCTCCCACCAAGAAGAACCAAAACAGCATAGGAATCCTGCGCCAGCAACCGTGGTATCCAGGTTCTATCATCAACTAGGCAGTTGGCGTGATCCACAAGGGGCAAGGAAAAGCAAGGTGGTGCATTGGCCCACCTGACAGCCAAACGGGGAAGGTGAGCCCCCACCCCCAGTCAAGGGAGGTGGTGAGTCTGAGTGTGCTACACAACCTGAGGAACCATGCTTTTACCACGGAATTGTGCAACTCACAGATCAGAAGATCCCATGCCACCAGGGCTTTTGATCCAACCACAGAGCTGCACAGATTCTCAACATCCACTTGGCTGGAATCTGGCTAAGACTACTGAGTTCCTGGGGAGAGGGGTGGCCATCATCACTGCTGCTGCCTGCTGTCTAAGCCATCTGAGCTGCCTGAGGGAGGGGCAGCAGCCATGACTTTGGCTGCCTAAGACAACAGAGCTCCCCGAGGGAGGGGCAGCTGTCATTACTGTGGCTGCCATCTGTCTAAGGCTTCTGAGCTCCCTGGAAGAGGGACGGCAGCCATCACTGTGGCTGCCAGCTGCCTAAGAAAACTGAGCTCCCTGGGGGAGGGATAGCAGCCATCACCGCGACTGCTAGCTACATAAGACAGTAAGCTCCCAGGAGGAAGGGAGGCAGTCATCACTATAGCTCCAGGCCATGTTTTTCCCCTGCTGGAGCCAAGGAGGCTAAACAGCTTGGTCCCAAGAGGTATTCTTCTCCACAGCGTAGCACACCAGCATTGGCAGACCATGGTCAGACTGCCTCTGTAGGTTGGACTCTGACCCATCCCTCCTACTGGGAGGAGCCTCCCTGCAGGAACTCCAACAACTCCAGCCAGGGGCTCAGGGACAGAACTCTGACCTCCCTGGGCTTAAACCCCCAGTGGGAGGGGTGGCCATAGTCCCCACGCATGAACAGACTTAGTCTTTCCTCCTGTTAGCTCTGAGGAATCCGGGCAGCCCAGACGAGTGGGTTTCCTCCCAGCACAGCACACCCCCTCAACCAAGAGTCAGCCAAAGTACTTCATTAAATGGGTCCTGGTTATCTTGCCCCCTAACTCGAGAGACCTCCCAACAGGGTTCACCAGACACCCTATACAGAAGCATTCCTATTGGCATCAGATCAGTGCCCCTCAATGCCAGAGATCCCAGAGGAAGGAGCAGGCACCCATCTTTGCTGCTTTCCAGCCTCCTCTGGTGATATCTCCAGATGTGGGAGCAACCCAGATGAACAGAGTCTGAAATGAACACCCCAGAAAACTGTAGTAACCCTACAGAAGAGAGACCTGGCTATTGAAAGAAAAACCAACAAACAGAGAGCAACAATAACACCATCAACGAAAACGTCCCCACAAAACCTCATCCAAGGGTCAGCAGCCTCAAAGATTGAAACTAGACACACTCATGAAGATGAGAAAGAATCAACAAAAATCACTGAAAACCAAAAGGCCAGAGCGTCCCTTCTCCTCTCAATAATCTCAACACCTCTTCAGCAGGAGCACAGAACTGGATGGAGGATGAGATGGAAAAATTGACAGAAGTAGGCTTCAGAAGGTGAGTAATAACAAACTTAAAGCTGACTTAAAGGAGCATGTTCTAACCCAATGCAAAGAAGCTAAGAACCATGACAAAAGGTTACAGGAGCTGCTAACTAGACTAATCAGTTTAGAGACGAACATAAAGTACCTGATGGAGCTGAAAAACATAGCACAAGAACTTCTTGAAGCAAAAACAAGTATCAATAGCTGAATCGATCAAGTGGAAGAAAGAATATCAGAGCTTGAAGACTACCTTGCTGAAATAAGGCAGGCAGACAAGATTAGAGAAAGAAATGAAAAGGAATGAAAAAAACCTCTGAGAACTATGGGACTATATAAAAAACCAAAGCTATAAGTGATTGGAGTACCTGAAAGAGGCAGGGAGACTGGAACTAAGTTGGAAAACACACTTCAGGATTTCATCCAGGAGAACTTCCCCAACCTAGCAAGACAGGCCAACATTGAAACTCAGGAAATACAGAGAACTACAGTAAGATACTCCACAAGAAGATCAACCTTAAGACACATAATCATCAGAGTCTCCAAGGTCGACATGAAGGAAAAAATGGTAAGAGCATTCAGAGAGACAGGCCAGGTCATCTACAAAGGGAAGCCCATCAAACTAACAGTGAAACACTCAGCATAAACACTCCAAGCCAGAGGAGAGTGGGGGCAAATATTCAACATCCTTAAATAAAAGATTTTTCAACCCAGAATTTCATATATGGCCAAAGTAAACTTCATAAACGAAGAAGAAATAAAATCCTTCTTAGGTAAGCAAATGCTGAGGGAATTCGGCACCACCAAGCCTGCCTTGCAAGAGCTCCTTAAGAAAGTACCAAATATGGAAAGGAAAAACCAGTGCCAGCCACTGCAAAAACACACTGAAATATAAAGACCAATGACACTATGAAGAAAATACATCAACTAGTGTGCAAAATAATCAGCTAACATCATCATGACTGAATCAAATTCATACATAACAATATTAACCTTAAGTGTAAATGGGCTATATGCCCCAATTAAAAGACATGGACTGGAAAATTGGATAAAGAGTCAACACCCAGCAGTGTGCTATATTCAAGAGACCCATCTCACATGCAAAGACACACATAGGCTCAAAATAAAGGGATGGAGGAAAATTTACCAAGCAAATGGAAAGCAGAAAAAAGTAGGGGTTGCAATCCTAGTCTCAGACAAAACAGACTTTAAACCAACAAAGATCAAAAAAGACAAAGAAGATGATTACACAATGGTAAAGAGATAATTCAACAAGAAGAGCTAACTATTGTTAAATATATATGCACCCAATGTAGGAGCACCCAGATTCATAAAGCAAGTTCTTAGAGATCTACAAAGAGATTTAGACTCTTACACAATAATAGTAAGAGATTTTAACACCCAACTGTCAATATTAGATAGAACATTGAGACAGGAAATTAACAATGATATTCAGGACTTGAACTCAACTCTGGATCCAGTAGACCTGATAGATATCTACAGAACTCCCCACCCAAACAACAGAATACACATTCTTCTCAGTGCCACATGGCGCTTACTCTAAAGTCAATCACATAATTGGAAGTAAAACGCTCCTTAGCAAAAATGCAAAAGAATGGAAATCAAAACAAACAGTCTCTCAGGCCACAGTGCAATTGAATTAGAACTCGAAATTAAGAAACTCACTCAAAACCACACAACTACATGCAAATTTAACAACCTGCTCCTGAATGACTCCTGGGTAAATAAGGAAATTAAGGCAGAAATTAAAAAGTTCTTTGAAACCAATGAGAAGAAAGAGACAATGTACCAGAATGTCTAGGATGCAGATAAAGCATTGTTAAGAGGGAAATTTTTAACACTAAATGTCCACATCACGAAACTAGAAAGATCTCCAATCAACACCTTAACATCACAACTAAAAGAACTAGAGGAACAAGAGCAAATACATCTAAAAGCTAGCAGAAGACAAGAAATAACTAAGATTAGAGTGGAACTGAAGGCGATACAGATACTAGAAATCCTTCAAAAAATCAATGAATCCTGGAGGAGTTTTTTTGAAAAAATTAACGGGATAGACCAGTATCTAGACTAATAAAGAAGAAAAGAGAGAAGAATCAAATAGCCACAATTATCACCACTGGCCCCACACAAATACAAACCACCATAAGAAAATACTATAAACACCTCTATGCAAATAAACTTGAAAATCTAGAAGAAACAGATAAATTCCTGGACACATACATGCTCCCAAGACTAAACCGAAAGAGATCGCATCCTTGAATAGACCAATAACAACTTCCGAAGTTGGGGCAGTAATAAATAGTGTATGAACCAAAAACAGCCCAGGATCAGACAGATTCACAGCCAAATTCTACCAGAGGTACAAAGAAGAGCTGGTACCATTCCTTCTGAAACTATTCCAACACTTGAAAAGGAAGGACTTCTCCCTAACTCATTTTATGAGGTCAGCATCATCCTGATAACCAAAACCTGGCAGAAACACAATGAAAAGAGAAAACTTCAAGCCAATATCCCTGTTGAACATTGATATAAAAATTCTCAATACAATACTGGCAAACCAAATTCAGCAGCCCATCAAAAACGTATCCACCACAATCAAGTCTGCTTCATCTCTGTGATGCAAGGCTGGTTCAACATACACGAAACAATAAACATGATCCATCATGTAAACAGAACCAATGAGAGAAACCACATGATTATCTCAATAGATGCAGAAAAGACCTTTGATAAATTCAACGTCCCTTCATGTTAAAAATTCTCAATAAGCTAGATATTGATGGAACATATTTCAAAATAGTAAGAGCTATTTATGACAAATTCACAGCAAATACCATACTGAATGGGCAAAAGCTGGAAGCATTCTCTTTGAAAACCAGCACAAGACAAGGATCCCTCCTCTTACTACTGCTATTCAACATAGTATTGGAAGTTCTGGCCAGGGGAATGGGGCAAGAGAAAGAAATAAAAGTATTCAAATAAGAAGGGAGGAAGTCAAATTGTCTCTGTTTGCAGATGACATGATCTGATATCTAGAAAACACCATCGTCTGAGCCCAAAAGCTCCTCAAGTTGATAAGTAACTTCAGCAAAGTCTCAGCATACAAAATCAATGTGCCAAAATTAGAAGGATTCCTGTACACCAACAATAGACAAGCAGAGAGCCAAATCATGAATAAACTTCCATTCACAATGGCAACAAAGAGAATGAAATACCTAGGAATACAACTAATAAGGGATGTGAAGGACCTCTTCAAGGAGAACTACAAACCACTGCTCAGGAAAATAAGAGAGGACAAAAACAAATGGAAAAACATTCCCTCCTCATGGATGGGAAGAATCAATATCGTGAAAATGGCCATACTGCCCAAAGTAATGTATAGATTCAATGCTATTCTCATCAAACTACCATTGACATTCTTCACAGAATTAGGGCCTGTCATGGGGTGGGGGGGTGGGGGAGGGATAGCATTAGGAGAAATACCTAATGTAAAAGACAAGTTAATGGGTGCAGCAAACCAACACGGCACATGTACACATATGTTACAAACCTGCACATTGTGCCCATGTACCATAGAATTTAAAGTATAATAAAAAAAGAAGAAAAAGAAAAAACTACTTTAAAATTCATACTGAACATAAAAGGAGCCCATACAGCCAAGACAACCCTAAGCAAAAAGAGCAAAGCTGGAGGCATCATGCTAACTGATTTCAAACTATGCTACAAGGCTGCAGTAACCAAAATAGCATGGTACTGGTACAAACACACACACATAAACCAAGGGAAGAGAATAGAGATCTCAGAAATAAGACCATACATCTACAACCACCTGATCTTCAACAAATCTGACAAAAAATAGCAATGGGGAAAGGGTTTCCTACTTAACAGATGGTTCTGGGAAAATTGGCTAGCCATATGCAGAAAACTGAAACTGAACCTCTTCCTTACACCTTATACAAAAATTAACTCAAGATGGATTAAAGACTTAATTGTAAAACCCAAAACCATATAAACCCCAGAAGAAAATCTAGGCAATACCATTCAGGACATAGGCATGGGCAAAGATTTCATGATGAAATTGCCAAAAGCAATTGCAACAAAAGCCAAAATTGACAAATGGGATCTAATTAAACTAAAGAGCTTCTGCACAGCAAAAGAAACCATCATCAGAGTGAACAGGCAACCTACAGAATGGGAGAAAATTTTTGCAATCTACCCACCTGATGAAGGTCTAATATCCAGAATTTACAAGAAACTTAAACAAATTTACAAGAATAAAACAACCCCATAAAAAAGTGGGCAAGGGACATGAACAGACATTTCTCAAAAGAAGACATTCATGTGGCCAACAAACATGTGAAAAAAAGATCAACATCACTGATCATTAGAAAAATGCTAATCAAAACCACATTGAGATACAATCTCAATGTCAGAATAGAGATTATTCAACAGTCAAGAAACAACAAATGTTGTTGTGACTGTGGAGAAATAGGAACGCTTTTACTCTGTTGTTGGGAACGTAAATTAGTTCAACCATTGTGGAAAGCAGTGTGGTGATTCCTCACAGATCTACAACTGGAAATACCATTTGACCCAGCAATCCCATTACTGGGTATTTTCCTGGAAGGAATATAAATCATTCTATTATAAAGACACATGCACATGTATGTTTACTGCAGCACTATTCACAATAGCAAAGACATGGAATCAACCAAAAAGCCCATCAATGATAGACCTTATAAAGAAAATGTGGCATATACCTACCGTGGAATACTATGCAGCCATAACAAAGAACAAGATCATGTCCTTCACAGGGACATGGATGAAGCTGGAAGCCATCACCCTTAGCAAACTTACCCAGGAACAGAAAACCAAACACCACATGTTCTCACTCATAAGTGGGAGTTTAACAACGAGAACACATGGACACAGGGAGAGGAACAACACACACTGGGGCATGTCGGTGAGTGGGGAGGGTAGGGAGAACATCAGGACAAATAGCTAATGCATGCAAGGCTTAATACCTAGGTGATGGTTTGACAGTGTAGCAAACCACCATGGCATATGTTTACCTATGTAACAAACCTGCACGTTCTACACATGTATCCCACAACTTAAAGTAAAATAAAATAACCAAAAAGTTGGACCCTGACAGTAAAGCTGAAACACTATAAAATATTTACCTGTAAAAATAAATAAAATAAAATAAAAATAAAGGTCATTGTAGGTGGATAGAGTTTCGTTCCAAATGAAGGGTTTTTGTTCTGTGTTCCCTCTTATGCGGTGTTCTGGTCTCAATCCTGTTAGAGGATGTATTCTACCTTCACTTTACTAGACTTTTCAGCACAACCAAAGCATTTTTTAGATTAGTGTCTAATTATTATACTAGTTTTATGTTATTAGAGATGTTTGGGGTAGGAGAAGCCTAAATTTGATAAGCAGTACTTTAGGGAGATTCAAAAATTTAAATTCATAGACTTATTGGTGTTGCATTCAGTGTTTCAGTGTATTCAGTGTTGTATTCAGATTCAATATTATTATTATTATTGCTATTATCTTATAATAAATATATATATTACAGGAAATATTTGTCTGTGTGGTTTTTTGTGAAGATAAATTAGAAATTCATTATGGGTTTCAGGCCAAGTGCTTTTAGGTTAATTTTGTCAACATGAAGACTTTTTTATAAATAAAACCATATTTCTTGAAATCAACTTATTTTCAGGATAGACATTCTAAATTATTCAATTATATTTATTGGTGTAACTGGATCTAGAAAAAATAAATTAAATGCATAACTAGTTTCTGTATATATCAACTACAGGAAATAATTGTGTGGTTTTTTTGTGAAGAGAAATATCTTTGAATTGTATTACTAGGTATAATTCTCAAGAAATAGCCCTCTGCTCAGTTTTGAAACTAGTCTCCAATAAGAATAAGTATTGTAAGTAAATGTATTTGGAATCATTTTCTCTGAATAGATGGTTCTACACCCTGCTTGCTAAACATTTATTTCTTATGAATTAAGTTGAATACCTGAGTATCCTAGCCTAAGGTCCCAAATTTTTCCATTTGCCAAAATTGGAAAGGTTAAATTTATAACCTTTCTAATGACACTTGGAGCTGAACAATGATTCTTGATAGAGGTTATTATGCCAATATAGAAATTCTTCCTACATTTACAGAAGAAAACTATATACTGAAACAAGAATGCTACACTTTGCTTACCTCAACACCTTTTTTTCTTTCACTTTAATGTTGACAATTAGAATTTACCATTAAGGATATTGCTACCGAATGATCTCTGTAGTTCAAGTCAAATTTATGAGGTATAGTATGGGAAAAATTGTAGCTTACTCATCTTTGGAATTTAATAAAGTCTTCACGTTCAGTTTAAATTTTTTTGATTTATTGTTTTTGCAATAAAGAGAATATCTCTTTTAATGCTTTTAAACAGTTACATTCAGACATATTGTCCTGTTCGATAATTTATTAATGTTTGCTTCCTTATGATCTTACTAATAAGCAGTATGACCAAACTTAAAGTAGATTCAAAGTGTCTCAGTTTGTATTCTGTATTACCCATGCTTCAATTTTTAAAAAATAAACTGAAGGAATAAAATCTCAATTTTGGGAAAAGAGAAACTATATTATACACACAAAAATTAAATATATAGAAATTGTCAAACTTCCCTGCAGATATAATACAATCCAAAAACAACAATCCACTTGACTAAAGTAATTAGTAGCAATCAAACTGACTTATAATTGAGTGGAAAATAAAACCAGGTGAAAAGAGAGTGCTATGTGGTGCTTCCGGATGGGTTAATTGCACTAAAGTCTTAATGAAGTATCTTAATTTCTAATAGAAATTGGAACTGGATACTAACATTTTTTCCCTGCCTTTGATGTCAAATCAAAGCAAAGTTTTTCTGAACACTTTGGTATGATGTTACTAAATATGCTGCTGATAGTTCTTTCTACATTGTTTATTTTTCATGGTTGTCTTAGGATAGACTATCTTCATTGCCTAGTCCAAAAAATTCCGACTTTGATACAAGCCAAAATTTCTTCTTGCATGTAGTACACATTCCGAATACTTACAGTACTCTTCTTAAACCTTGGGTTTTTGTCCAATTTTTCCTATTTTCTAGGTTGCTTTGATTGAATTCAGGAGATCCTACTTTGTACTTGAATAGTTTTCAAGAACATTTTTTTCTGAGTCTCTCTCTTGCTGGCCTTTCTTTCTCTCACTACCACCGCCCACCACCTCATCTCATATCACATTTTTTCTCAATAATTCTTGAGAGTGGGGCCTTAGATGAGCAAGTCCTTCACTTTTTAAATGACATTAAAGTTTTATAAAGATCTTAACCACATGGATGAAAGTAGGAAGAAAATAAAATAGCTGCAATTATCAAACATTACAGGTGAAAGCAAGTATTTCCTTTCATTTCATAATTTTAAGTAACTGCTTTGTTTTCAGAAATCTAGTCACTATATTGAAATGTGGAACATGTAAAAGCTAAGAAATTAAAGCTTTATTATAGGTTTCAGGCCAACTGCTATTGGGTTAATTTTGTCAACATGAAGACCTTTTTAAAAATGAAATCATATTTCTTGAAATAAACTTATTTTCAGGACAGACATTCTAAATTATTCAATTGTATTTATTGGTGTAAATTGATTTAGAAAAAATGAATTAAATACATGAACTAATAATAGTTTCTATAAGATCACTGTGGTAAATTTTGCTTCTATATTTCACAGTTAAAATTTGCTATCTGGCTACTACAGACAGCAGCCAGTGAATCTCGCTCAGCTTTATCAAACTATTGGTTGGCAATTCCTCATGTAGGGGATTGTATTTAAAATTTTCTTTGCCTTATGAACTGACAAGTTGATTGGCCTTCAGGCCTGGGATCTTGGGTCAGGCCATTGGTAAAGTTCAGTGGCTAAGAAAGAGGTCACTGATTACTATTTATAATTTGTTTTCTGATAATTTTAGCATGCACATGAACTCAGAGGCCATGGGTTGCAGTTTATAAATTGAAACAAATGAATAAAAATATGTACAACTAATTCTGGCCATTTTCAAAGCACTAAGATATTTGTTATATTCATTTAAATTAGTATGACATTATGCTTAACTTTAAGGCAGAGGTGGACAATAACAAAATATCATCTTGTCTGTTTCCTTCTGAATTTTCAGATGAGTATTTATAAAAATAACGCTGATGAAAAATTACAAAAGTCATAACAAAATATTAAAGGGGGACTATATTCATTTAAACCCAATTAATAATTCTTTATTGCTATTTACTTTATTTCTTAATATTCAAGACTTTAAAAAATTACTTTATCTGTTTTATATTTACCATATAATGTTTCATATAAAAATATATTCTAGGCTTCTTGTCATTGGTAAATCTTCATCTCTTGCTATTTATTATTTATCGGTAAATTCTACTAATAATTTTTTGGGGTCAATGGTTTTATTCTGCTTGACAAACAAAAATTTGATATAAAATTTCTTATAGTTTTGTAGCAAATTTTGTTCTTATACTTAGTTAAGAAAATTCTTAATACCTTAAAAGAAGATATAACCATACTTTAAGTATTTTACTAAAAACAAAACAACAAAACAGTAAATTAAATTTTTGTCTGCACACTAAGCATTAGTTAAATCAAACTTTTTATAAATGTTATATAATAAATTAATTCTGAAAATGCTTTCTTTCCATTTGTATTTTCTTTTTGCTTGATTTTGATGGGACTCTATATCAATGAGGAATATAAGGTCATTTCAAAAGAACATGATTATATAACCTAAATCTAATCAAATTGGGAACAACAAAAAGAGACTGGAGATCAGAAATTTAGCTATTTTTAACATGATCCTTATATGCAGAGGGCATAGGAAAAAGAGATTCTATGTTATAAAAATGCTCAGTAATTACTCAAAAATTACTTGACATGAAAATAATATACATGAGAATTTTAATAAAAAAGAGATGAATAGAAACTAACCTAGAGATTACCCAGATGTAAAATTTAACAATGAATTTGAAGCAATTATTATGAGTCTGTTCTGTTTCAACATGGATGAACCTAGATCACATTCTGTTAAGTGAAATAATCTGCCCACAGAAAAACAAATACTGCATGCTCTCACATATATGTAGATGTAAGTTCTGTAAAAGTTAAACTCGAGCCAGGCACAGTGGCTGACACTTATAATGCCAGCACTTTGGGAAGCTGAAGTGAGTAGATTGCTTGATTCCAGGAGTTCAAGACCAGCCTGGGCAACATGGCAAAACCTCATCTCTACAGAAAAATACAAAAAAAAAAAAAAATAGTGGTGCATGGTGGTGCACATCTGTAGTCCCAGCCACTCAGGAGGCGTGGAAAGATCAATCAATCCCAGGAGATAAGGTTGCAGTAAGCCATGATCACACCACTACACTCCAGCAAGGGTGACAAAGTGAGACACTGTTAAAAAATTAATAATAAAAATTAAAACTTACACTTATAGAAGCAGAGAATAGTATGGTAGTTGCCTGGGACTGGAGTGTGAGGGAAATGGGAAGATGTTAGTTTAAGGATACAAACTTTCAGTTACAAGATGAAAAAGTTCTGGGGATCTAATTTTCACCATGGGTAGTGATAGATGTGTTAGCTAATTTCATGTGCTAATCATTATATAATGTATACATATATGAAATCATCACATGTACACCTTAAATATATACAGTTCTTATTATAAAACCAATTATTTTTAAAGAACATTAGAAAATATGTAAACATAAAATGCAAAGATGACAATATTGCCATAAGATAAAAAAGTAATTTTTAAAAAGGCTACATTATATTGAGATATATTCCAAATAAGGAAATTAATCAACATACACTAGAATAAACATGTAAGTCAAAGAAAAATTATAAAGAAAATTTAAAAATATTTTGAAGTGAATCATAATAAAATACATCATATCAAAATTTTAGGGATGCATAAAGAACATTTATGCTATAACAAAAATAAGAACAGAACACTTTGAAAGAAAAATATTTAAGAAAATTAACAAACACAAAAATCTGTTTTTTGAAAATATACAATTTGTAAAAATCTTAGTAAGAGTTATCAAACAAAAATAAACCAAGGATTTGAGAGAACTCACTTTTCCCCCATTTTTCCACTTTGTGGGCAGCCTTGGATATAGACTTGTGTGACAAGACGTCATTGAAGGAATGCCTTGACAGGACATTTATTTTTCTGGTGAGAGAGAATAGGAAAAGAAGAACTTGTGGTTAAAATGCTGAAGGAAGTCTTTATTAACTTTTTATGCTTTTTTATCTTGTTGCTTAGTCCTGAGGGTGATCCCAAGAGAGTGAAACTCAGTCATAGTGAGAAACAAAGTTTCTGAGAATAAAACCTATTTTTCTAGCCAGAGAACCAAGAACTGGAAAGTGTAACATAGAGAAAATCTACATTAAGTGATCTGGAGAAAACGATGCACTAAATGTGCATATTAACTCATAAAACTCTTGGGCTAATCCCCAAATGGAACTTGCGCAAGATAAAACCAAAACAACACAGAACATGCTGAGAACTAACTATAAAGTCAACTGCAGCCCAAATCCAAGACTAACCACTAAAAGGAACATGGGCAATATAGAGCTCAGTCATTTAGAAAAAGCTGTGAAAATTGAACTTATATTAGAACCATTGCCCACAGAAGTTGACATACAAGACTGATCAAACCTAACCAAGCTTATTGTCTGCAAAAACAAACAAAAATTAACTTTGAAGTGAGTATTAACAGCAGCAATAACCCCACAATATACTTTTCAAAATTTCATAGATACATCCAAAATTACTTGACATACTAAGAACTAGAACAATGTGACAAATTCCAAATGGTAAAAATAATGTCGATTTCAAGATGGCTTAAAGGTGGAAATTATTAGTTAACAACTTTAAAGCACCTATTATAACAATGCTTCTTGAGGTAAAGGAAAACACTTGAAATGAACAGAAAAATTTAAGTACTCTTCTGACAAAACCTGTATTAAAAATATAAATTTTGGCACAAAAATATATTAATAATAAATGAATTTAAAACCCATTCACTTGATTGGATCAAGATGACAGAATAGTGTCCATGCACTTGAAGATAGATCAATAGAAATTATACAAGTTTAAAAATAAAAAGAAAAACTTGAAAAATAACAGTCTCTGAAACTTATAAAACATCAAAAAATAGTAGCATTTGTCCCAGAAAGAGAGGCAAGAGATTAGTGTGGAAAGTATATTTGATGAAATGGTGACCAAAACCTTTTCAAATTTGGTGAAAGACATAAATTTATAAATTTAACAAGCTCAGCCATCTTAAACAGAATAAACTCAAGGAAAGCCATTCCTAGATACAGTGGATTGAAAACACTAAAACCCACAGATGAAGAAAAATTATTGGAAGCATCCAGCGAAAAATGGCATGTTAATGGTCCACATTGTTTTATATAACCGTGGATAAACCAGACAGGCCAGGAGACAGCAAAATGAAACATTTAAAGTACTGAAAGAGCGGTCTGTTCAGTATTTTGTTGATGAGTTAATGTCCTTTGAAGGGACATGGATGACACTGGAAACCGTCATTCTCAGCAAACTAACACAAGAACAGAAAACCAAATACCGCATGTTCTCACTCACAAGTGGGAGTTGAACAATGAGAACACGTGGACACAGGGTGGGGACACATCACACACTGGGCCTGTTGGGGGAAAGGGAGCTAGGGGAGCGATAGCATGGGGAGAAATACCTAATGTAGGTGATGGGTTGATGGGTGCAGCAAACCATCATGGTACGTGTATACCTATGTAAAAAAACTGCACATTCTGCACATGTACCCCAGAACTTAAAGTATAATTTTTAAAAAAAACCACCATAACACGAGTTTATCTATGTAATAAACCTGCAATTGTACCCCTAAACTTAAAGTAAAAGTTTTTAGAAAAGAGAACAACTGGAAAGGAGCATGAAAAAATTCTCTGAAGTAATAAAAAGGCTCTATATATTAATAGGGATGGGGATTACATGGCTGTTTGCTTTTGACAAAATTGAGTTAAAGACTT
Source organism: Pan paniscus (assembly GCF_029289425.2). NCBI lineage: Eukaryota > Metazoa > Chordata > Mammalia > Primates > Hominidae > Pan > Pan paniscus. The sequence goes on from NC_073262.2 coordinate 58,424,187, forward strand.
CATTAATGCATTTCATACTTTGTAAATTTTATCCAAATAAAAGACAGAATAGTAAATAAATATCAAATTTCTTTTTTGTAGTAATATTTTAGTAATTTTGAAACTACTTTCTGTGTGTTATAGGCTTGAACAAATGAATAAAAATTTTGAAAATAATGAAATCCCAGTTTCTCGCATTTGGGAATTTGAAATATCAATATGAACTCGTAGTTTTTAAGACAGATAGACATAAACAAATAGATGAAGAAATGATATGACGTATGTCATACTCCGTTTCTCTGCCCACTAAGAAAGAGGGCCTAGGAGCAATGACAGAGGTAGAAAATGAGCACACCTGGTACACTGATCTTGGTTTCTAAATACCATTTTCCATTAAAGTTTGCCAGGGCTTCATGAAGAAAAAGCTGACTCCAAGCTTGAGATATGAAAGTTAATAAATGAGCCTGAAATATCTTCTACTGTGTTCAATAACAAAATACTCAAAGAATGATGGAGACACATCAAAAAGACATAAATTCCAGATTTAAGACAGTCTCACTGAACAAATGTAATATACACTGGGAATCAAAAATAAACAATGATATTTATGGAATACATTGCACAAAATATAAATCCATGAGCAATCCTAATGAAAATAAATAAACAAATAAATAGAAAACTCTGTAGAGTTTATCAGACATTCATAGCTGTTTTTAGGAGGATGTATCTGTTTCATTATACTGGTGAAAAGAGAATTTCTTACAATCAAATTGGATTGCTAAATATATACCACTGTGGCTTATACCTCATATGAACATAATAAACATCTGTAAAATTTGGGAATAAAATATAGTAAGAAAAGCAAGTGATATTATATTCACTCAATGGTTTTCTTTTCAATAAAAATACCAATATAATGTTTTCAATGAATATTGAGACAATTTACCCAAACTACATGTTTTTATCATGTTTCAACAGATTACTTACTCAATCATAGAAAAAACTACTCCTCCAAACAGCAGTCTCTTCTCGATGCTTTCCATGATAGAGTTCCCAAATATTTCACAAGGGAATCCCATACAGAGAAGAAGAGACACACACACTGCCAGAAATGGGACACCAGGGAGCTTACTAGGATATTAATACACGTGAGTTACAGTAAATTAACCTAAATGAAGAGCTGCCACATACGGCATTGTGCCTACTGATTGCATGTGAACAATTCTGGATGAACTGCCAGCTATCACCTATTCACTAGGCATCAGTAATGTTTGCTTCTAGTTGCAACAGTGACAAAGAACAAAATTTGAGACTAGTTTTAGTAATTTTGCTCTTGTTATATTCTCAAACACAGAATATGCATTATTTGCTATTGATTATTTTTATTTTTAAAGGTCATGGCCCCCAAATTCTGTTATAGTTTCAAATTTTGCTAACCTAAATGCTTAAAAAAATACTTGTCATGTCTTTTCTTGTTTTAATTTGCAGTGATTCTCTTCTAACCCTTTTTTCCCTGGCTTTCACATTTCTCAACAAAAATGATACTTTTTCTCTTAATTAAAACATATTGAATTTAATATGGACTTTCAGAAAAATAAATGACACAAGAAAGCCACTAAGGCAAGTTCATTAACCTAGTTATCCAATACCAGCTAAAGCATTGCTATACTAAATCTAAGCCTCAGTTGATCTTTTTCTGTCTGGTAACTGACCTTTTACATTTCAGTGGAATGAAGTGATTCGTTTCATCCACTAACTTTCAAGTCAACATCACAGCCTCAGCTTTTTATGCCAAACACCTCCTTCCATTCATGTTCTGTTATAGTAGATACTATGTTCCAGGGAAAAAAGTAAATAGCTCAATTTATGTGCCATATGAAACCTTACAAATTCTCAATGTCACATCTCCTGTTATCTTTTATTGAGATATCCTCATAGAGCACAAGCATGGAATAGTAAGAAGATCCTTGGATTTTACATACATTCATATTCACTCTTTGTGTTGTAAAGTTCTATAGGTTTTGACAAATGCTTAATGTCATGTATATTAGAACCAACAGGAGGTATATATGTGGATATATACATATATATGCATATGTGTATGTATGCATATGGATACACACAAATATATTAACACACATATACACATATCAATACATGTGCATATATATATATAGAGAGAGAGAGAGACAGAGAGACTTTTTATGGGAATTTGCTCACATGATTATAGAGGCCAAGAAGTCCCATTTGCTATCTGTAAGCTGGAGAATGAGGTAAACCAGTAGTGTAATTCAATCTCTATCTGACAACCTAAGAACCAGGGGAGCTGATGGTAAAACTCCCAGTCTAAGTCTGAGACCTGAGAAAATATAGGTGGGGTGCAGAATTGGTCTGGAGGGAGGGTAGGGAAAATACTAAAGTTCAAAAGCCTGAGGATCAAGACCTTCAATGTCTAAGGACAGGAGAAGATGAATATCCCAGCCCAAGAAAAGAGAGAGAATTCAGGGTTACATTTGGGCCCTCAATGGATTTAATGATGCTCTCCTACATTGGTAAGTCATCTTTATTCAGTCAGCTGATTCAAATACTAATTTCTTCTGAAAACACCCTCACAGACGTACACTGAAAATGTGGAAGTGACTTTGAAATTGGGTAATGGACAGAGGTTGGAACAGATTAGAGTGCTCAGAGGAGGACAGAAAGATGAGGGACAATTTGGAACTTTCTAGACTTGTTAAATTATTGTGACCAAAATGCTGATAGTGATATGGACAATAAAGTCCAGGCTGGGGGGGGGGGGTCTCGGAGATGAGGAAGTTATTAAAAACAGGACCAAAAGTCACTTTTGTTATGCTTTACCAAAATGGTTGGAGGAATTGTGCCCCTGTTCTAGAGATCTGTGGAACTTGGAACTTGTGATAATTTAGTGATAATTTAGGTTATCTGGCAGAAGAAATTTCTAAGCAGCAAAACATTCAAGATGTTGCTTGACTACTTCTAGCAATCTATGCTTATATTCATGAGCAAAGAGATGACCTTAAATTGGAACTTATATTTAATAGGGAAGCAGCACATAAAGGTTTGGAAATGTTCCAGGCTCACCACGTGGTAGAAAAAAAAAATTTCCTGGGGAGGAATTCAATCTGGCTGCAGAAATTTGCATAAGTAAAAAGAGCTGAATGTTAATAGCCAAGAAAATAGGCAAAGTGCTTTGAAGTCATTTCAGACCTTTGCAGCGGCCCCTCCATTACAGCTCTGAGGGCTAGAAGTGAAGAATGGTTTCATGGGCAGGCCCAGGACCATGATAACAGCAAAACCTTGGAATGCTGCTCCTTGTACCTCAGCTGCTCCAGCTCCAGTTGTGGCTAAAAGGGCCCCAGATACACCTCAGGCTGCTCCTCAGATGGTACAAGTCATAAGCCTTGGTGGCTTCCCTGTGGTGTTAAGCATCCAGGTGTACAGAGAGCAAGATTTGAGGCTTGGGAGCCTCTGACTAGATTTCAGAGGATGTATTGAAATCCCTGGATGTCCAGGAAGAATTCTGCTCCATTGGGGGAGCCCTCATGAAGAACTTCTACTAGGGCAGTACAAAGAGGAAATGTGGGATTGGAGCCCCCACACAGTCCCTCCTGGGACTGCCTAGTCGAACTGTGAGAAGACAGCCATGGTCCTTTAGATTCCAGAATGGTAGATCCATTGACAGGTTTCAATGTGCACCTGGAAAAGCCACAGGCATTCAATGGCAGGCCATGAAAGGAGCTGAGGGGGGACGTACCTTGCAGAGCCACAGGGGCTTACATGTTCCAGGTCTCAGGAACCCACCTCTTGCATCAGCATGGCCTGGATGTGAGACAAGGAGTCAAAGGAGATTATTTTGGCTTTAATATTTAATGACTGTCCTGCTGGGTTTTAAACTTTCATGGGGCCTGTAGCCCCATTGTTTTGTCTGATTTCTCCTTTTTTGAATGGGACTATTTACCAAAGTCTGTACTCCCATTTTATCTTGGAAGTAACTAACTTGTTTTATTTTACAAGCTCTTAAGTGGAAGGGACTTGCCTTGTCTCAAATGAGACTTTGGACTGTGGATTTTTGAATTAATGCTGAAGTGAGTTAAGACTTGTGGGACTCTTGAGAAGAGATTATCGTATTTTGCAACGTGAGAAGGACACAAAATTTGGAAGGGCCAGGGGCAGAATGATATGGTTTGGATTTGTGCTTCTGTACAAATCTCATGTTAAGTTGTAATTCCCAGTGTTGGAGGAGAGCCCTGGTAGGAGGTGACTAATCATGATGGCAGATATCCTCGCTGTTCTTGTGAGAGTGAGTGGGTTCTCATGAGATCTGGTTGGATAAAAGTGTGTACCACCTCCCCATTCACTCTTTCTCTTGCTCCAGCTATGTAGGACATGCTTGCTTCCCCTTCACCTTTTGCCATCATTGTAAGTTTCTTTAGGCTTCCTCAGCCATGCTTCCTGTACATCCCATGGAACTGTGAGTCAATTAAACCTCTTTTTTTAATAAATTACCCAGTCTCAGGTAATTCTTTGTAGGAGGGTGAGAATGGACTAACACAAACACAATTTGCATGTTGTAGTGTAGAAATAACTTTTGAACTTGATTGCATAGAAATAAACCTTCAACTCTATTAGTTTTATAACATACTGATGAATTGTCTTCCAAAATGGCTGTCTCATTTTGAATCTCACCAAAAATAAATGTAAGTTCCTTTGCTCTGCAATTCTCATCAGCATATTAAACTGTTAGGGTTTTTAAAAATTTTATTTTAGCTTTTCTACTAAGTGTGCACTGATACCTTGTTGTTTTTAACTTCCAATTTCAAATGACAAATGATGTGAGAAGATTTTCATATTATTGGACATATATATGTCTTCTTTGGTGAGCTGTCTGTACAAATAGTTCGATTATCTAATTGTATCATTTGTTTTCAGAAAATGTAAGTCCTCTAACTTCATTCTTGTTTTTCAGTATTATTTCTTCTCTTCTAGTTTGTTTTTACCTTTCTATGTAAATTTTAGAATTAGTTTGTTCATATACATAAAATAGCTTGCTGGTACTTTCATTAGAATTGTGATAAATCTGTAGATCAAGTTGGAAAGAATTAACATCTTAACATTATGGCATCTTCCAATCAATAAATATGGAATATCTTTTATTTAATTGTCCCCTCTTTAAATTTTTCTCTAGACTTATAATTTTCTGTATTGAATTTCTATAAATATTTAGTTAGACTTACACATATGTATTTATGTTTATGCTATCATAACTAGTATTATGGTTCTTATTACAAAATCAAATCTTTCAGTATGGATGTAAAACAATTGACTTTTGTTTACTAACCTCATATCATGTGACCTTGCTATAATTGCTTATTAGTTTCAAAAGTTTGTTTGTTTTTTAGATTTGTAGAGAATTTCTATTAGACAATCATGTCATCTTTGAACAAAGACAGTTTTATTTCCCTTTACAATCAATAAACCTTTTATTTTCTTTTCTTGTCTTATTGCAATTGTTAAGGTTTCCAGTACAATATTGAAAAACAGTGGTGGGAATGGACATCCTTGCCTTGTTTCTGGTCTTTGAGGAAAAGTGTCCAGTTTCTCACCATTAGTTATGATTAAAGCTGTAGAAAAGCTGTGGTTTGGGGGTGAAAATTTATATATCCAGTTTTATCAAGTTTCAATTCCTAATCTGTTCAGAGTTCTAATCATGAATATGTTAGATTTTGTAAATGTTTTCTCCATCAATTGATATCATCATATAATTTTTCTTGTTTGGTGTTTTGATGTGGAAGAATATATTAATTGATTTTTAAATGTTGAAACTGCTTTACACAACTGGAATAAATCTTACTCAATTGTGCCATATAATTCCTCTCTTTACATTGTCAGATTTAATTTGATAATTTTTTATTGAGAATTTTTTGTCTTCGTCTATAAGATTAGTTTTCTATTCTTGAAATGTCTTTATTTGGTTTTAGTAAAAATAGAGTAATGCTGGACTTATAGAATTAGTTTCAAAGTATTCTCTCTGATTTTATTTGTTGGAAGAAATTATAAAGAATTCCTATCACCTCTTCCTTCAGTGTTTGATAGAATTCTCATGTGAAACTGCCTGGACATGGTGATTTCTTTTTTGGAAGATTATTAATTATCAATTCAATCTATTTAATGGTTACAGGCCTATTAGGAATATCTGTTTGTCCTTGGGCAGGTTTTGATAGTTTGCATCTTACAAATAATTGACCCATTTCAACTAAGTTATTAAGTTTTTGGAAATAGATATGTTCACAATATTTGCTATTCTTTAATATTCATGAAATCAGTATTTATAATTATTTATTCAACTTTGAAATCACTAGTTTATGTCTTATTTTGTTGTTGGTTAGCCTGGCTGAAGGATGTAATTTTATTGATTTTTTGCAAAGAACCAGCTTTTGTTTACATAAAATTTTGTTATTAATTTCCTGTTTTCAGTTTTATTGATTTCTGTTAAAAGTTTTGCTAAAGTTTTGCTTATTTTCTTTTTTTTTATACTTTAAATTCTGAGGTACATGTGCAGAATGTGCAGGTTTGATATATAGGCATACATGTGCCATGGTGGTTTGCTGCACCCATCAACCCAACATCTAAATTAGGTATTTCTCCCAATGCTATCCCTCCCCTAGCCCCCCACCCCACACAGACCCTAGTGTGTGATGTCCCCCTCCTCGTGTCCATGTGTTCTCATTGTTCAACTCCCACTTATGAGTGAGAACAAGCAGTGTGTGGTTTTCTGTCCTTGTGTTAGTTTGCTGAGAATGACGGTTTCCAGTGTCATCCATGTCCCTGCAAAGGACACGAACTCATCCTTTTATATGGCTTCATAGTATTCCATGGTATATATGTGCCACATTTTCTTTATCCAGGCAATCCTTGATGGGCATTTGGGTTGGTTCCACGTCTTTGCTATTGTGAACAGTGCCACAATAAACATACGTGTGCATGTGTCTTTATAGTAGAATGAATTATAATCCTTTGGGTATATACCCAGTAATGGGATTGCTGGTCAAATGGTATTTCTAGATCTAGACCCTTGAGGAATCACCTCACTGTCTTCCACAATGGTTGAACTAATTTACACTCCCTCCAACAGTGTAAAAGTGTTCCTATTTCTCCACATCCTCTGCAGCATCTGCTGTTTCCTGACATTTTAATGATCGCCATTCTAACTGGCATGAGACGGTATCTCATTGTGGTTTTGATTTGCATTTCTCTTAAGACCAGTGATGATGAGCATTTTTTCATATATTTCTTGGCTGCATAAATGTCTTCTTTTTAGAAGTGTCTGTTCATATGCTTTGCCCACTTTTTGATGGGGTTGTCTGTGTTTTTCTTGTAAATTTGTTTAAGTTATTTGTAAATTCTAGATATTAGCCCTTTGTCAGATGAATAGATTGCAAAAAATTTCTCCCATTCTGTAGTTTGCCTGTTCACTCTGATAATAGTTTCTTTTGCTGTGCAGAAGCTCTTTAGTTTAATCAAAACCCATTTGTCTATTTTGGAGTTGGTTGCCATTGCTATTGCTGTTTTAGTCATGAAGTCTTTGCCCATGCCTATGTCCTGAATGGCATTGCCTAGGTTTTCTTCTAGGGTTTTTATGGTTTTAGGTCTTACTTTTAAGTGTTTAATCCATCTTGAGTTAATTTTCATATAAGGTGTAAGGAAGGGTCCAGTTTCAGCTTTCTACATATGGTTAGCCAGTTTTCCCAACACCATTTATTAAATAGGGAATCCTTTCTTCATTGCTTGTTTGTGTCAGGTTTGTTAAAGATCAGATGGTTGTAGGTGTGTGGTGTTATTTCTGAGGCTTCTGTTGTGTTCCCCTGGTCTCTATATATGTTTTGGTACCAGTACCATGCTGTTTTGGTTACTGTAGCCTTGTAGTATAGTTTGAAGTCAGGTGGCATGATGCCTCCAGCTTTGTTCTTTTTGCTTAGGATTCTCTGGGCTATGTAGGCTCTTTTTTGATTTCATATGAAATTTAAAGTAGTTTTCTCCAATTCTGTCAAGAAATTGGAAAAAAATTCAGTGCTATATTGGGGTAGCACTGAATCTGTAAATTACTTTGGGCAGTATGGCCATTTTCAAGATATTGATTCTTCCTATCCATGAGCATGGAAAGTTTTTCCATTTGTTTGTGTCCTCTCTTATTTCCTTGAGCAGTGGTTTGTAGTTCCCCTTGAAGAGGTCCTTCACATCTCTTGTAAGTTGTATTCCTAGGTAATTCATTCTCTTTGTAGCAATTGTGAATTGGAGTTCACTCATGATTTGTCTGTTTTTGGTGTATAGGAATGCTTATGATTTTTGCACATTGATTTTGTATCTTGAGAATTTGCTGAAGTTGCTTATCAGATTAAGGAGATTTTGGGCAGAGATGATGGGGTTTTCTAAATATACAATGATGTCATCTGCAAACAGAGACAATTTGACTTGCTCTGTTCCTAATTGAATACACTGTATTGCTCTTTCTTGCTTGATTGCCCTGACCAGAACTTCCAATAGTACGTTGAACAGGAGTGGTGAAAGAGGGCATTCTTGTCTTGTGCCAGTTTTCAAAGGGAATGCTTCCAGTTTTTGCCCATTCAGTATGATGTTGGCTGTGGGTCTGTCATAAACAGCAATCATTATTTTGAAGTATGTTTCATCAATGCCTAGTTTATTGAGAGTTTTTAGCATGCAGGGCTGTTGAATTTTGTCGAAGGCCTTTTCTGCATCTATTGAGATAATCATGTGGTTTTTGTCATTACTTCTGTTTATGTGATGGATTACATTTATTGATTTGCATACATTGAACCAGCCTTGCATCCCAGGGATGAAGCCAACTTGATTATGGTGCATAAGCTTTTTGATGTGCTGTTGGCTTCGGTTTGCCAGTATTTTATTGAGTATTTTTGCATCAATGTTCATCAGGGATATTATTCTGAAATTTTCTTTTTTTGTTGTATCTCTGCAAGGTTTTGGTATCAGGATGATGCTGGCCTCATAAAATGAGTTAGGGAGGAGTTTCTCTTTTTCTATTGTTTGGAATACTTTCGGAAGGAATGGTACCAGCTCCTCCTTGTACCTGTGGTAGAATTTGGCTGTGAATCCATCTGGTCCTGGACATTTTTTGGTTGGTAGGCTATTAATTGCTGCCTCAATTTCAGACTTGTTATTGGTCTACTCAGGTATTCAACTTCTTCCTGGTTTAGTCTTGGGATGGTGTATGTGTCCAGGAATTTATCCATTTCTTCTAGATTTTCTACTTTATTTGCATAGAAGTATTTATAGTATTATCTGAGGGTAGTTTGTATTTCTGTGGGATTGGTGGTGATACCCTTTTTATCATTTTTATTGCATCTATTTGATTCTTCTGTCTTTTCTTCTTAATTAGTCTGGCTAGTGGTCTATCTATTTATTGATCTTTTCAAAAAATACCTCCTTGATTCATATATTTTTTGAAGGGTTTTTCATGCCTCTATCTTCTTCAGTTCTGCTCTGATCTGAGTTATTTCTTGTATTCTGCTAGCTTTTGAATTTGTTTGCTCTTGCTTCTGTAGTTCTTTTAATTGTGATGTTAGGGTGTTGATTTTAGATCTTTCCTGCTTTCTCTTGTGGGCATTTAGTGCTATAAATTTCCCTCTACATACTGCTTTAAATGTGTCTCAGAGATTCTGGTACGTGTGTCTTTGTTCTCATTGGTCCCAAAGAACATCTTTATTTCTGCCTTAATTTTGTTATTTACCCAGTAGTCATTCAGTAGCAGGTTGTTCAGTTTCCTTGTAGTTGTGCAGTTTTGAGTGAGTTTCTTAATCCTGAGTTCTAATTTGATTTCACTGTCTGAGAGACTGTTATGATTTCTGTTCTTTTGCATTTGCTGAGAAGTGTTTTACTTCCAATTCTGTGGCCAATTTTAGAATAAGTGCGATGTGGTGCTGAGAAGAATCTATATTCCATTGATTTGGGGTGGAGAATTCTGTAGATGTCTATTAGGTCTGCCTGGTGCAGAGCTGAGTTCAAGTCCTGGATATCCTTGTTAATTTTCTGTCTCATTGATTTGTCTAATATTGACAGTAGGGTGTTAAAATCTCCCACTATTATTGTGTGGGAGTCTAAGTCTCTTTGTAGCTCTCTAAGAACTGGTTTTATGAATTTGGGTGCTCCTGAATTGGGTGCATATATATTTAAGATAGTTAGCTCTTCTTGTTACATTTATCCCTTTACCATTTTGTAATGCCCTTCTTTGTCTTTTTTGAGTTTGTTGGTTTAAAGTCTGTTTTATCAGAGACTAGGATTGCAACCCCTGCTTTCTTTTGGCTTTCCATTTGCTAGGTAAATATTCCTCCATTCCTTTATTTTGAGCCAAAGTGTGTCTCTGCACATGAGATGGGTCTCCTGAGTACAGCACACCAATGGGTCTTGACTCTTTATCCAATTTGCCAGTCTGTATATTTTAATATGCGCATTTAGCCCATTTACATTTAAGGTTAATAAATTTGTGTGTGAATTTGATCCTGCCATTGTGATTCTAACTTGTTATTTTACTCAGTTGATGCAGTTTCTTCATAGCATCGATGGTCTTTACAATTTGGTATGTTTTTGCAGTGGCTGGTACTGTTTGTTCCTTTCCATGTTTAGTGCTTCCTTCAGGAACTCTTGTAGGGCAAACCTGGTGGTGAAAATAATCTCTCAGCATTTGCTTGTCTGTAAAGTATTTTATTTCTCCTTCGCTTATGAAGCTTAGTTTGGCTGGATATGAAATTCTGGGTTGAAAATTCTTTTCTTTAAGAATGTTGAATATTTGCTGCCACTCTCTTCTGGCTTGTAGGCTTTCTGCTGAGAGTTCTGCTCTTAGTCTGATGGGCTTCTTTTTGTGGGTAACCTGACCTTTCTCTCTGGCTGCCCTTAACATTTTTTCCTTCATTTCAACCTTGGTGAATTTGATGATTATGTGTCTTGGGGTTGCTATTCTCAAGGAATATCTTTGTGGTGTTCTCTGTATTTCCTGAATTTGAATGTTGGCCTGCCTTGCTAAGTTGGGGAAGTAATATCCTGAAGAGTGTTTTCCAGCTTGGCTCCATTCTCCCTATCACTTTCAGGTACACCAAACATAGGTTTGGTTTTTTCACATAGTCCCATACTTCTTGGAGTCTTTGTTCATTTCTTTTCACTCTTTTTTCTCTAATCTTGTTTTCTTGCTTTATTTCATTGAGTAGGTCTTCCATCTCTGATATCCTTTCTTCCACTTGATTGATTCAGCTATTGATATTTTGTATGCTTCACAAAGTTCTCCTGCTGTGTTTTTCAGCTCCATCAGGTCATTTTTGTTCTTCTCTAAACTGGTTATTCCAGTTAGCAATTCCCCTAACCTTTTTTCAAGGTTCTTAGCTTCCTTGCATTGGGTTAGAATATGCTCCTTTATCTCAAAGGAGTTTGTTATTACCCACCTTCTGAAGCCTAATTCTGTTAATCTGTCAAACTCATTCTCCATTCAGTTTTGTTCCCTTGCTGGCGAGGAGTTGTGATCCCTTGGAGGAAAAGCAGCATTCTGGTTTTTGGAATTTTCAGCCTTTTTGCGCTGGTTTCTCCCCATCCTCATGGGTTTATCTACCTTTGGTCTTTGAAATTGGTGACCTTTGGATGGGGTATCTGAATGAACGTCCTTTTTGTTGATGTTGATACTATTCCTTTCTGTTTGTTAGTTTTCCTTCTAACAGTCAGGCCCCTCTACTGCAGGTCTGCTGGAATTTGCTGGAGGTCTGCTCCAGACCCTGTTTGCCTGGCTATCACTGGAGGAGACTGCAGACCACCAAAGATTGCTGCCTGTTCCTTCCTCTGGAAGTTTCGTCCCAGAGGGGCACTTGCCAGATGCCAGCCAGAGCTCTCCTGTATGTTGGCCTCTACTGAGAGGTGTCTCCAACTCAGGAGCCACGGGCATCAGGGACCCACTTGAGGAGGCAGTCTGTCCCTTTTCAGAGCTTGAATGCTGTGCTGGTCAATCTGCTGCTCTCTTCAGAGCTGCCAGGTAGGGACGTTTAAGTCTGCTGAAGCTGCACCCACAGCAGCCCCTTCCCCCAGGTGCTCTGCCCCATGGAGGTGGGGGTTTTGTCTATAATTCCCTGACTGGGGCTGCTACCTTTTTTTCAGAGATGCCTTGCCCAGAAAGGAGACCTTCTGACTGCAATGGCCTTGTTGAGCTGGGGTCCACCACTTAGAACTTCCTTGCAGCTTTGTTTACACTGTGAGGGTGAAACCATCTACTCGAGCTTCAGCAACAGCCCCTCCCCTGACCAAGCTCCAGCGTCACATGTCGATCTCAGACTGCTGTGCTGGTGTGAGAATTTCAAGCCAGTGGATCTTAGCTTGCTGGGCTTTGTGGGGGTGGGACCCACCGAGCCAGACCACTTTGCTCCCTGTCTTCAGCCCCCTTTCCAGGGGAGTAAATGGTTCTGTCTCACTGGTGTTCCAAGTGCCACTGGGGTACGAAAAAAAACTGTGGCTAGCTCGGTGTCTGCCCAAACAGCCACCCAGTTTTGTGTTGGAAACCCAGGGCCCTGGTGGTGTAGGCACTGGAAGGAATCTCCTGGTCTGTGGGTTGTGAAGATCATGAGAAAAGCACAGTATCTGGGCTGGAGAGCATGTTACAGTCCCTAATGGCTTCCCTTGGCTGGGAGAGGGAGTTCCCTGACCCCTTGTGCTTCCGCGGTGAGGTGACACCCCACCCTGCTTTGGCTCGCCCTCCTTGAGCTGCATCCACTGTTCAACCAGTCCCAGTGAGATGAACCGGGTGCCTCAGTTGGAAATGCAGAAATCACCCACCTTGTGCGTCAATCTCACTGGGAGCTACAGACTGGAGCTGCTCCCATTCAGCCATCTTGCCAGCCAACTCAAGTTTTGCTTATTTTTCTTGTGGATGTTTTAAGCTTAGATTTCTCTTCCTTCTCTAGTTTTCTATGATAGAAACTTAGATTATTTATGTTAGATATTTCTTTTCAAAAATATTCACTCAATTCTATAAATGTTCATCCAAGTACTTCTTTGGCTATATCAAATTTTGGTAAGTTGTAATTTCACATTTATTTATTAAAAAATATTTGCTTAACTTGCTCTGAGGCCATTAATAATGGCTCACAGTTGTAATTCCTGCACTTTGGGAGGCCAAAGTGGGCAGATTTCTTGAACTCAAAGAGTTTAAGACAAGCCTGTGCAACATAGCCAAACCCCATCACTACCAAAAAAAAAAAAAAAAAAAAAATTAGCTGGGCAAGGTGATGTGCTGTAGTTCCAGCTACTTGGGAGGCTAAAGTGGCAGGATTGCTTGAGCCCAGCAGGTGGAGGTTGCAGTGAGCTGAGATCATGCAACTCACCCCAGCCTGGGTGACAAAGCCAGACCCTGTCTCAAAAATAAAATAAAATAAAATAAAATTCCTGGGGACTTCGTTAAGCTATGCATTATTTAGAAGTGTGTTGTTTAATGTAATGTAATGTAATTCTATTGATTTCTAATTTAATTTTATTGTGCTCTGAAAGCATACTTTTTATTCTTTTAAATTTGTTAAAGTGTGTTTTATGGCCCAGAATGTGGTCTATGCTGGTGAAGGTTCCAAGCTTAAAAAGAATGATTATTCTGCTGTCCCTGGCTGTAGCATTCTATAAATGTCAGTTGGATTCAGCTGATTAATGATGCTAGTCATTTCATATATATTTTTACTGATGTTCTACCCACTTGGTCTATCAAGTGAAAAAGAGATTCTTAACTTACTTTGATGTATTTAGACCATTCACATTTAAAGTAATCATTGATAGAGTAGGGTTAATATCTACCATGTTTGTAACTATTTTCTAATTTTTTGCACTTGCTCCTTCCTTCCTTTTACCCCTTTTCCTGCCTTTTCTGGTTTTAATTGAGAATCTTATGTAATTCCATTTTTCTCTGCTTTTCTAACATATCAATTGTACTTTAAAAAATTGTTGTCCAGGCGTGGTGGCTCACACTTCTAATCTCAGCACTTTGGGAGGCTAAGGCAGGAGGATCACTTGAGCCCAGGAGTTCAAGGTCACATTGAACTGTGATCATGCCACTGCACTCCAGCCTGAGTGACAGAGCAAGACCGTGTCTCAAGAAAAAAACAAATGTGTTTCCTAAAGTTTGCCATATGATTGTAAAAGTAATGTAATTCTTGTTTGAATTAATACTAGCACTTCTCAACTAGTGCAGGTACATATAACAGAGTATACTCAATTCCTCCTTCCGGTTCTTAAAGAGAACATTGCAGTTATTCATTCATTTATTTATCTGTTATAATCACACAATACATTGCTACCATTATTACTTTGAACAATTCTCTAAGTCAATTAAGAATAAGAAAAATAATAAATATATTTTACCTTCATTTGCTTTTTCTCCAGCACTGTTTATGTAAATCTGAGTTTCTGATTTACATAAAGTTTCTGATTTTCTGCTAATCTGGCTGGGAGTTGAGCTGTGATGGAAGGTTGCCACAGTTATAGGTGTCAAGATTTTCTAATTTCTCCTATGGCTGTTGTTTTACCCTCCTTTGTTATATTTTAGTTCCCTAAGGATTCCTTCTAAAATACAGTCTGTACCTTGCAGCTCCTCCAGCTCTAATCAACTGTTACTATACCAGAGCCCTGAGTGTGGGTGTTCTATGATGTTATGATTAAATCTCAGTCTTTTAGTGGCCTATGTCCCTGTGCTGTGACCTTTATAAGTGTTTCTTATGTTGTTTTGTTGTTTGTTTCCCTTTCTTCCTTCTGAGGTGAGGTAGGAAGGCTAGACTTGACTAGAGTTGGGTAATTGCCCTTTCGCAGAATAGGTAAGATAAATTTCTGATAAAATCTTCTTCACTAGATTATAGGCCTTTGTTATATAAAACACACTGGGCATATTTCAAGTGTTCACTTCTTTCCTTCTCTGCCAATGACTAAAGATGTTTTTTCTTGGCTCTTCACAATGACTACCTGAAGGAGCTCCTGGAGGTAAAACCCATGGAAGTGTGAAGACTCTCTAAGACTGAATGCCCAGGAGCGTCTCACTCTCAGGCTAGCTCACACCCTGCATCCAGAAGTTTATCATAAACACTATACATGTCCCTTCCAGTTTATGGCTCAGATGGCTTCTGCTCCACTAAGGTAATCTCAGCTGTGCTTCTCTATACTAATCTCTCTTTTCAGATTTCAAAATAGTGATTTTCCTTGTGTTCTCAATTCTTTGATGGATCCAAAAATAGTCATTGATTTTGTTTCTTTAGTCTTCTTGTTCTAGAGACAGAAGTAATGCTTTTCCAGCACTGTACATTTAGGAGCTAAAATTAAAAGTCCTCAAAACTGGTTTGTAAAATAAGAAGGCACCTTGATGAATTCTATGCTGGTAATTGAAAAACTTACATGCAACTCTGTTATTGCTCAATTATTATCACATCACATGTGAATGAATTTTGGGAAGCATTATCAGTCATCGTTGTCATCATCATCACCAACATCATCATCATCATTTTGTTACACTTCCTCAGGTTGTAAAAGTTGGTAAAACGTGGTGGTGAAATTGTGTTTTCAACACAACTTCTTAAACAAAAACGTCTGCAAGTGCCTGTAATCCCAGCTACTTGGGAGGCTGAGGAAGGAGGACTGCTCGAGCCTGGGAGGTGGAAGTTGCAGTGAGCCAAGATCGTGCCACTGCACTCCAGTCTGGGTGACAGAGCAAGACTGCATCTAAAAGAAAAAAAAATTCCTTCCTGTGAAGTGACACCACCTACCTAAGGATTTACTTCAGTTACATACAAGAGCATATCTAGGTATAAAACATAAGTATAAATGTTTGTCTAACATACCAATTTCAAAAGGAAAAAACAAAAAGGAGTAAACAACTTACCAGTGGTTTAATACACCAAAAAGTAGAACTGATGCATTTTTAGAATCATGTCTTCAGACTGATCAAGGACATCAAATTCTTTAAGACAGATGACTATTCTGGGATGAATTTTAAAATGCACTGTACATACCTCTGCAAACTAGACATAAAATGATAAGGAATTCTTGCTAACATTCCTAATGCTAACTTTCATGGGAACCAGACCTCTTGGGAAATATAGTCCTTTGGTGTAAATGCTTAAATACAGAGTTATGTGAGCTGTGCAGGCAATATGAAATATGATGAGGTTTACTTTTAGTTAGAACTTAACTGAGCCTTAGAATGATTCTGGAATGAGACTTCCAATGGTGAAAGATAAATGTCTAAATTTACTGTCCCTCTTAATCCTAAACTTTTTCCATAAATTCCCCCATTCCTCTTTATTAATGTAGTACAAGAATAAAAGACAAATTAGTGAAACCATGATCTAAGAATTTGTTTGTAGTACCACTGATTATGCCATTTTTTAATTCAAATGACTTTAGTGGCTAAGGTTTAGGTCCCCCAAAATTCTTATTTTTTGAGGCTTTTGAAAGTTATTTGCATAATTGCAAATAACCTAAAATTATTCTTACAGACATACAAAAAGTATTTTGTAAGTATTTACCAAGGGTAGGTGGTATTTCACCTATTATAAAGAAATTTGTGTAATTTTAAAAAGTCTCCTTTTTCCTAATACAAATTTATTTTTTCCTTGTCCTTCAGTGCTCAAAATAGAAAGAAGATTTAAAAAAACCCACATCTAAATCTAATTCTCTCATCATTTTCTTAAAGGCTACTGAAAGGCATTTTCAAATAGGAATAATCCAACTAGCAATGATGGTTCAATCCAAGAAAAAAAATTTAGTTTTTCAATAGGTACCCATGAAGAATTGTTTATGGGCTGGCCTACAAAACTACATAAAATTTAATTTATACGTAAGTTTATAATAAATACAAACATATGCATGAGGGCTAGATTATTTATAAAATGTTATATGTTTACAGAGGTCAAGACTTTTTTTCTTGTGTATCTTATAGCATATGGTATAGGCTAAAATTAGTGTAAACTTCAAACTACTACATTATCACATGTTTATGGACCCATCACCTCTACCATACTGGGAGTTTATCAAAGGTAGTATTCATTGCCTGTCTTATACTGGATCCTAAATACATTGCTATTAAATGAAACTGCACAAATTGAAATGTATGTGCTATGACTTCTTTCCCAAAATATGTTGTGAGATCCTTGAAGGTAGGCACATTTCTTTGATTCTTTTTTTTTTTTTCCTTCACTTTTTGGTGCCTAGAACATGGTCAATTGAACAGCATACCCTAAGGATAGTGTGACCATTGTTACAAATCACTGGTTCTGGCCCGGATCACAGACTTACTTTCTTTGGATCATGCAATGACTTTTAAGAATTAGAATTAGGTGCCAATACTTTTAACGTTGGGAAATTTTATATTTTTTAAACAGATCTAGATGTTTTGCTTTAGTCCAAAAAATTGGTAGGTGCAGTCACAAAAGACCTACACTCACACATACCACCCTCCACTGAAGACGCTCCTGTCGAGGTGGGGAGAGCACACTCCACTTAGCACAGTCTGCTACCAGGTTGTTTTGCTTATTTACATTACTTCCCTGGATCCTCTGGGGTTTGAATTTTCTACCATTTATCTTCTTTAAATATTACTTTTCATGAAGTGTTCTGGATATACTAGTCTCAGTGGATGCTCTAAGGAAAAAAGAAAAATCACAACAACAACAAACTTAACTAATCTTGTTTACCCAACATTTTCAGACACTATTGGCTGCAGAGGCCTTTAAAGATACGTAACAGATGTGTAATGATACATAACAGAACTAGCAATTCATGGTATATATTTCATATTTATATCAGTAAGTTAAATGTTCTCACCCACTGAAAATATATGACTTGTCTTGTCCAGGCTCCTTTAGTTTGAGGCAAAGTTTATATGCTAACATATTTTTGTGGAGCAAGAGGATGAAAAAGATTTGCAATCCCAGGGCAACAAGAGTATGGGTAAAAGGAGATTAAAACAGAGAAAGAGGAAACGCTATCCTAAGGTGGTACTCCACTAAGCCAGTCAGGCCTCATAATGACACGTAGCTGAATGCTCAACAACACCAGGTACCACTGGACTGGCCACATGGAGCCATCATGCCTTAGAACAACCATTGCTGGTTCCTTGCTGCCTTCTGTCTCTCACTGACAAAAATTCCCTGCCTATTTTAAGTTAGTTAGCTGTCCCCTCCAGGTAGACACTAGGAAAGCCATACTCAGCCACAAGCATTAGGAGATGAGATTGCTGGTGACGCCTAAGAATCTTCAGTAGGCAAATGGTCCAGAAGGTAAGTAGGAAGTATCAAACCTGGAAGGTAGATAGAGTTTGATATACTCCTTAAAAGGTGATACTTCACTCTGAAAATTTAATGCAGCAAGAACAAAGCAGGAGTTTTCCAGTTTGTATCTGTTTCCACTAAAATCATGGCATTTCTGCCTTCCAAGACTGGCTATCTTCCATTCTTACATGAAATCAAAAATATTGCAAATGTATTCACAATAATTATGTTTAAATGTACTTTATGTCAATAATGTGCAAATAAAGATTGTAACTAAAACCTGCTTTCTTCCTTGGAAGACAATAATTGTTTAAAAAAAATGAAGACAAAGTATAAAATCCCACTTATACTCTCTGGGATCTAAGTTTGAAGAATTATAACAAATATACCATAATATTTTCCGCTAATGATGTAAACAGCTTAAAATTATCATTTCTTTAGAAAGAAAAGTTTCTATGTGGTATACTTACACCATGGAATACTATGCAGCCATTAGAAGAATGAAATCATGTCTTTTGCAGCAACATAGATGGAGCTGGAGGACATTGTCCTAAGTGAAGTAACTCAGAAATAGAAAACCAAATATTGCATGTTTGCACTTGTAAGTGGAGGCTAAACAATGGTTACACATGGACATAAGATGGAATAATAAATACTGGAGACTCCAAAACAGGAAGACAAGGGATGAAAAATTATTTATTAGGAACAATATTTACTCTTTGGGTGATGGGTACGCTAGAAGCCCAATTCCCACCAGTATGCAATATATCCATGTAACAAACATGCACATGTACCCACTGAATCTAAAATAAAATTAAATCTTTAAAAATAGAGAATTCTCTTTCAGGATACTGGATATGAGGAGAGTATAAAGAAAGATTCAATTATTTCATTATTTGATAGACACATTTATTTTCCATTGCTTCATTTTTGTTTCTCCACTCTATATTCCTATGTTCATTTTTTTCACCTAGATATTACCTTTTCCAAAAAAATTCAGAGCAATTTTAGGTTTATAGCAAAATAGAGCAGAAAGTACATAGAGTTCCCATATGACCCCTGTACACACAGAAGCACAGCCTTGTCCACTACAATATCTTACACAGAGTGGTAAATTTGTTACAATCAGTAGGCATACACGGACACATAATTATCACTCAAACTCATGGATATGACCTTTGATGTTGCATCTAAAATGTCATTCAATACAATAGCAAATACAAATAGCAAAGAATTCTCAGTCTCTCCACCTACAAACACTTCACACTTTATTTTTCTGCATTTTTCCATAGGAGATTTTCTCCTATGTTATAGTCTAAGAGTTTTATAGTTTACATTTATGTGTAAAATCCCTTTAGAGTTAACTTTTGTAAAGGGTATAAGGTCTGTATCTAGATTCGTTTTTTATCATGTAGATACTGTATCCAGTTGTTCCAAGCACCATTTGTTGAAAAAACTACCTTTTCTTTGTTTCTTTGCCTTTGTTTCTTATCAAAGATCAGTTTACCTTATTTGCGTAGGTCTGTTTCTGAGCTATCTATCCTGTTCCATGGATCTATTTGTGTATTCTTCTGCCCACTACCATACTGTCTTGACTACTGTAGCTTTACAGTCAGTTTTAAAGTTTGATAGTGTCAGTCCTTTGACTACTTTTCTCATTCAATATTGTGTTGCCTATTTTGGGCTTTTCTCCTCTTCATATAAACCTTAGAATCAATTTGTCAACATGTTCAAAATATTTTGCTGGGATTTTGATTGTGATTGCATTAAATCCATGGACATGTTAATAATACTGAGTCTTCCTATCCATGAACATGAAACATCTCTTAATTTATTTTGTTCTTCTTTAATACCTTTCATCAGAGTGTTGCAATTTTCTTCACATATATTTTGTACTTATTCTGTATATGTATTTGTGGAATTCCTAAGTATTTCATTTTGGAGGGTGCTAATGTAAATGATACTGTGTTTAAAATTTCTAATTTCAGCTGTTCAACTTTGGTATGAATGCTTACTTAAAATTCACAATACTGTAAGGTGAGTTTTATTATATTTTTGATACACATGAAGCCACTGAGTCTTATAGAAGCTAAGTAATTTGGTCTTGGTCGCATCAACAGTTAAGTAGCAAATGGAATTTGATCCCAAAACTTTCTGGCTTCAAAGTTCTCCCCCACCTCTGTGACTCACAGCCTTCGGTGATCACAGTAATCTACACACAGCTATCACACATTTGATGGAAAATTATAAATATTGCACAACTATAGTAATGTGGACACCTTCAGTTCCTGAGTCTCTTCAGGGACAAGATTTAATATAAAATGGTTGCTGATAACACAGTTTACAGTCTCTTCATCTGTTCTTCTGCTCTCAGGTGAGTTTGCCCAAGCAAAGGTCAAGTTTGAAGTCCCTAAGCATTTTACGTGCTTTGAAAAGGGAGAGACTGAAGTTATATTTTCCTAGTCCTCTTTGAATATGACCTCAGAATATAACCGTGCCACAAAATATTCCAGAAAGCATCTCATTTGGAGAATTAAAGATGGCTTTGCTTTCCCCAAACTTCACTGAAATTAAGACAATTTTAATGAATTTTCAAAGACTGAGCAAGATATTTTTGGCAACATTACTTCTTACCTGGGACATTCAGAAAATATGTAAACTCTCAATGTTCTGTTGAAAACATGCAACAATTATTCTGTAAATGTTCCCAACACTTTACATATATATATAAAAGACAATTTTATTGTGCTTTCTTCATGCAGCTGCCTTCTCTTCTCATTTCATTAGTCTTAGAGTTTTCCTACATCGCAACAAATACTTGTATCCATCCATAAATAAATTCAGGCTGTTTAGGTAAATGAAATTACAACATGTAAATATTGTTTTACATTTATTTATTCAGAAGAAGCAATTGTACAAACAGAAAAGTTGGAGTAGTGAATCATCCACCTTATAATGCCATCCAAGATAGCACTGGTATTCCAGTGGTAGCAAATACCTGCATATTCCCAAACTTGTCTTGAATACTTATGCCATCTCTTGGTATAAATGAAGCTTTTCTTTTTCAAGTTTTCCTTTCACTCTACATATACTTCAAGCACACCATTTGTATCAGTGGCTTCAAGTCTCAACTGAAATATAGATTCTAAATATTGACCATTGCCAAATCTATGTCTCTAGCACAGAACTCAAAAGTTTTGGAATACTATGCAGCCATAAAAAAGGATGAGTTCCTGATCTTTGGAGGGACATGGATGAAGCTGGAAACCATCATTCTCAGCAAACTAACACAAGAACAGAAAACCAAACACCGTATGTTCTCACTCATAAGTGGGAGTTTAACAATGAGAAAACATGGACACAGGGAAGGGAACATCACACACAGGGGCATATCAGAGGGTAGGGGGTTAGGGGAGGGATAGCATTAGGAGAAATACCTAATGTAAATGATGGGTTGATGGATGCAGCAAACCACCATGGCACATGTATACCTACGTAACAAACCCGCACGTTCTGAACATGTATCCAAGAACTTATAAAGTATAATTTAAAAAATAAAATAAATAAGAATTACTCACCCATTTAAAAAAAAAGATAATGTATTTTCCAGTGTGCTTTACTTTTATTTTCTTAGGCTCTATTTTTACATTTCCATTTAGCTTTATTTTCTCTCTTTTTCTTTTTGACCTCTCAGAGGATGCTACACTATAATTTCATGGGTATTCCCTATACATATTCAGTTGGTCTCTGTTCTCCCAGGGACTTAATCTTTGCACTGATGTCTTCACCTCAGCTTGCATTTACTCTATTCTCAATGACTGACTCTTCTTTCATCACACCTGAAGGCTTTTTCTCCTTCCATCTGACACACAAAAAACTCCATTTTTATATAACTTTAAAAAATTTTTCCATTATAATCTAAATTTCTTGTAATTATATGTTTTAATAAATCTTATTTTATGAAGATCTAATTTCTGACTTCATCTTCCTTTATAAAATATACTAGATGACTGTAACATATATGTTAACATTTTTCTAGTACTTACCAATAGAAACCATTATATTGTTTTGTATATGCATTAACTCAGTTAATCCCATTTCAACACTATATTTGGCAGATATTATTACCTCAATTTTAGAAATGAAGAAATTTAAATATACAAAGTTAACTAACTTGTACCAGGTCACACCAATAGAAAGTGCAGGTTTTAAATCCAGGCTACCTGATTCCTGAGTCTGTCCTCTTTACCTCTATGCTATATTGCTTTGTTATTAGGTAAATATGAAGCATTCATTTAGAGATAATTGTGGCTTCTATGACATAATAAAAAAACTGAATAGGTTACTATAAAAAATAATGGGTTTTGAAATTAAAAACGCTTTTGTCAAAATACCAGTTTTATTTAGTAGCAGTGTGACCTTGAACAGTTCATTCCATCAGAAAACAACACTGAACGTTTAAGAATTAAAAAGCTGAAAAATAAAAGGGGGTGGGAAGGTAATCCCAAAGGATATGAAAGTCATAAAGAAAACAAAAGAGAACTCAAAATTTGTATTATGCAATTTAAAAGAGCTCTAAAAACACACATACATAAAACAAGAACAGATTACTGTAAGAAGTTTCTGAGAATTAAATACATAATTATCAAAGTTTCAAAAGTAATAATAATAGAATGCATAATACATGTAGCTGAAGTCTGAGTTTGTGAACTGGAAGATGGACAGAGAAGAATTCTTGAGGCAAGTGTAAAATTTCAAGCCTGATACTGAACACAGTGGAAGTGGCATCTTTAGACAGAAAAAGAGAAGCAAATATCCTTGAACAAATACTGATGTCTAAAAACAAAAACAACAACAACAAAAAAAAAACGGGCCACTCCACATTTAGCGAAAAAACTGGGGAAGAGTATTTCTTACTAAACGATCTTGATGAAATTTAAGAATACTAAGAATCAAGAGGAAAATTCTCCAAACCTCCAGAAAGAAAACAGAGATAACCTACAAATCAGTAGGATCAGATTTCCATACACTTGCACATATGAATCTATAGAATAATGATCACAAAAATCTGAAGGAAAGGATTTTAAAATCTTATTTTTATAATCAACAGACCTATTTTTAAATACTGTTACACATTTTTAAAATATGCAAATTCAGAAATTATGTTATTCACATAAACCTAGAAACCATTTCCGAACAAAATAATTGCAGCAGTATATGCCAACAAAATACAAAGTAATACCAAACACCGGAGCCATAGAATACAAGAAAAATGAATTAATATCTACTAATAAAATGTATAATTAATATCAGATAATTGTCGCTATTATGATTGTATATGTTTTCTTTCAAATGGAGATTTCTGAAATAGAAGAAACACAATGGAAAACATTTATTAGCAATGTGAAAATAAAGTTGCAGAAGATTTAAGGGAAGGGATGGGCAATAGTCAAGTTGAAGAAGAAGGTCTTGTCTTACTTGAAGAAAAGCCGTACCTACTGATTTTTATATAGCCTTGATTTTTTCTATGTCTAAGAAAAGCAGAATAGTAGAATAAAAGTAAAACAATAATAAAGTAGAAATAGAAAACTTTGACTCTAGTAACAGATATAAAACCAAACATATCAGTTGCCAATTACAATGTTAGATAGACATTAGACAAAACATATCAATGACTATAATAAATGAATGTTTAAAATTTCTCCCCCTTACACATCTAAGACATTCAGAAGGAATTTTCTTTAGTGCCCCATATAATTCTAACTTGCACATGTCTTACTTTATCCCTTTTTGTTATCCCTTGCCCCTTCATGGGCCCTAATTTCTTTAAGCATTTATAATGGAACATGACTGATGTGTTACTAAGAGGAAAATGTATACCCTTAAATTATTCAGTTCTAAATGGCCCAGGGGTCTAGACAATTGTGAAGGACCTTTTTCAGGGGAACAGATTAAGTCAGATTTTATTTAATAGTTTGTTACTATAATATATAATTTTTAAATATTTAGAGATATGATGTCTAGGTTTCTATCTCTACTCCCACTCTATACCCTCCTAATGTCACAGGTGGGCCTGTACTTAAGATTTACAAATGTGTTTGACAATGTTTTGCACATTATTTTTGTTGCATTCTCCTCTTTCTTCTAAGATTAATTTCTATTTTGATGATATTTATAATTAAGTGTTCCTCTAATGAAGGCTTGTGAATTGTAATCCTCCTCGGTCTAGGCCAGGGAATACCTTCATTTTGTTCTTATATTTGAATCATAAGTAGAAAATTCTGGGAGATGTTTACCTTCAGCATCCTCAAAATATAATTCTGATATTTTTATTATTTATTTTGTTGGTAATGAATCTGCCAAGAATCCAATGATTTTTCCTTATAGCCTATCTCTTGTTTCTTGCCTCTTTAACAACTTTTTTTATTTTTCATGGTCTCAGTTCTCTATAATGCAACTTAGGTGCAAATTTATGTTTTTTATTCTACTCAACAAAAAATAATATCTTTCTTCAAACTGGAGACTGGTAGCTTTTATTTGATTTTTGATGTTCAGTTTTTTGCAAGTAACTCAAATTACCTCCCAAGTACACCAAAGCAGGCCTATTGGATTTTTCTCCCAGTATAAGCATTACGGCCTAAGCTCAAAAACATCCGAAGCAAAAACCCCCACGAGCTTCCTAGATTTAACATTTGCTCACAGTTCTTCTGTTTAGGCCCTTCTTCTTATAAGGCAACCTGGAATTCTCTTTTCTGGGATTCAAATTCAGCTAAGTAAATATTAGTTTCTGCTTGGTCCTACCTATCTACATATATATGGGGGAAGGGTATTAAGTTCTTTCCTCATCAATATAACCAGTCTCCATTACTGATTCAAAAATTTTATCTCTCCTTCATTTGCTCACTAAGGTAATCTCAGTTTGGGAATAAAATTTTTGTTGATATATAAATAAACACTGGAAATTTCTTATTATTTCCTTATTACTTTTTTATCAAGAATTAAGTAGAGGAAAGAAGATATTTATGCCATCCCTACATCTTTCCATCCCATTTTTAATGGTAAACCAAGGAAATCTACATGTTATCCTGTGAGTCACTCTGGTCATTATGTTCCATTTATGATATCATCTAATAACGTCCTTCTCTCTTTTTGTATTTCCCTAAACCAAAAACTATATGTGAAATATCTCTTACCACAAAGATTTTTAGTACTCACACAATAACAAAAACATGTGAGACTGGCAAGGTAGGGTGGCAGGGAGACCCTGTGTAAGAATAGTGTTATTTTTCACTTGGAATAGCGAAACTTATCCTTATTTCCAGGGATACCTGGAAGTCTGGTACTGATCCTTGGTCAGAAAAAAAATGAAGTGTAGATGCAATAGATAGTGATTATCATACCCGTTTTAAAGCTGGAAACACCACTAGAGAAATCCTCTACTATTAATAGCTTGTCTACGTTCTTTGGGATATATAAATAAATGTTCTGTATTTGGTTTAAATGGTTTCCCAGCCTGTCTTTAGCTGTGTGATACGTAGGAAAAAATGATTGCTCTGTAGTTCTGTGGTTGGACTTCCTGGAAACTGATCTACCTCACACTGATCTGAGCATTTCAGAATCTGAATGTGAAGCAAGTCCTTTGTGGCTGAGAAGGATCCTGAAGGGCTGCAGCTGTAAGTTTGAGACATCTCTGTGACTTTCTGCTCCTTGTTTCTCCTGTTGAGTGTATACTTTACCTTCCTTAAAGACTTTATTCCATCTTATCCTGTGGAGTCTTGTGAGTCCTTTCAATTAACTGACCCAGTGTAATTGAGGCAGGTAGAAATAAAATATGTAAAGTATCACTGTATTTATTAGAGACACTTTAAAAGGAAATTTCTAAATCTCTATCTCATTTTACAGATAGAGAAAATAAAGTAGAGAAGCTACACGATTTGTACCGTATTGTCACGTAAATTCTAAATTGTTGTGATTTTTTAATTATATAGAGGAATGGTTATTGAGTTAAAATTCGTAAGAATTGTGTTTCCAACAAAGATCAAAAAAGACAAATAAAAGCATTATATAACGGCAAAGGGTTCAATTCAACAAGAAGATCTAACTATCCTAAATATATATGCACCAAACACAAGAGCACCCAGATTCATAAAGCAAGTTCTTAGAGACCTCCAAGGAGACCACAATAATAGTGGGAGATTTCAAAACTGCACTGATATTATTAGATGAATCATCGAGGCAGAAAAGTAACAAAGATATTCAGGACCTGAACTTAGCACTGGAACAAATACACCTAAAGAGTTCTACAGAACTCTGCACCTAAATGCAACAGAATACACATCCTTACTACCACATGACGCATATTCTAAAATTGATTATATAATCGGAAGTAAAACACTCCTCAGCAAATGCAAAAGAACTGAAATCAATAACAGACTCTTGGACCACAGCACAATCAAATTAGAAATCAAGACAAAGAAATTCACTCAAAACCATACAATGACATGGAGACTGAATAACCTGTTCCTCAAGACTGTTGGGTAAATGATGAAATTAAGGAAAAAATCAAGAACTTGTTTGAAACTAATGAGAACAAAGATACAACATACCAGAATTTCTGGGATGAAGCTAAGGCAGGGTTAAGAGGAAAATTTATAGCACTAAATGCCCACAACAAAAAGTTAGAAAGATCTCAAGTTAACAACCTAACATCACAACTGAAAGAACTAGAGAACCAAGAGCAAACCAATCCCAAAGCTACCAGAAGAGAAGAAATAACCAAAATCAGAGCTGAACTGAAGGCGATAGAGACATGAAAAACCATTCAAAAGATCAACGAATTCAGGAGCTGGTTTTCTGAAAAAAAATTAATAAAATAGACCAATATCTAGATTCATAAAGAAGAAAAAAATAGATGATTCAAATAAACACAGTCAGAAATGATAAGGGGGATATTACCACTGACCCCATAGACATACCAACGACCATCAGAGAATATTACAAACACCTCTATGCATATAAACTAGAAAGTCTAGAAGAAATGGATAAATTTCAGGACATATATACCCTCCCAAGACTGAATTAGGAAGAAAATGAATCCCTGAACAGACCAATAACAAGCTCTGAAATTGAGGCAGTAATAAATAGCCTACCAACCAAAAAGAGCTCAGGACTAGACAGATTCACAGCTGAATTCTACCAGATGTACAAAGAAGAGCTGGTACCATTTCTACAGAAACTATTCCAAAACAATTGAGAAGGAGGGACCCCTCCCTAACTCATTCTATGAGGCCAGCATCATCCCGATACCAAAACCTGGCAGAGATACAGCGGAAAAGAAAGCTGCAGGCCAATATCCCTGATGAAACTCGAGGCAAAAATTCTTAACAAAATACTGGTAAACCTTATCCACCACGACCAAGTAGGTTTTATCTCCAGGATGCAAGGTTGGTTCAGCATATGCAAATCAATAAATGTGATTCATGACATAAAGACAACTAAAGACAAAACCCACATGATTATCTCAATAGATAAGGAAAATATTTTTGATAAAATTCAACATCTCTTCATGTTAAAAACTCTCAATAAACTAGGAGTTGAAAATAATAAGAGCCATATACAACTGACA
Source organism: Pan paniscus (assembly GCF_029289425.2). Taxonomy (NCBI): domain Eukaryota; kingdom Metazoa; phylum Chordata; class Mammalia; order Primates; family Hominidae; genus Pan; species Pan paniscus. The sequence continues at coordinate 58,452,111 of NC_073262.2, forward strand.
CACAGCCAACATAATACTGAATGGACAAAAGCTGAAAGTATTCCCCTTGAAAACTGACACAAAACAAGGAAGCCATCTCTCACAACTCCTATTCAAAATAGTATTGGAAGCCCTGGCTGCGGCACTCAAGCAAGAGAAAGAAATAAAGGACATTCAAATAGGAAGAGGGGAAGTCAAACTATCCCAATTTGCAGATGACATGATCCTATATCTAGAAAACCCCATCGCCTCCACCCAAAAGATTCTAAAGTTGATAAACAATTTCAGCAGTTTCAGGATACAAAATTAATGTACAAACATCATTAGCATTTCTATATACCAATAACAGTCAAGCCAAGAGCTAAATCAGGAATGAACTCCCATTCACAACTGCCAAAAAAAGAATAAAATACCTAGAAGTACAGCTAACAAGGGAGGTGAAAGATCTCTACAAGGAAAACTACAAAACACTACTCAAAGAAGTCAGAGGTAACCCAAACAAATGGAAAAACATTCCATGCTCATGGATAGGAAGAATCAATATCATAAAAATAGACATACTACCCAAAGCAATTTATAGTTTCAGTGCTATTCCTATTAAATTACCATCGACATTCTTCATGGAACTAAGGAAAACTAGTTTAAAATTCCTAGGGAACCAAAAAAGAGCCTAAATAGCCAAGGCAATCCTAAGCAAAAAGAATACAGCTGGAGGCAACACGCTACCTGACTCCAAACTATACTAAAGGACTACAGTAACCAAAACAGCATGGTACTGGTACAAGAACAGAACATAGACCAATAGAACAGAACAGAAAACCCAGAAATAACACTGCACACCTACAACTATCTGATCGTTGGCAAATCTGACAAAAACAAGCAATGGGGAAAAATGTCCTATTTAATAAGTGGTGCTGGGATAACTGGCAAGCCATATGCAGAAGATTGAAACTGATCCCCTCCCTTACATCTTATATAAAAATTAACTCAAGATGGATTAAAACTTAAATGTATAACCCAAAATTATAAAAATCTGGGAAGACAACCTAAGCAATACCATTTAGAATACATGGGCAAAGATTTTATGACAAAAATGCCAAAAGCAATTACAATAAAAGCAGAAATTGACAAATGGGATCTAATCAAACTAAAGAGCTTCTGCACAGCAAAAGAGGCTATCAACAGAACGAACAGACAACCTACAGAATGGTAGAAAATTTTTGCAAACTACACATCTGACAAAGGTCTAATATCCAGCGTCTATAAGGAATTTAAACAAATTTCTGCATTAGCTTGATAAGGATAATGGCTCCATCTATGTCCCTGTTTTTTCCCTACAAGAAAAAAAAATACTCTATTAAAAAGTGTTCGAAGTACATGAACAGACCCTTTTCCAAAGAAGACACATATGGCCAACAAACATATGAAAAAAAGCTCAATATCACTTATCATTAGAGAAATGCAAATAAAAACCACAATAAGATACCATCTAACACCAGTCAGAATAATTATTACTAAGAAGTCAAAAGACAATAAGCTGTTGAGGTTGTAGAGAAAAAGGAAGACTTACACAGTGTTGGCAGGAGTGTAAATTAGTTCAACCATTGTGGAAGACAGTATGGCAATTCCTTAAAGACCTAAATAAAGAAATACCATTTGACCCAGAAATCCCATTACTGGTTATAAAGCCAAAAGAATATAAATCATTTTATTATAAAGACATATGCACATGTTTGTTCCTTGTGGCACTATTCACAATAGCACAGACATAGAATCAGCATAACTGCCCATCAATGGTAGGCTGGATAACGAAAATGTGGTACATATACACCATGCATTACTATGCAGCTATAAGAAAGAATCAGATAGTGTCTCTTGCAGGGACATAGATGGAGCTGGAGACCATTTTTTTTTAGCAAGCTAATGCACAAATAGAAAACCAAATACCAAATGTCCTCACTTATAAGTGGGAGCTAAATGATGAGAACACATGGACACATAAAGGGGAACAACACATACTGGAGCATATTGGATGGTGAAGGTGAGGGAGGGAGAGAATCAGGAAAAATAATAGGTACTGGGCTTAATGCCTGGGTGATAAAATAATCTGTACAACAAACCCTCATGACACAAGTTTATCTGTGTAACAAACCTGCACATGTACCCCTGAACTTAAAATAAAAAGTAAAAAAAAAAAAAAAAATTAAAGGAGCCCAATTGAGAATTCACAAATAGACTGAAGAGTTTTCTCTTTTAATAAAGTTAACAAAAAATGTATTAAAAAGAAAAAGTATGTCAGAACAAGACATCCAATCTGTAGAGGAAATAATACTCAGAAGCAGATATTATCACAGAAATGAGTACCATTAAACTACTGAAAGTAACTTACTGATTTTGAACTAAATGTTTCTGTTTTCACTAGCATGAAAGACAGATACGAATTAAACACTAAGGAAAAACAGAAATGAGTGACACAAAGGGCATTTTATATGTATACAAATGTATAAAATGTATATATGCTTATCTCTTTCTATATAGAGATAAAGAAGATAGAATAGAGAGTAAGAGAGAGAATAGAGGACAATGAAGGGAATTCTCAAGAGTATACTCCAAATAAAATATATTTATTTCACAGAGTTCTTTCTACGAAAACCAATGTAAGAAGCAGGAGCATTCTGTGCTGGTAACTGGTGAAAAAAGTCAATGATTGCTACAAATGAAGACTTAAGAAGGAAATTTTTCAAGTTTAAAACATAAGGAAGTTTTTGATCAAACAATCCATGATTCTCCTTTTAAAACTATATAAATAACATCTAATGTTAAAAAAGTATAAAAAGCCGATACTGGCTTTATTCCTATATTAATAGTAAAAGAGAGGGTAATAAACTGGAGGTTACTAAGTATTGAAGTGAGATACAATGTTACAACTAAAAAATCAGCAAAACCTAGAAATGGAATCATCACAGGGTTTTAAATAATTGTCTACTATTTGGGGGAACCAATAAATGTTCACATAGAATTATTTTATAGTACATTATATTAAAAATTAAATACAAGTGGGGTTTAAAGTAAGCTATTAGAACTAGTGAGTTATTCTATAACATTTCTGTTTTTATTATAACCAGTGTTACAAAGAACATTTGTAAAGTCATATTTGCCTCCTTGCCTATTGCCTTAGGAGAAAACACAAGGAATTACACTGCTTGGTTAAATGAATTATATTGCTTGGTTGAAGTTAATTATTTAATATAAACTGGCATAAAGATTGATTAAAAAAATTGAAATCATGATTTTGTCTTTCTTGGTGTAGAATCATGATATAGAAATTTAAATTGAATACAGATCACTTTACATTTTCTTCAGAGAAGGGTTAAGCTCATTTAACAGGTTGTTGACAAATCCTAAGACACTTCGCTTTTTGAGCTTACTTTGCTTTTATGTGGAAAGTCCAAATTTGAAAATTTCCACTAGATTTTATGACCTTCTGTTACACTCTTTCTAATTTAGTCATTCTGCCTTACAATCAGCCATTACATCCCTTGGGGAAATGTAAAATTTAAACAGACATTAAACTCAAATAACTTCCCTGCCTATCAGAGAAATGACAAGGAAATACTGTTACATATCATGTCATTTATGATACTTGTGATTAAGAGCATATATATATATACATATATATATATATACACACACACACATATACATGTTGAATGCTAAAGAACTGGATGTACTGAATGGATGTATTTGGATATTCCCAAATTTTAAAAGGAAAAAAATCATAGTAAAATAAATTATACAGTAAAAATACAGTTTTAGTTGGTATCAACTTTAAAAAGCTGTGCTTCAAATGTTGATAGAACTCTTCAAACTTTAGGATATACTTACATAGAATACTTTTATGATTGTAGATAAGATACCAAGTTATCCCACAGTAGATTATTTAAACCAAAATGGGATCAGTTTATAAATCTTGCAGTACTGGTTTGAAATCCGGACATTACAGACAACAGAGGACAAAAGGGGAATAATATAAGCAAAAAGAATAAAATAAAATATGTGAAACATTGTTGGTACATATTAACCTATTCTGTATAATTTTTCACTTCACAGTATCATTTTCTTTGTGTCTGCAAGTACCCAATGTGCTAACTTTGCTCTAAGTCACTTCCTAAGTCAAATCCTCTGTCCCCTGTAATTTAAAATAGCCCACCTCACCCCTCCTCCAAATTTGGAAACTACGTCTCTCAGAACAGTTAACCTCATTTACATATTAGATACAAGTTAACTTTACCAAACTAATTTAATGTTTGTCTAACTTGGCTGATGATAATAATAATCTGGGTTACATATCAAATACTAAAAAGTTTAGAAACTCCCAGGTCTCATTCAAGACCAGTTGATTGGTCTGTTTGAATTACTCATCCCAACCAGTGTTATGTGTGAATGATGTGTTTATGTGTATATGTGTGTGTATATCTATATCTGTAATATTATGTGTACTAATAATGTGCTTTTACTACCACGCAAGTATACATTGTAATATATATTTATATGCAACATAATGTATGTTGTAACAGTATATCATGTAAATATGCATTTTATGGCAAGCTATAAAATGCGCTTACTAAGTGAAGGACATTTAAATTATTTCATAAAATTAAAATGTATTATGAATAACACTGACAAACCTCTTTTTTTGAGACACGGTCTCACTCTGTCACCCAGGCTGGAGTGCAGTGGTACAATCACTGCACCTCAACCTCCTGGGCCCAAGCAATCATCCCGCCTCAGCTTCCCAAGTAGCTAGGACTACAGGTGTGCACCACTGAACATCTTCATAAGTAAATTCCCTTTCCCTTTGTGACTTTTGCTTTGAATAGTCTTTTATCTAAAAACAATAGAAGAAAATGTTTTCAAATGTTTTGTGAAATCCTGACACTTAATCTGCTTTTTATATTTAGAAAGGTGCATAGTTTAGATAAAATAAGTTGACTTGTTGGGGGAGAAAATCATGTGGCAGATTGTATGTAGATAAAAGGCAAAGCTCTTGAAGAAAAGGAGCAAGAAAAAGGAGAGCTGAGGACTGAAATGTTCTGCACTAAAAAATTAGAGGAATTCAAAGTTTGTACCCAGTAGTAGGGAAAGAGAAAAAGAGATGCAGAGGAGAAAATGATGGGAATAGATGGAGGGAAAATAAGAAGGAAAAGTTTATCTAGAAAAAAATAAAAAGGAGAAAGTCAAGCAACATAGTAAGGAAAATATCGTGTAGAATGGAGGAGGGTCTTCTCTGTGCAGGAGTCTGTATGTATGTACAATTTATGCATATCTTTCTGATTCCTGTTAACTATGGGATAAATTCTATAGTTTCCTTTGTAAAAATATATTGCTGGAATTTCCCAAAGTCTTACAGCATCTTAAAGTAGACTAAATTTAATTATTGCATGGTATGACATTACAGAATTTTCACAATGTATTTAACCTAAATACCATTTGATCATAGTAATATAATTTTAGCTATTAGTAATACAATTTTAGGTATTATAAATTCTAAATTAGTGAGCATGTTCAAAAATGAATGTCATCACATAGCTTGATTATTCCTAAAATAGGAATTACTGTAACATATATTTCAAGTGTTTTCCTTAATTGAGATCTGTCAGTGACATAATGGATATTTTTAGGACCCTTTAGTTTATACTTCCAAATTTTCCTTTGGCCTACGAATTTGGCATTATTTCACACTTTATCCGGGTGCATAAGTTTGCCTCCTAGGGTACTCAAACTTCACTAGGTAGTAGATGCTTTTTCTTTTCTTAGCCAAATTGAGGTTAAAAAAAAAAAGTCTCAATGTACATTTAAGGTGCATTACTGTGAACAATGTTTGCATGTTTATAGACCATCTGTATATCTATATTTTTTCTTTAATGAATTGCCTTGCAAAGTTTCTCTGCTGGGCGCAGTGGCTCACATTTATAATCCCAGCACTTTGGGAGGCCGAGATAGGCGGATCACAGGGTCAGGAAATAAAGACCAGCCTGGCTAACATGGTGAAACCCCGTCTCTACTAAAAACACAAAAATTATCCGGGTGTGGTGGCGGGCGCCTGTAGTCCCAGCTACTCGGGAGGCTGAGGCAGGAGAATGACGTGAACCACCTGGGAGGCGGAGCTTGCAATGAGCTGAGATCGTACCACTGCACTCACCCTGGGTGACAGAGTGAGCCTCCATTTCAAAAACAAAAACAAACAAACAAACAAACAAAAAACAAAAAAAAAAGAAAAACTTTTTCTCCTGTTAGATGTAGTGTAAAAGTCTTCTAGCTATTAAGATGATCAATAGTTTATGTATAAGATGTGCTATAACGTAGCCCAACATTATCATATTTTTATTTTGATATGGACATATACTTTCTTTTTTATGTTTATGCTATCCAAACTTCTAATATTTTTCCTTAGGCTTTTTATCACTCCTTGCATATTTAAATGCAAGGAGTTGCATTTAAATATTAAATGGTTCCTCCTAATGTTATTATTTAATTCTTATTTTATTAATATATGTTTAATATATCTAAGACTTCTTTGGCTAAATGGTGTAATATGACAATATAGCTATATCATTTTCCAAATTGCTAAATCAGTAGTCCAAATAATGTTTATTACAGAAGCCTCTTCTTCACTGATTTTTTAAATACTCCAAATTATATATGACATTTTAATGCAATATATTAGTATTTTACTATTCTTATGTCAGCATCTCACTGTTAAAAATATCTTAACTCTCCTTTCTCCAACAATGGTAGAAGAAGGGAAACATAGTGGGAGAAACTTAGAAGTTACACAAATAGAAAAAAAAATTGGTGTTCTGGTAAACATTAGCATATGATTATAGGAGGAGGAAGTTTCCATGATCAAATGATATTAAGGGTGTATACTAAATAAATCCAAAATTCTACTTTGGTATTTCTGGAGAATGTAATGTGGTTTATCGCTTTTAAATAATTAATATGCTGTGTTACATTAATCAATTACCTAATATAACATTTCTTACATTCCTTAAATGAATATATTTGGTTATTTTGGATTATTTTGAATAATCTATTACACTAAATTGGCTAGTATGCTATTTAGCATTTTATCTATTTTGTAAGTAAAATTGGCATGTAGTTGCCTTTATTGTCTATCATTTAGTAGAGGAGCCATACCATCTTATTAAAATAAATTTGAGATGTCTTCAATCTATGTATACTTAGTAGAGATAGCATAGAAACTAATAAATTGATATTTTGAACTTACTTTTTATTCTGCTATCTCTTTAATTTCTTATTTACCCTAAGTTTCCTTTTAGAAATCTAAATTTGTACAGGCAGATAATATTTTCACCTTTTTAAAATTTTTTAAATCACTATGCTTTAGAGCAATAAGCAAACAGTCCATAAGAAAGCTAACCAGGCTGGGCACGGTGGCTCACGCCTGTAATCCCAGCACTTTGGGAGGCCAAGGCAGGTGGATCACGAAGTCAGGAGTTCAAGACCACCCTGGCCAAGATGGTGAAACCCTGTCTCTACCAAAAATACAAAAATTAGCCAAGTGTGGTGGTGGGCGCCTGTAATCCCAGCTACTCAGGAGACTGAGGCAAGAGAATTGCTTGAACCTGGGAGGCGGAGGTTGCAGTGAGCTGAGATCATGCCACTGCACTCTAGACAGTAAGAATCCATCTCAAAAAAAAAAAAAAAAACATAAAGGAAGAAAGCTAATTAATATGGGGTAGTTCTTTGTATTTGGCTTATGCTTTTAATAAGAATGGCTCTATTCTCTTATTATTCACATAACATTAAGTAATTAAATATTATTTACAGCTGAATTAAAAGCATACAGTAATATATTGGATGTTCTTAACTGATCAAGGGCTATACTATTTTACCTATAGTTCATCAAGGTTATTTAAAAATCCCTGAACTACATCAGCATCTATTGATATTTCAATTTCTCTAGCATACATTTTAAGAGAAGCTTCTCTGGAGCCAAACTACCTGGGTTTAAATCCTAGCTGGACCACTTTGTCATTTGTGTGACCTTGTGTAGTTTGCTTACCCTCTTTTTGTCATTATTTGCATGTCTGAAAATAGAATGATCATAAAAGTACCTACCTCACAGGATTATTGTGAGAATTAAGGCTGTGTGTGTGTGTGTATGTGTGTGTGTGTATAAATATATTATATATATTTATATATATATATAATCTATACTTTTATTTTATTTTATTTCACTTTAAGTTCTGGGATACATGTGCTGAACATGCAGGTTTGTTACATAAGTATACAAGTGCCATGGTGGTTTGCTGCACCTATCAATCTGTCATCTAAGCACTTAAAACCATACCTGTCCCATAGGAAGTGCTAAACGTGTTTATTATTTTACTCTGAGATGTATTAAAGTGATTGATTTTATTTTCTAATATTAAATTCTTATACAAATGTATCTGCATATGTAAACCAATAGGTATTTTAGGTATCTTAGTGTTCACCTTCCTTTTGTTTTGTTTTGTTTTGTTTTGTTTCAGTAGAGATGGGGTTTCACCATGTCAGCCAGGTTGGTCTCGAACTCTGGACCTCAAGTGATCTGCCCACCTCAGCCTCCCAAAGCTGTGGGATTACAGGCGTGAGCCACCACACCCAGACTCACCCTCCTTATATTGTTTTCCTTAGTGTAGTTGGACTAATATTTTATTTATAGGCTATGGCAAGTTTTGACTGTGTATACTACTTGATGTGTCCATATGGTATGTCCTGTGGTCCAAATTTGCAGAATCTAATTTGTGTAGTTTTTTATTGCTGCCACTAAAAATGACTGCAAACTTATTGACTTAAAAAATAGAAATTTATTATCTAAAAAGTTTTGCAGTTCAGTATTCTGACATGAGTCACACTGAACCAAAATCAAGGTATCAAAAGGGCTGTCTTGTTTTCCAGAGGCTCAAGGGAAAAATCTGTTTTCCTGAGTTTTTCAGTTTCTAGAAGTTGCCTCTCTTTCTTGGTTTGTGGTCTCTGTTATTCCTCCTTAATGACACTTCAGTCATCACATCTCTTTCACTGACTACAGCCATGAAAGGTTCTTCATTTTAAGGATTCATGTAATTAGGTTGAACCCACGTGGATAATCTAAGTTAATTCCCCTAGCTCAAGGTCCATAATCTTAATCACATCTGCAAAGTTCTTTTTTGTTTTTTACATGTAAGTTTACAGATTCTTAAGATTAAGAGATGGACATCTTAGATTATTAGTTCTGCCTTTAATTGTGTATGGTATTTTAAACATCTCCTTACCTATCAAAACTGTAAAATCTCTTAAAATCTCTTGATACCTCATTTACTAATGCTTAGTGGATTCTCTCACTCACACCCTCTAAAATTCTTCCAAAGATTTTGTAACTACCTTGTTTAGTTGTTGCAGTTATTATGTACGAACTTCTGAGATGACTTTACTATGGCTTCTCTGTTTCAGAGACATTTCAGGGGGCACCTTTCAATTATTTCCTAGATACAGACATTAAACAGGAAAAATCATTTCAGTGTACTTTCTGATATTTTCCCTCTCCCCTGGCAGTTAAATTATTTCATGTCTAAATCATTCTTCTTCACCCAGTAATGATTAAAATATCTCCCTTTTTCCTCCCTGTATTGATCTGCTTGGGTTGCCATAAGAAAATTCCTTAGACTGGGTGGCTTAAGCAACATAGATTTATTTCTCACAGTTTTGGAGGCCAAGAAGTTCAAGATCAAGCTGCCAGCAAGGTAGGTTTCATTCTGAGGGCTTTTTCCTTAGTTAGTAGATGGTCACGATTTTTCTATGTGCTCATATGACCTTTTCTACATGCATTCAGAGAGCTCTCTGGTGTCATATAGAAAATAAAATTTTGCAATATAAATAAGAGTCAACAAATATAAAAAGCAATAGGCTTACATAAACACCTCTCTAATTTTGGAATATAGAAGAACAATAGGTGATGGAAATAAAATAAATTTTATACTATAATTATATCTTCATTAGGACAAAAATCTCTTTAGCTCCCTCATGTATCCTTATAATCTATTCATATGATAGCATTAATAAAGCCTGTTTAAAATGATTACAAAGATAAACAAATATATAGAATATATGTGGAAATAACAATACACCAGGAAAATAAGAACAGGAAGTATTTTTATAAAGAATCATATAGAATTTCTAGAAATAAAAATATGAGGATAGAAATTAAAAACTCATTTTATGTGCTAGAAATCAGATTAGACACAGCTGAAGAGAAAATTTGTTAACTGGAAGATACATTTGAAGAAATTACCCAGTATAAAGAAAAAAATAAAGAATTTAAAATATAGAAGAGTCATGGATGATAAAATAAGAAAAAATAATATATGTCCAACAGAAATCCAATATATGTCTAAAAGTATAAAGGGAAAATACAGAGAATGGTGGGAGGCAATGCTTCCGGGTAACAGGTGAGAATTTACCAAAGTATTTGAAAGAGTTGAATACTCAGATTCAAGAAGTACAAGTGACCCTTATACAACATGGGTGTGACCCATGTGGGTTCATCTATACATGAATTTTCTTTGCCCTTTGCCATACCTGACATGACAAGTGTATTTTACAAATGATTTTTAAATAACATTTTCTTTTCTCTAGCTTACTTTATTATAGGAATACAGTATATATACCTATAACATCCAAAATATGTGTTAATTGACTGTTCATGGTATCTATAAGGCTTCCAGGTCAACAGTAAGCAACTAGTAGTTACGTTTTGGAGGAGTCAGAAGTTATATAGATTTTCAACTGTGTAGAGGGTTGGCTCCCCTAATCCTAATGCTGTTCAAAGATCAGCTGTATAATATGCTGTAACTAACTTTCTTTATTTTTTTCATTGCTTTCCACTGTTTTAAGAATTCAGACTGAATAACAATATTTAATTTATTTAAAATATCTGTCAGTCAGACTGGTAAGTATACTATTGTAGTGGCAAATTAGTAAATATTGAGGCTTTTATTCTCGCACCATTTCATTTTGTTTTCATATTGGTCCTATGTAAAGCTATGGGATTATTGTTGGGGAGGGGGTAGATGTGAAAAGGCCATGTTATTGATTAATGAACTTTTATTCCAGAATTTGTTTTTCCACATTGGAAACCAAGCTTAACATGTATTTAATAAGCAAGCAGAGTACATTTGAAAACACAGGGTGTACTCTAAGAGAGACCAAAAAGAAAACTGATGAAGGAAATCTTCTACTTTAGATGGAGTTCAAAACAAGATAAAGTGAAACAGAATTTATGTGACCAATATAGTACCAACTATCAGAGCCTAAATCCAGTTATCAGGCCAATATCGCACATTTAAATTGCTGGTTTCATAGTGGTAATTTAAGGTGTGTCCCACCCCCTAGAAAACACTATAGTTTCTAACACTTAACCTAGTTTATAAAGTCTTTTCATTGTGTTTACATATGACAATAACATAATTAGATATAGAATTGCTGAACATTTCTCCACAGGTAGTATTTACATTTTTGTCTAAATAAATTTAGTTACAAAGAAAAGGCCAATGGCATCATATATTTGGTTTTTCATGTTATCTTTATTTTTATTTCCAGTAGGTGTGTATAATTTTTCAGTTCTTAAATATAAGAAATGAAAGTAATGAATATGTCTCCACAGAGTATATTTATATCAGTTTTATATAAAACAATATCTTTTTTTAATCCTTAGACTAAGTATTCAAATGCAAATATGTATTCTTTTCGGTTTTGTTTTAGAAATAATTTTATTATGCAAAATTCATGCATATAAAAATATATAATGCTCATATGAAATACAAAGAATGATATTGAGCTAAATATTCATACAGCAAACACCTCGTTTAAGAATTATAACAGTAATAGTACATTGGCTTGGAAGACATTGTAATAAAATTGCATTCCCTGAGAAAATCACTATTCTGAATATAGTATTCACAATTAATTTGCCTTTAAACATTTTAAAAACATATGGATGCATTTCTAAATAAATATGGTTTATTTTTGCATAGTTTTTAACCTTATACGAATGGAAACATTATAAGTTCAGTATGTTGCTATCTACTATTTTTACTAAATCATATATTTGTAGTAGTTATATTAGTTTGTTTTCACATTGCTATGAAGAAACACTTGAGACTGGGTAATTTATAAGGAAAATGGTTTAATTGACTCACAGTTCCACATGGATGGGAAGGCCTCAGGAAATTTGCAATCATGGCAGAAGGCACCTCTTCACAGGGAAGCAGGAGACAGGATGAGTGTCAAGCAAAGCAGGAAGCCCCTTATAAAACCATAAGATCATGAGAGAACTATCACTCACACTCATGATAGTGAGAACACTCACTATGAAAACAGCATGGGGGAAACCACCTCCATCATTCAATTATCTCCACCTGGTCCTATCCTTGAAGCAAGGTGATTCTTACAATTCAAGGTGGGATTTGGGTGGCAACACAGAGCCAAACCACATTATTGCCCCACTGGCCCTTCCCAAATATCATGTCCTTATATTTCAAAATGCAGTCATTCCCTTCCAACAGTCCCCCATAGTCTTCACTCATTTCAGCATTAACCCAAAAGTCCAAGTCCAAAATCTCATCTGAGACAAGGCAAGTATCTTCCACCTATGAGCCTGTAAAACCAAAAGCAAGTTAGTTACTTCCTAGATACAATGGGGGTACAGGCACTTGGGTAAATACACCCATTCCAAATGGGAGAAGTTGGCCAAACCAAAGCTGGTACAGGTCCATGCAAGTCTGAGATCCAATAGGGCAGTAATTAAACTTTAAAGTTCTGAAATGATCTCCTTTGACTCTATGTCTCACAACCAGGTCACACTGATGCAAGAGGTAGGCTCCCACAGACTTGGACAGCTCCACCCCTGTGGCTTTGCAGGTTACAGTCCCCCTCCCAGCTGCTTTCACAGGCTGGTGTTGAGTGCCTGTGGCTTTACCAGGCACCCAGTACAAGCTGTCAATGGATCTACCATTCTGGGGTGTGGAGGATGGTGGCCCTCTTCTCACAGCTCCACTAGGCATACCCCAAATGGGGACTAGGTATGGGGTCTCCAATCTCACATTTCCCTTCCACTCTGCTCTAGTAGAGGTTCTCCATGAGGGCTCCACCCTGCAGCAGACTTCTGTGTGGACATCCAGGCTTTTTCATACATCCTCTGAATTCTAGATGGAGATTCCCAAACCTAGATTCTTGACTTCTGTGAACCTACAGCCCCAACACCATGTGTAAGTCACCAAGTCTTGAGGCTTGCATTCTCTGTTCTCTGAAGAGCAATGGCCCGAGTTATACCTTGGCCCCTTTTAGCATGGCTGAAGCTGAAGCAGCTGTACTGTAGCACACCATGTCTCAAGTCTGCACAGAGCAGAGGGGCCCTGGACTCGGCCCAGGAAAACATTTTTCCCTCCTAGGCCTAAGAGCCTGTGATGGGAGGGGCTGCTGTGAAGGTCTCTGACATGCCCTGGAGACATAATCTTCATTGTCTTGATGACTAACATTCAGCTCCTTGTTACTTATGCAAATTTCTGCAGGCTGCTTTAATTTCTCCTCAGAAAATGGGTTTTTCTTTTCTGTTGCATCATCAGGCTGAAAATTTTCCAAACTTTTATGCTCTCCTTCCCTTTTAAACATAAGTTCCAATTCCAAACCGTATCTTCATGAATGCTAAAACTGAATGCTTTTAAGAGAACCCAAGTCACCTCTTGAATGCTTTGCTGCTTAGAAATTTCTTCCACCAGATACCCTAAATCATCTCTCAAGTTCAAAGTTCCACAGATATCTAGGGCAGAGGTAAAAAGCCACCAGTCTCTTTGCTAAAGCATAGCAAGAGTCACCTTTACTCCAGTTCCCTACAAGTTTATCATCTCCATCTGAGATCACCTCAGCCTGGACTTCATGGTGCATACTACTATCAGCATTGTGGTCAAAGCCATTCATCTTGTCTCTAGGAAGTTCCAATCTTTCCCACCAATTTCTGTCTTCTAAGCTCTCCAAGTCTCTAGGAAGTTCCAAACTTTCCCACATTTTTCTGTCTTCTTCTGAGCCCTCAAAACTATTCTAACCTCTGCCTGTGACCCAGTTCCTAAGTCACTTCCAAATTTTCAGGTATCTTTATAGCAGCACCCCACTCTGCGGTACCAATTTACTGTATTAGTTCATTTTTACACTGCTATGGAGAAACACTGAGACTGGGTAATTTATAAGAAAAAGAAGTTTAATTGACTCCTGTTCCACATGGCTGAGGAGGCCTCAGGAAACTTACAATTACAGCGGAAAGCACCTCTTCACCGGGCGGCAGGAGAGAGAAAGAGTGCCGAGCAAAGTGGGAAGCCCCTTATATAAGTATCATATCTTGTGAGAACTCACTCACTATCAGGACAAAGGTATGGGAGAGACTGCCCCCATGATTCTATTATCTCCACCTGGTCCGGCCCTTGACAACTGGCCTTATCAAAATTCAAGGTGAGATTTTTGTGAGGACACAGAGCCAAACCATATCAGTAGTCTTCCATTTAGAGTTGCATCTCTGTATCTACATGATGTCTTTTCACTATACACATATATTTCCATTTATTTCTGCATTCAAATGTTGAACAAATTTTTGTGTTTGTTGTTATAAACAATATTTCTAATAACATTCTTTCATATATCTCCTTACGTAACATGCAAGGTTTCACTAGGGTATGTATCTAGAATTTTGAGCATCTTTTCATGTTTTTTAACTGTTTATATTTCCTTTTGCGTAAAATGTCTACTAATGTCTTTTCTCTTTTTTGATTATGTTGGGATTTTTTCCTAATTGCTTCTTAAAACAATTGCATAATGCTTTTTGCCTAAGTCTATTCTGATTGATATTAACATGGCTATAAATATTTCTTTCATGTATTCATGTAATATCTATATATCTATATATACTATTTACATTATTCTGTAAATATATATACATATATACTTACAAAACTATTATTTTAGTAATTTGTGTTGTTTTTGGTAGTCTATCTAGACATTTACAAATAATGACAGTTTTTATATTTTCCACACATTTGTACCATTTATTTTTATTTTTGTTTTTGGGTTACTATGTTGATGTCAAAATGCAATAAAATAAAGAACAGAAATGGGTAAATATGAGTATTCTTGTCTTACTCCCATCTTAATGGAAATAAATTTAACATTTCAACATTGCTATACTACTTGATACAGGATTTTGATACATATCTGTTTCAGATTAAATAATTTCTCTTCTTTCCCTGGTTTTCTAATAGGTGGTTTCTGTTTTACTAATTTACCATAAGTTGGTATTTACTTTATCCAAATGTTTTCCCCTGCATCTTTTATTAATTAAGTTCTTCTTTTGCTTTTAAAATTGTTCAGATAGAGAATTAAGTTGATGACTTTTCTAATGCTAAATCCATTTGCATTTCTGGGACAAATCCTACATGGTTTACACATTTTATACTTTGATGGATTTAATTTGCTCATCTTTATTGGTTTTTGCATCTGGGATCATGATTGATATTGGCCTACGATTTTTCTTTCTTATATGTTTCTTGTTTGATTTTGGTTTTAATATTATATCAGCCACACACATATTTGCATGTGTGTCTGTTTTGGGAAGTGCCCTTTCTTGTATTGTCTTCACAATTATTTGTTTATTTTTGCTATTAACTACATTTGGTATTGTTTAATTATTATTTGGTTGAACCACCCTGTAAAACTTTCTAGCTTTCTTTATGTGCTGATTTCAATTACTATTTTAATATCTTTAGGAGTTATATGACCATATAAGTATTCTATGTCTTCTTGAAGCTCAATTATAAAGCTACATTTTGCTGGGAATATGACAAATTAGTATACATTTTCAAATTTCTAATTCACTGGCATAAACGTTGTTCATAATATTTTTAACATCATCTAAATCTTTACTGTATTTACTCCTGTTTTCTTAATTGGAAATGTACTTATTTGAGCCTACATTCTTTTTATTTTAAAAAGTCTTGCTGAAGACTTAACAATTTTGTTAGTCTATTCAAACAACATATTCTGGCTTTTTTGATCATGCTAAATGTTTCATTTCTGACATCAATTTTATTTTAATATTTTCTAGTCTTTATTTTTTAAATTCTTCTATTTAGGTTTGTTCTGTTCTCATTATTGGAATTTGATTGCATAACTTATTTATGTTTGCCCTATCATAATATAAATATCTTAAGGCTACAATTTTTTTACTGTTAACTTTAGCTATATCCACTAAGTATTGATATATGAATTTTTCATTGATTTTTAAATATTGTCTAATTTTATTTTAGATAATAGATTCTTGAGATGTCCTTTTTAAGACCATTTTTATTTCTTCTAAACAATATCTTTTAAGTTAACTTGGGTTTGAATATTATTCAGTTTTTTTCTAGACATGAAGAAAAGGAAATACACTATCCTAAGGAAGATGAAAAATCCTGGAGGAACAGAATACTTGGAAGAGTTCTAGTTCAAAGTCAGATATTGCGACTTGAAATATCAGAATCCTAGACAAATGGAAATGTAAAGAAGGTAGATAGAACTCAGAGGGAAATACAGGCCCGAAATGTAAGTTTAAAAGTTGTTGGCATAGAGATGTATTTAAAACCCCCAGGAATTAATATGATCTTCCGGGGAGAGAGTGAATGATTAGAACATAAGAGGGCCCAGGACTATAGACTAAGGAATCCCAGCATCTAGACATCAGGATATTTCAAGTGATAAAGTGGAGGTAGCTTAATTGATAAGGTGAAGAAACATACTTGTTAAGCAGAGTAGAGAAATAATTTGGTAGCTGAAGGGGGACATTGGTCAAAATTTTTGTTTTGCTTTGTTTTTTAAGGAGGAAAGTACAAGAGCATGTTTGAAGGCTGATAAAAAGAATTCTGGAGAAAGAGAGTGATTGAAGACAAGAGAAATGAGGAAAAATCTAGAGAAGTAAAAATGCAAGGGAACATAAAATAAAAAGCCTGACAATAACGGATGTTGTCAAGGAGGTGAGACAACCAGAATTTTAATTTAATGTTGGTGGGAATATAAAGATAAGCATTACTTTTGTAAAAAGGCCCATCAGTTTCTTATAAAAGTAGCAATATACCTACTCTATTATCAGCAATTCCATTCAGATATTTTTCCAAAGGAAATATAATCATATGTCCATAAAAAGAATGTTCAAGGGGGGTGAGGGATAAAAGACTACATATTGGGTAGAGTGTACACTGCTTAGGTAACAGATGCACCACGATCTCAGAAATTACCACTAACCAACTTATCCATGTAAGAAAAAGCCACCTGTACTCTCAAAACTATTGAAACTAAAATCATAAATAACAAAGAATGTTCATTGAAGTTTTATTTATAATACCTAAAAACTAGAAAAGGTCCAAGTGCCCATCAATATGAGAATAGATAAACAAACTTCGCTGTATTCAGAGAATGTAATACTATTCAGCCATAAAAAGAAACAAACTACTGATACATTTAACATGGATGGATCTCAAAAAAATGATTTGCAGAGCGAAAGAAGCCACCCACAAAGGAGTACATACTGTATTTTTCCATTTTATATGAAGTTCTAAAACAAGCAACACTAATCTGTATTGAAGAAACAGAACAGCAGTTTCCTCTCTTGGGGTGGAAGTAGAATATTGATTAGAAACGAGATGAAGGAATTTTCTGGGATACAGGTAGTGACCTATATCTTGATAGGGGGTTGGGTTATACAAACATATGCATTCATCAGAACTCAGCAAGTATATATGTCTTGTGTATGTAAAATGTACTTGAAGAGAAAAAATATGGTAAACATATATTAACCTCTAGTTAATTATAGGCATGCTGATGTATTTAGGGAAAGTGTAATGTTGTCTGCAATTTCTTAGAAATGCATTAAAAATTATAAGTTGGATTGATGGCTAGATAATTGGATATGTGATGAAATGTTTATAGTAAAATATCAATGGTAGAATTTAGGTAGTGGCCACATAGATGTTCACCTTGAATCTGTTTGAAATTTTGTATCACAAAATATTGGGAAAATAAGCAGTAAGGAGATAGTGTCTGGAGCTTTTTGGTTGGACTGGTTTTTTTTGTTTTTTTGTTTTTTTAATGCCACTGCGAGGGTTTAGATGGAAAAAAAGGGTTCAGAGAAGTGCTGATCCTGAAATGAACCAACACTGACTGAAAAAGAAGAAATGGACATAATTAAGTCACTTATGTAGGATAAAATTTTTCAGAAAACCCAGTGGCAAAATTATAAGAAATTTCTGCACATTTTCTATTACCCAACTTCTCATCAGTTTGTAAGATTCTTAAGGGTGTAGCCAACATATATTTTTCTCTGTACACTTGACCTGTGGTGACCATGCAATGACGTTTCAATTAATCAAGTGCTCCTCTTCTTCTTCTATCGTATTCCTGAACCATGCAAATAGCCAAAAATCATGATCTTGTAACTGCATAGAGAATCTTCTTTTCGATGTCTTTCAGTGAATTTAAAATCTATTCTTCACTTTAAGGATCTTTTCTTTTGCTCTCTAAATGTTTTGGAGTCAAATGCATCTTCATTTCCTTTTTTGCATGTCCCTCTGACAGCTGACGCAAGCTGGCAGAAGATGAAAAGTATTTAAAGTGTGGCAGCAGGGCTCAGTTCACATAAAGCAATCATCTTCTCCTCCAACACAGTCTTGATCACTCTGAACTATGCTGGTTAAACAAGTCCAATCTCACTATAGTACCTCATACAGGATTTGAATTTTCCTTAGAGGGGCATGCCCTCATTCATTTGTTTGCATGTTTGCATTTTCTGTGGCAAGCAAGGATGAAAAAACAAATGAAAGGTGACGGTCATCTCTAATGGAGAAATGCTGGTGTAGACTAACCTGAAATGTGCTGTTCCGGCATCAGGGCAAACCTAAGCATCCTTTATGGAAAAGGAAAACACCACACATAAGAAGCACTGCCATCCCTAAAATGTTCCTTAAATGCAGTGTGCCCTTTATGGGCACACTATATAAACTGGACAAAGAAATCAAAAGCACAATAAATCTTTTTGTTTCCTTCTTTAAATGACAGAAAGTTTCAGTAATGTTCTACTATCCAGGTTGAGGGAAAAAAAGTCAAAGCAAAATGAGTTGAAAAGTGGCATGTACATTCAAAATTTAAATTTCTTTCCAGTTCAGCAATGTTAGATGTCATAGGTAACACAGGGAATACTTATTTAAGTGGTTCATATACTCTTAAAAGGAATCAAGATTAAAATGAGGAGGTGCACATAATAGCATAAAAAGGAGCAAAATCTCAAGCTTTTTTCTAGGTGAAAGATTAGTCATTTAAGTCCTTTGAATCCAGAAAGCAAACAGCAACTGCTATATTTGCTTGCTTTAGAAACATGCTTGTTAAAAATAGTTCTCTAGACATTTCTACTCTGTTAAATATCTAACATACACTTTTTTAAAAACCACCCTTTTCTCTACTCATCAAAAATAAGGAACTTTGAGGTACATTTGATGTGATCAAACATGAGTGGACATATAAACTCAGCTTTAAGTAGCATGACACATCCAGGCATTTAAAAATATGTTTAGAAATTTTAGTACACCTTATATTGAGGAGTTTTGTTTTTATCTTTGGTATTGTTAGTGCTGTTCTAGAGTAGGTTAGTATATTCTTTTATTATCAAACATAAAAACAAATGAGAAAACATTTTTGTTTCAAATTCTGATTTTTTTCTTCCACATTCTAGTCGTTACTGGTATTAGACATGTAGACATGTAGAAAGATAAGGGACAAGACACAGATAACGCAAATAAAAATTGAAAAAAACACAGGAAGATGACATTTACAATGCAGCTGACAAAGCCAGTCACTTCACTTTAAATAATGTGGCAGGCTGCAAAACTATAGTAATTACTAGAATTTCATTTTCATTAACTAATAAACCAAGGAAAACAATTTAAGTATCTGAATGTCATTTTTCAAATGAAAATAAACTGTAAACATTTGAATAACATCACAGCAGGGATAATATACCTAAGGAAATCTATTGAAATATGTTAGTGGATTCATCCTCTTCTATCACATTAAAACTGCAATTGACTGTAAACCTCCTACCACTCTCCACTGAGACTTTAATTGTAAAGATTCCTGTTACATATCATATTAGAATTTAGTTAAAATTGTAGAACACATTATTTCCAATCAGACAGCCAACCATCACTCACAAAGATTTTTAAAAAGGTGATTAATAATTCATCTCAGATAAGGAAAAGATCTATATTTATACCATCTTCTCAGCCACCATAAACTACCTGACAATTGTTCAGTAATGATGCCCAGTAAATTCTTTAAAATGGTAATTTGTCATTCTGTCACTTCATTTGTGACCTAAAATTCCTCACTTGAGGCATCATCAAATAAATTAATCACTTTCCAGGATCCATTTCTCTGTTCTGCACGTTATTATGCCGGGGCTCTCTTGTGTTTCTCTTCATTTACATATATTTAATGGCTGAGCCGTGGTTCACGATGGCACATAACGCACACATCTCATTACAGGTGAAATATTCTAACTGCCACTATCACTGGGAAAGAAAATAACTCTCCCAATTTAATTTTCCTGATGTAAGAAAACCATGATTCTTCACTATGAAATGTTGATGCCATCCATCAGTCACAATCAATAAAATCATCACAGAAGTACGCCTTCTTCAGCATCTTTCCTTCATACTGGTATTATTTGAGGAAGGTAATTAAACTCATAATACGTAATGAATGTAAATGAAGTAAAAATCCTCATGTTAGCTCTCTAACTATGCTTATATTACAGCGTTGATTTAAAATATTTTCCCCAACTTATAAATACATAAGACCCAAAAAAAGAGCTATCAGCTGTAAAGACAATATTCATCAATAAATAGAACTAATTTTTAAAGGAGCATTTTAAATGTAAAAGTACCAAGTATTAACTATTTATAGATTTTTCACTTAAAATGATACATTCTCTTTGGATTTATATATTTCCAAGCTTTCTGGAAATGTAGCTAGTACTTTGGATGTACATGTTATCATGTCACAAAATTAGTGATTTTTTTTCAGTAACCTGGTCTACTTGATTCCTGCCATTTAAAGGCTGCAGGTACCATCTGTTCTCAAGTAAGAAATTTTCTTGTTGAACTGGCAATCTCGCCAATCTCTGCCTTAAAAAGCCTATGAAAATGTAGATCAAAGAAGCAGGACATTTTGCAAACAGTGGTTTGGGAATTAGCCCTTCAGAACTATTTCCACGTACTGTAAATATTCATCTCAAATTGCTATCGTATTATTTTTGTAAAGGTCAATAGGGAGTGTTTTAAAGTAAACTAGTGTCACATAAACATCACCCTGACTCTAAGTATGTTACTACTTAATTTAACATTCATTAACTAGTTCTCCCCACATACCTAGGAACATTAATTTCAGGGGAATGGTGCCTTATAGAAGTCCATTTGGAATGAGGATTCCCTTCATTATGAATTCATCATCAAAAGAATGGCGACTTTCTTTATCTTGGAAGTGGTCCCTGTTTGCCTGTTTAAAATAATGCTTGCAAGAGTGTCTAAAATACAAAGTGAAATATTAATTGTACATCTCTGTAACAAAGGAGAAAGTAGGTGAATACCACTGCTCCACAGATGAATGACCTAACTACAATATTGACAAACCATCTACACAGTACTATTTTCCTTCCTCATTAATTATCATATAGTTATTTTTAATGGGCATTTATTCAAGAAAAAAAAAGACTGCAAGTGCAGTTTGTATGTGTTTTCATTAACACAGCAGCAGTCTGTTAACCTAAAGCAACACACCAACACTCACAGACGTAGCTGGAAAATAGTGATTGACCACTTTCTGGAGTTTTTGGGGGACTGCCTAAGGTGCATCTGCATTTTGGAAAATGCAATCAGTTCAGACTGAAGCAAGAACTGACAGCTTTCATGGGTGTTCCTATATGAGACTGGACTGTAGTCCCAGATGATCTTCTGGTATGGAATACAGCTCATTGAATCTTCAAGTACACATCAAAGTGACTTGGAATGGCTCATTGTGATGACGGTGATAGGGGATAGAAAATGAACTTCTACCATAATCTGACAAAACAGATACAACTCATGTCCTATAGATAATATTATTAGGATACAGTGGTGTGGATTAGAAGACGTAAGCTTGAAAAGTTTTCGGAACATCTTATAAAAACTATAGACAGATAATGCTAAATGTATTAAAACAGAGGCACTGGGCAGAATATATTAAACTGCTTTAAACAATAGGAAAAAGAGAGAAAAATGCTATTTACGAATCATGAATAAACTCTATGCATTTTAGCAAATTTGGTGCTCTGAACATTTAATGAACTAAAGTATATTTTAAGAATAGAAAAATGAAGGTGAATAAGGTTCATGGCATGAACAAAGGAAAGAGGAAAGATCCTTGCAAATACAAATGCCTATATTAATTATGTTAAATGTACCACAGAAACTAGTGATTGCCCACATTGTGGAAGAATGCACTTAACAAGACCACACCTTCAATGGGAATAGGAGACTTTTCTTTATTATTTAAATAATCATCTCTTTTTGCAGAAGCATTCACTCCCCCAGTCATATTTATATTATAATTCTGCTAACAAAAGCTGTCCAAGCTGAGATCCTTTGATATTTTACTCATAGACACCTAGCCATTAACATGTGTACCATAATAATAGCACTAGAAAATATTGTTACTACAATTGGTTGCCTCAAATATTGTTTTCTAAGATCACAGAAAATTTGAGTTAACAGTTAGTAAACAGTTGCTAAATTAATGCTGCTTGGGGACTTCCAAGTAAACTGAAGTTTCTATGGGGCTAATCTTAGTAAACCCAAGGTAGAAAGCTTAGTTTAGCCATCTGTCTATGGCCAAAGGCCAATGTTTATAGACTTAAATAACCAGTTTTGCCTGAGACAAATCATTGGCGAAAATCCGGATTACCCTAGAATGCAAAGCAGTGTACTGGGGCTCAACCAGGCTGTTTGATCCACTTGTTAACTATGTGACTTTGCATAAGTTACTTTTCCTCTTGAGAGTCTCTTTCTCCTGATCTGTAAAATGGGAACTAAAACAAAACAAAAACATAATTCATAGTGTGGCTATCAAAATAAATAAGTAAATGGATGAAAGGGAGTTATAGAGCTTTAAATATTAGGCTAAATTACATTTCTTTTTCTTTGGTGGTGCATTAGTCTGCTAGGGCTGCCATAACAAATTACCCAGACTGGGTGGTTTAAACAACAGAAATGTATTTTCTCATAGTTCTGGAGGCTGAAAGTCCAAAATCGAGGTGTTGGCAAGTTTGGTTTCTCCTGAGGCCCTCCTCTCCTTGGCTAGCAGACAACCACCTTTATGTTCTATACTTATACAACTTTTTCTCTGTAAGCTTTATTTTCCCGTGTCACTTTATTTTCTCATAAGGACACCAGTTATTGGATTAGGACCCTACCTTATGACCTTATTTAACCCCAGTTTTCTCTTTAAAGGCCCTATCTCCAAATACTCATGTTGGGGTTAGACCTTTAACATTACTTAGGCATTTGAGGCAGATTAGACATCCTGTCCTTTTGCAGTTAGGTAGGAACTTGTGGCTAGTTTTGGCCAATTGGTCATGATTCTGTGCAACCATTTTAACTCTTTGTGTGAAGCTCTCCAGCACTCTATTTTCCTGCCATAGTGATCTGATCTTGAGTTGAGATGAAGTTTCACAAGACCTCATGAGGCAGCCCAGTCAGCTGGGTCTCTACATGGAGGAAAACTACCCTGAGGTGACTCAAAACTGCAGCAGACTTTGCAGGCCCAAGAAATAAACCCTTATTTTGATAAACCACTGTAGAAGGCATGTCCTAAAGTGAACCCTGATGAGTTGTGCCCTTATATCATCTATTCTCGTTGAGTGTAGGCAAAACCAACAACTTGCTCTTACCAAGAGAACATAGCAAAGGTAAGTGGATGGTCAACTCCTTGAATAGGTTATGTCACATGGCAAAGATAATGAGATGTCATACCCATGACCATATTATGCTGTTAGAACAGACTCTGTCTTACAGACTACAGGAGAAAGACTCTCTTGGTGCCCTTAGAAGCTACTATGATATGAATTGCCCAAGGAAAAGGGCACACAGCAAGAAACTGTGAAAGGTCTCTAGGTCCTGAGGGCATCCCCTAGCCAATAGACAGCAAAAGAACTGGACTCTTAGTCTTAAAATTTTAAAGAACAGAATTCTACCAACAACTATGTGAACTTGGAAGAGGACCTCAATCTCTCGAAAGGAACACAGCCTGGTTAACTTCTTGTGTGTAGCTTTGTGCCATTCTGAGCAGAAAACTCTAGTAAATTGTGCTGAGACTTCTGATTCGTTAACACTGTGAGATAATAAATGTATTTCACTTTGAGCTAATGAATTGGTAATAATTTGCGGGCTGTAGTAGAAATGTAATACAACTGCTGAGATTTGGAGGCTTTTTGCCTTTACAGAAAAGACCTGTCTTGACTGGCATTGGAACAATTGGTTAAGGTGAAAGCAACAGGGGCTGGTTGCCAAAGCATTTGGATAGAGGGTGGGTTGAACAGTCACAACCAATGTGAGTACAGAAGATTGGACTGATACCACTCAGAAGCATGTCACACACATCTCCTACCATTACTAGTCTCTCACTTGCATTTGTGTTTACTGGAAAATGGGAAGAGACATACTTCTTGAATTTCAAGATATCACAAAGTTTAGAGGGTTATCATAAAGATTGGATTTCAAAAATAAGATCTGAGGATACCTATAAGTATAAATATAACAAATATCAATTAAAATGAGACAAAAAGTAGGCTCGTTTTTACCAAATCCTGCTCTAAACTTTAACAACTACAACTACTTAATTTGCACACCATGAATTCAACTGCTCCTCTTACCTAATATAAGAGGAGTAAACCTGAAACAATTATCTTTCATTCTGGAATATTTGACACCACATTTAATCTGATGTCATCCTCTTTCCTCTCTTTAGTATCTTCAACGAAAGACATGTATTAAAGACCATGCGGGCTTATACACAGAATAAATAACAGAAACAATCCCTGCATATGGGATGCTTTACATCTAAGATACTCCTTTGCACTCATTGAAAAGAAAAGATGGATATAGTTAAAATACAGTAATGAGTTGCATAACGATGCTTTGGTCAACCTTGGACCATGTATATATGACAGTGGTCCCATAGATTATAATATGGTACTTTTACTGTAGGTTTTCTATGTTAGATATGTTTACATAAACAAATACTTATCACTGTGTTACAATTGCATAGAGTACTCACTACAGTAACATGATGTACAGATTTGTAGTCTAGAAGCAACAGGCTATACCATATAGTCTAGGAGTGCAGTAGGCTATACCATCTAGGTTTGTGTAAGTACACTCTAGGATGTTTGCGCAATGACAAAATCACCTAATGATGTATTTCTCAGAATGCATCCCTGTCATTAAGGGACACATGACTGTAGTGAAATACACAATTCTTAAGCATGCAAAGAACTAAATTCTCTAAAGCTTAGAAAAGGGCTGGCTGATGAATCACAAAATGGGATCTTAAAGCATGACAAATTCAGAGTCTTTGTTTGCTTGTTTTTGTTTGGGGGTTGGAACACCAAACAAAACATCAGAGACAGCCCTGTTACTTCAAAAAGGCAACATCACAATAGAAATAATAAAGTGCAATATTTTCTCTACAGTATGTAGAACATCAACAAGTACATTAAGTAAATAATGTCTCTTATACACATTGCCATGGGAATCCATGATAAGAAACCTCATGGTATCTGTTTGTGTATAAGCTTAATAATATTCTCTACTGTCCAATAGAATATAAACACAGACCTCATTGAAAGCATGGTACTGTCTCGTTTAGTCTTTGATTTTTTGTTTTTGAATGATTTTATAATACCTCATTCAAAAATGCTAAAGTGGTTTCCTTTTTTTCCTCTTTTGACAATGGATTGCAATAGGTACACTGAGTTCTATATCAAGGACTCTAGGCTGTCTATATTGAAACATTTAAAAGGGAGAAGTTGTTTATTGTGAATAATGCTGCTGTAATTCAGATGGGCAGTGGGTATGTGAACTTGAGCATTTTCAGTGAAACGATGCCCAGTAAATACACGAGCATTTTTTCAGCTCTGTATATTTTGCAAAATTGGATGGAATGGAACTGACAAGTACAACTAACTAATTCCAAAGTTTCTCCTAATTAAGTCATTTTAGTTCTAGAGAGGAAAACTTAAACCCTGAAATGTGGTCTCCCTGTTTTTCTTGTTACACAATATAGTAAGGGTTTTTTTTTCTTTTAAATTATTAACATCATCATTTGCTGTTTTGGTGTTCTGTGGTACTCAATTTCAATGACAACAATTAGTAGTAGATGTGCATTTGTTCCTCAATGCTGGGAATTGAATTTTTTTTATAAGCACATCCTGTTTTCAGTAATTGGATATACCACCAAGGAGTAAAACAAAAGATGAAACACCCTTCAAAGGAAGACAAATGGAATTAATATTCCAACTGGGTGATTACAATCCACGAGCCTAAAAAACTCTTGTCCTTTCATTTTCAGTCCCAGATTATTGTGCAACATGGCTCTGCTCTGTTACACTTAAAGACTACTTTCTTACACCAAACACAAGAATGCTTTTCAAGTTTGGGTTAAAATAATTTATTTTAATGTTTAGAGGAATGAGTTCTTTGACTTTTTCGGAATTTTCTGGCAAAATACAGCAAAAGAACTAATTTTTCTCAGTGTTCTTGCTGCTCCTATCTTAATTTAAGGTTCAAATAATATGCATCCTTTACATGACACAATGTAACATGTAAGATTTATTTTGCTGAATACAAGTGTGGAATTAATGTTAAGAATATGGACAGGAGTCATACGAACTTGGTTCAAATCTTAATAATGTCATTTGTCAGCAGCATGAAGCACAACCCTGGGAAAGTTACTTAAATATTCTTAGTTTTCGCCTATGCACAATAGTAATAGTTTTTATCTTATTGTACATAATAATAGTAGTTAACCTTTGTGAGCATTTAATATGCATCAATCACAGTTCTAAATCTTTACACATATATTGAGTCATTACATGAACCACTTGGAATAGTTTCTGGTATATTCCGAGCACTCAATAAGTGTTAGCAATAATAATGATAATTATTAGTATCAGTAGCAATCCTAATAATAGAAACAGAGGTAGTAGAGTTCTTACCTCATTGTAATACCATTTGTTGTTATAGATTACAAGCCAGGCTCTTAATCTAAAGGGTGTTTCAAAGGTTCTCTTTCAGTTCTGGTAAGAAATTCAGAGAATATGTTATGAATACATATCAAGGAGAATGAAAATTTCACATTAAATCCTTAATATTTTTAAACTGACTTAAAAATATACTATGTATTGGCACAAAGTAAGTTTCATATAGGTAAGTATAGGAAAGCAATCTGGAGAAAACATAGATTGTAATGTCAGTTCTGAAAATTAATAGAGCCTTACTGAAATACTGAACACTTGTCAACTCTCACCTTTTCTATTAAAAATACAGCTTTTGTGATGATGGGGAGATGCTGGGTGTAGGAATAAAAATTGAAAATGTTAGGCTGCCCTTCTTCCCTATGAATATTACAACTGCTCTGTCTTTGAACCCAAAAGGCGCGACACCTCTTAAGAGGGAATAGAGTAAGAAGCAACATATCACATGCATACACCTTTGTGCATGCTCACAAGTGTATCCACTGCACTCATGAGCACATTTTCTCCCTAGTTCACTCACTTATTCCCTGGAGAGAAAATTTACTGGAATAAATTTGTAATCTCATACATCAACTCTCTTTTGAAACTGTTAAAGGGTATCAATAATTATAAGTTTTGCCATCTATTTTAAAGTTAAGTCAGCATTTTGTTGTTCTTTCATATTTTTAAATGTCAAATAAACACATGCTTCTTGTTACAAAATAAATCAGTTCAGTAGGACGTAAAGTAAAAGAGCTAAATCCTCCATTCTACTCCTTTGAGGGAACCATTGCTGATGATAGATTGGTTTACATTTTTGCAGGTATCTTCTAAACAAAAACAAATACATTCATACACACAGATTTTTCTACAAATTAAGAATATAAACACATCATTCTATGACTTGCTTTTTTCTCGACAACATATGACTATCCTTTCATGACAGTGTTCATAGGTTTCTTTTAACAAATATTTGAGTACTCTACACACATTGTGAAACAAAACAAAATCTGGAGCTTACATTAGATAGGGTGATCAAGAAAGTAGGAGGGGATATTTGAACAGAGGCTTGAATAAATATATGAGCATGCTGTCCCAGGAAATTGATTTATCATTAGGACATATAGATTGGTTCCATATTTCTACTATTTCAAGGAACTGAGTGATCAGTCCTATGTCAAATGAATGCTGTGTGCTTCTGAGTTTTTCCATCATAAAGATTTCTAAAAGTACGATACACATTTAAAATGTTGACAACTATTTCCAAATTGTCCTCCAGTCTAGTTTTACTAAAGTACCTCAATACCTGACACCAAGACTGTGTAAGTATTCTATTTTCCCAAAACCTTGCCAACCCTGTAGACTGTCACACTTTTTCATTGTTCTGTAAACTTAATGGTGAGAAATGGCATTTCTACTTCCATTTCCCTGATTACCAGTGAGTTTGCAGATCTTATCCTATGTTATGACAATTATTATTGTTTTTTATCTTCACTACCTATTTATATATGTATTATTTTTTTCCTAAGGGATGTGTAAGAGCTCTTTTTATATCCAATTTCCCTTTTCCATCAGTGGGGTTGAAAACAATTACCCAGTTTAATATTGATCTTTCGACTTTGCTTATGCTGCTTTTCTTAACAATTTTAGAAGTTTTATATAGTCAAAAATTACTAGTTTTCCCAGATCTATTCATCACTGAGTACCTACACTCTTTCCTAGGAGGCAAAGATATAGGATTAAAAACAATGTTTACAGGCCAGAAGCAGTGGCTTACACCTGTAGTTCCAACATTTGGGGAAGCCAAGGCAGGCGGACCACTTGAGCCCTAGAGTCTGAGACCAGCCTGAGTAACATGGCAAAATTCCATCTCTCCAAAAATTATCCCAGTGTGGTGGTGCGCACCTGTAGTCCCAGGTACTCAGGAGGCTGAAATGGGAGAATCACTTGAGCCAGAGAGGTCGAGGCTGCAGTGAGCTGTGTTTGTACCACTGCACTCCAACCTAAGAGACAGAGAAAGACCCCGTCAACAGAATGAGACCCTGTCTCAATTAAATATATATATATAGACATAGGAATATATATATATGATTCTTATGTTATGCAAAGTATGAGGATAAGCAAGAGAGAGAGTAAAAAGGTGTTAGGGGGAGGGGGCTACTCCTTTATATAAAGCAATCAAGAAAGGCCTCTCTGAGAGGACGATATTTAATAAGACTCTAAAAGAAAGTAAGGAAGTGAACCACATAGGGGAACAACAGATGAAGCAGGATCCTACTAAGTGCATGTGAAGAATGGCAAAGAGGCCAAAGGCTGAGGGGATCCATGAGTGCTAGGCTGTGATGCGAGAAGCCACCGGAAGATTTCGAGCAAAGGGGTGACATTATCTGACTTACATTACAAAGGATCATTCAGGCTGCACCACAAGGAATAGACCATAGGACATGAGAATGAAAGCTAAGTAGAGAAAACATTTATCAGGAAATTGCAATAGCCCAGGTAAGAGATGTTGAGAGCTTCTAGGCATTTGGACACACTTATAAAAAAATGTACTTTCATTAAATGTACAAAGACAACCAAGCATGGCGGCTGACACCTGTAATCTTAGCACTTTGGGACCCAGAGGCAGAATCATCACTTGAGCTTCAGGAGTTCAAGTCCAGCCTGGGCAACACAGTGAGACTTTTATCTCTACAAAAAATTTAAAACGATTTGTTGAGTATGGTGACACGTGCCTATAGTCCCAGCTACTTGGGAGGCTGAAGTGGGGGGATCACTTGAGTCTGGGAGGTCAAGGCTGCAGTGAGCTGTGTTTGCACCACTGCCCTCCAGCCTAAGAGACAGAGAAAAACCCCGTCAAAAAAAAAAAAGAGTAAAAAGACAGTATTTACATATATTTTCAATTTAATTTAGGTAACTTATTTTAAAGTAAAAGGTAAAATAATATTTCAGTGCCTTTTTCCCACATTTACCTATGTTAGGATTGAATGTTATACACTTAGATCTTTTATCCACTGAGAACCTATTTTGTGAGGGACAAATTGAACATCAAATTTTAAGGGTTTTTCTCACAAAATGCTTTTATTATAACAATCATTTATTGAAAAATTTATCTCTTCCCCACTGGTGTGAGAACTTTTATTTCTATATGTACAGTCCTTCATCACTTAACAATGGGGATATGTTCTACAAAATACATTATTAGACAATTTCGTCACTGAGCAAACATGCTAGAGTGCATTACACAAACCTAGATGGTATAGCCTACACCTAGGCTACATGGCATAGCCTGTTGTTGTTAAGCTACAGACCTGTGAAGCATATTAGTGCACTAAATACTATAGGCAATTTTAACAAATAGTAAGCATTTGTGTATCTAAGCATTTTTAAGCATACGAAAAGTACATAAAATACAGTATACAAGATTTTAAAAATGGTATACCTGTATAAGGCACTTACCATAAATGGAGCCTGCAGGAATCTGGCTGAGTCAGTGAATGAATGGTGATTGAACGTGAAGGCCTAGAATATTACTGAACACTACTGTAGACTTCATAAACATTGTATATTTAGGCTACACTAAATTTATTTAAAAATAAAGTAATTGAACTATAACATTATGATGACTACACCGTCACTAGGAGATAGTAAATTGTCAGCTCCTTTACCTTCTTACAGGATCACCACATTATATGCAATCTATCATTGACCAAAACATCTTTATGCACTGCCTGAGTGTACTTGAATATATTTCTGGACTGTGAATTCATGGATCTCTTTATCATTGTACCAGGAAAATGTTATTCTAATTATTGTTGCTTTTAATATATTTACTATATTTTTAGATTTAGTAAAGACAGGAAAATTATTATCTGATATAAACTAGCTACAACCCTTCTATAAAGCTATTTATGATAACTGATGTTCTCTATCATTATAAACTGAAAAAAGCAGAAAATAAGGGCTAAAAAAAATTATGGTTTTTGAAATGTTACTTACATTTCAGAATTGTTTGATGGCCATTAGCACATGTCCCCAAAACTAAATCCTTCCTCTGTCTTCTGTGTTTCTTCATCCTCTGTTTATGAATTTCTATGATCCTCTATGAAAACAAATACTTCATTATGCTGTGTCTTATGTCTAATTGTTTGTGCATCCAAATCTGCAGATTTCCAGATGCTGGAGGACAGAAACACTACATATTAAATTCAAAGAGCTTAGGCATTTAGCATAGTTTGAAGCGAGGCTTTTTAAAAATTTTTGATGAAGTCCAATTTATCTATCTTCTTTTGTTGTTCATATTGTTTTGCTCATATTTTGATGCCATATGTAAACAAACCATTGTCATATCTGCAGTTGTGCAGATTTAGCCCTATCTTTCAAGAGTTTTAGTTTTAGCTCTAGCATTTAAGTCTTTGAAAAACTTTTGAGTTACTTTTTATATATGATGTGATAGAATCTAATATCATTATTTTGTACATGGATATCCAATTTCTCAATGTCATTCACCTAAAACACAATTTTTCCCCCATTGAATGGTTTTGGCATCTTTGTCAAAATTAGATTAACTTTCTTTCTTTTTTCAAGATGGTTGACTAGAAACATCAGATACCAGTTTCCTTCAGGAAAAAAAAAAGTTATCAAGGGGAAAGTGCTGGAGCCTATGAAAAACTCACAGGAAGAAACTGGGGCACAGACAAAGAAGGAAGCACGAGGCTGGCAGGGATTGGCTGGGAACCCAAAGGACTTGTTACTTCATCAAAAGGGTAGGTGTGTGTGGTATTGTCTCCCGTTGCCCCTGCAGTAGACTACCAGTGTCTGAACTAAGAGTGCTCCTCTTTCCTTGAAAACCCAAACACTGCTGTGAGTGTCAATTTAGGGACTTCTTAAGAGCATTACACCAGACTACCAGCTCACGCAAAGTCACTTGCGCTCCCGCTAGATCCAAGCTGTGGTCGTGGGTGCTATACTTTGAGTACACAGACTGGGGGACTGTGTCCAGCTCAGGAAACCTCAGCCCTTGTGTCACCATATCACGAGAGACACTGCAGACATTCCCTGGCACCCACTTGGATTGTAACAGCTACACAGGACTTGCTGGACCCAGGGGAGCGGCAGGATTACCAGTGGTCTAGCCCTCAGGGAGGGCTGCGCCAAAGAGAAGGGAAAGAGCAGCATACCAAGGGAGTGTGAACAGAGAGGAGACCAGTGCAAACACTCTCCTGGCCCGGGAGCTCCAGTTGGTAGGCTGAGAGTGACTGCGCCACTTCCAGCAGAGATGTGGGTGGTGTGCTTGTCTCTGCAACAAAGGATTGTGGTTCCATCCCAGTGGACAGAAAGCCTCAGTGCTCAGGCATGGACATGGAGAGGGAGAGAGGAACTTCTCCTCTCCCCACCTACAGCTTCAGAGACAGCCCTGGCTTCACATGTGATAGGTTGGTAAAGACACATCAGAGGATAGCCATTCTAGGGCTATTAGGGATGGCCATGTCCCCACTCGCAGTGTGCCCACTGGGCCCAGGATTGCATGAAAGATGAGGCCTGTCATCATCTCTACATGAACCGCCAGATTTCTGCAGTGGTGAGCAGGAGAGCCAAAAACCTGAGTGTTTTGGGCTGAAAGAGGAGATTTTGCACAGAAGATATTTCAGCAGTGAGCGAGAAGGCAAATGTCTTTCATGGCTCTTGGCTATACTGACTGCCGCCTGGAGATAGACGGCAGTGTCCATACTATTTGCATGTCCCAAGCACTGAGACAAGGGTGTGGCAGGGAGCAGATCACATTTTTGCCTGCCTAGGCCTAGGAGCTGGGGCAGCCCTGCTCCTCCTCTGCAGAGATCTTAATAAATTTGACCCTGCCATCCTAATCAGGGCTAGTGCTTGTGACTGATGTTGGGATTTCCAAGGGCAGCCTTGGTGGTTCAACTCAGCCCAGGTTTGTCCCCAACTCAAGGACTGAAAAGGGAATTCAAGCCACTGTGCATTCCACAAACCAGTTCATGTCCCCAGACAAGTGAGAGCTTCACTAAGTAAACAAAGATCAAGCATATTCCCATCTGCCTTTGCTATATCCAGCTCTTACCCTTAAGCACCACCCACTGGCCTGAAGGTTGAATTGCACAACCCACTACAAAATCTGCTGACACAAGTGCACAGCACTGGGAAACAAAATAAGCTTCCTGAGACCTCCAGCATCCCAGCCCCACAGGAGGCAGTGAGTTAGCTCACACACCCAGTCCATCACTATTATAGCCAGCATTTAAAGAAGCCACCACACAAGAGTTATCTACAACCAAGGAACTTACACATTCTTTGCCACTGAAAGCACCCAGAACCAAACCTAAATGACCTTACACAACATACATTATAGTCACATCATCAATTGGAAAAGAAAAAATTTCTTCCCAAATGAAAGAATAAGTACATTACAAAACAAGAAGAGATAATTTATCCAGTTAAGAAGAAACCATAGAAACAATTTTGGATGTACAGAAAACAGAATATTACAACACACCAAAAGGATCATACTAACTGTCCAGCAATTGAACCTAAGCAAAATGACATCTTTGAAATATCAGATAAATAATTTTAAATATTTATTTTAAAGAAGCTTAATGAAATCTAAGAGAATGTTGAAAATCAACACACACAAAAATGAGAAAAATAATTCAAGGTATGAATGATAAATTTGCTAAATATATAGATGTTAAAAACAAAAAACAAGCCAAACATCTGGAATTTAAAAATTTGTTGAAGGAATTTAAAACTATTGCTGAAATCTTTAACAATAAACTAGACCAAGTGAAAGAAAGTTTCCCAGAGCTTGAAAACAGGTCATTCCAATTAACCCAGTGAGACAAAAATAAAGAAAAACATTTTTTAATGAATAAAGCGTTTGAGTAGTACAGGGTTATGAAAACAACCAAGCCTGCAAGTTGTAGGTATCCCTAAGGGAGAAGAAAGAGTAAAAAGTTTGGGAAACTTATTTGAGGAAATAAGTGAAAGTTTCTTTACTCTCGCTAGAGACTTAGACATCCAGATATAAAGACTCAAAGAACTTTAACAAGATACACTGCAAGACAGACTTCACAATGACACATAGTCATCAAATTACAGACAGTCAATATGAAGAAACAAGACTCAAATGTCAACAAGAGAAAAAAAAGGCATCTCATAACATATAAAGGAAATTCCATAAGACTAACAGTGGATATCTTAGCAGAAACTCACAAGCCAGAAGAGATTGAAGTCCAATTTTCAGATTCTTAAATAAAAAATATTATCAATCATGAATTTTGTAACTTGCTAAATTAAGCT
Source organism: Pan paniscus (assembly GCF_029289425.2). NCBI lineage: Eukaryota > Metazoa > Chordata > Mammalia > Primates > Hominidae > Pan > Pan paniscus. The sequence continues at coordinate 58,486,843 of NC_073262.2, forward strand.
TTATAAATAAAGGAGAAATAAAGTCTTTCTGGCCAAGCAAACACTAAGAGAATTCACCATCACTAGGCCAGTTCTGCAAGAAAGGCTCAAGGCAATCTAAACCTTGAAATGAAAGGTTGATAATCTCCGTCATAGAAACACATGAAATTATAAAACTCACAGGCCTTATAAAACAGTAATTGAGACTATAAAGCAACTAGACAACCGACATTATGACAAAACAAAACTTAACATATCAATATTCACTTTGAACATAAATGAATTAAATACTCCACTTAAATGGTATAGATTAGTGGAATGAATAAAAAAATAAGATCCAACTATATGCTGCTTATAAGAAACCAATCTAATTATTAAAGACACATAGATTCAAAGTAAAGGATGGAAAAAGATATTTCAAACAATTGGAGACCAAAATCAAACAGGATTAACTACATTTATGTCAAATGAAACAGACTAAATCTACAACAGTTAACAAAGACAGAGTCATTATATAATGATAAAAAGATCAATTGAATGGGAAGATATAATAATCCTAAATATATAAGCACCCAACACTGGAACACCCAGAATGATAATGCAAATACTACTTAATATGGTTTGGCTCTATATCCACACCCAAATCTCATCTGGAGTTGTAATCCCCACATGTCAAGTAAGGGACTTGCTCAGAGGTGACTGGATCATGGGGGTGGTCTCCCTCATGCTGTTCTTGTGATAGTGAGTGAGTTCTCATGAGAGCTGATGGCTTTAAAGTGTAGCACTTCCACTTTCTCTCTCTCTCCTGATACCTTGTAAGATGTGCCCTGCTTTCTCTTCACCTTCCACCATGATCATAAGTTTCCTGAGGCCTCCCCAACCATGCAGAACTGTGAGTCAATTAAATTTATTTCTTTATAAATTATCCAGTCTCAGGTGTTATTTTATAGCATTGTGAAAACAGATAACACAGAGAATTGGTACCAGCAGAGTAGGCTGCTGCTATAAAGAAAACCTGAAAATGTAGAATTGACTTTGGAACTGGGTAATGGGCAGAGGTTGGAACAGTTTGAGGGGCTCAGAAGAAGACAGAAAGATGTGGGAAGGTTTGGAACTTCCTAGAAACTTGTTGAATTATTTTGACCAAAATGCTGACAGTGATATAGACAATGAAGTCCGCATCAGATGGGGATCTGGTACTATTGTGGACTGAAGCAAAGGTGACTCTTGCTATGCTTTAGCTAAGAGACTGGTGGCATTTTCTCCCTGTCCTAGAGCTCTGTGGAACTTTAAACTTGAGAGAGATGATTTAGGGTATCTGGTGGAAGAAATATCTAAGCAGCAAAGCATTCAAGAGGTGACCTTGCTTTTACAAAGAGATGATATGAAATTGGAACTTATGTTTAAAAGGGAAGTAGAGTGTAAAAGTTTGGAAACTTTGCAGCCTGACCATGGTAGAAAAGAAAAACCCATTTTCTCAGAGGAAATTCAAGCGGGCTGCAGAAATTTGCATAAATAATGAGGAGCCAATGTTAATCATCACTGACAATGGGGAAAATGTCTCCAGGGCATTTCAGAGATCTTCAAGGCAGCCCCTTCCATCACAGGCCCAGATGTCTAGGAGGAAAAAATAGTTTTTGTGGGTCAGGCCCAGAGCCCCACTGCTCTGTGCAGCCTTGGGATTTGGTGCTCTGTGTCCCAGCTGAAAGCTCCAGCCATGGCTATAAGAGGTCAACACACAGTTCAGGCCGTTGCTTCAGAGAGTGCAAGCACCAAGTCTTGGTGGTTTACACATGGTGTTGGAGGGAAAAATGGTTTTGTGGGGCAGGCTCAGGGCCCCACTGCTCTGTGCAGCTTTGAGACTTGGTGCTCTGCATCCCAGCCAAAAGTTCCAGCATGGGTAAAAGAGGCCAATGTACAGCTCAGGCCATTGCTTCATAGAGTGCAAGCTCCAAGCCTTCGTGACTTACATGTGGTTTTGGGCCTGCAGGTGCACAGAAGACAAGAGTTGAAGTTTGAGAACCTTCACCTAGATTTCAGTGGATGTATGGAAATTCCTGGATGTCTGGGCAGAAGTTTGCTGCAGAGGTGGAGCCTTCATGGCAAACCTCTTCTTGGGTAGTACAAAGGGGAAATGTGGGGTTGGAGCCCCCCACACAGAACCTCCAGTGGGGCGAAGCCTAATGGAGCTGTGAGAAACAGGCCACTGTCCTCTAGACCTCAGAAAGGTAGGTCCACCAACAGCTTGCACCATGCACCTGGAAAAGCTGCAGGCACTCAATGATAGTCCGTGAAAGAAACCATGGGGACTGTACCCTGCAGAGCCACAGAAATGGAGCTTCCCAAGGCCATGGGAGTAACCCCTTGCATCAGCATGCAGCATGACCTAGATGTGAGACATGAAATCAAAGATTATGGAGCTTTAAGGTTTTTTTTTTTTGTTTTTCTTTTTGTTTTGAGACAGAGTCTCACTCTGTCACCCAGGCTGGAGTGCAGTGGCATGATCTTGGCTCACTGCAACTTCCACCTCCCAGGTTCATGCAATTCTCCTGCCTCAGCCTCCCAAGGAGCTGGGATTACAGGTGCCCATCACCATGGCTGGCTAATTTTTGTATTTTTAGTAGAGACAGGGTTTCAGTGCATTGGCCAGGCTGGTCTTGAACTCCTGACCTCAGGTGATCTGCTTGGAGCTTCAAGATTTAATGACTGCCTGGCCAAGTCTTTGACTTGCAGAGGCCCTGTGGCCCCTTTGTTTTGGCTGAATTATCCCACTTAAAATGGGAACATTTACCCAATGCCAGTACCCCCAATTGTATCATGGAAGTAACTAACTTGTTTTTGATTTTACCATCCTATAGGTAGAAGAAACTTGCCTTGTCTCAGATGAGACTTTGGACTTGGACTTTTGGGTTAATGCTGGAATGAGCTAAGACTTTGGGGGACTGTTCAGAAGGAATGATTGGTTTTAAAATGTGAAAAAAAACATGAGATTTGGGAGAGGCCAGGGGCAGAATAATATGGTTTGGCTTTGTGTCCCCACTCATATCTCATCTTGAATTGTAATCCCCACATGTCAAGGGAGAAACCTGGTAGGAGGTGATTGGATCATGGGGGCAGTTTCACCCATGCTGTTCTTGTGACAGTGGGTGAATTCTAACACGACCTGATGACTTTAAAGTGTGGCACTTCCTCACTCTCTCTCTCCTGCGACCATGTAAGGCATGCCTTGTTTCCTCTTCACCTTCTACCATAATTGTTAGTTTCCTGAGGCCTCCCCAGCCATATGGAACTGTGAATCAATTAAACCTCTTTTTTAAATAAATTACCCAGTCTCAGGTAGTATATATATAGCAGTGTGAAAACTGACTAATACACTACCAGACCTAAGAAAAGAGATAGACAGCAATACAATAATAGTGGAATTTTAACACCCCACTGACAGCACTAGAAACATAATTAAAGCAGTAAATGAACAAAGCAACACTGGACTTAAATTAGACTGTAGACAAAATTGACCTGATAGACATTTACAGAATATTCTACCCAACAACTGCAGAATATACACTTTTCACATCATTACATGGAAGTTTTAAGGTAGACCAACTGTAAGTCCACAAAACAAATATTAATAAGTTTAAATAAATCAAAATTATATCAAATATCTTCTCAGACCACAGTAGAATGAAAGCAGAAATTCATTTTAAGAAGAACTCAGGAAACTATACAAATACATGGAAATGAAAGAACATGATCTTCAATTATCTTTGTGTCAACAATGAAATTAATGTGGAAATTTAAAATTTTTTTAAATGAATAAAAATAGATGCACAATAAAGCAAAACATTTGGGATACTACTAAAGCAGTATGGAAAGGGAAGTTAATAGCATTAAATGCCTACATCAAGAAAATAGAAAGACCACAAATTTACAATCTAACATTATACCTCAAGCAACTAGGAAAACAAGAACAAACAAAACCCAAAGCTAGCAGAAGAAAAAATTATAAAAGACATTAAAGAAGAGCTAAATGAAATTGAGACCAAAATACAAAAATAAAAAGGATTAATATAATTAAAAGTTAATGTTTTGAAAGGATGAACAAAATAAATAGACTGATAGCTATATTAACCAAGAAAGGATGAGAGAAGCTTCAAATTAGCAAAATCAGAGATGAAACTGGAGACATTACAAGTGATGCCATAGAACTATAAAGATCATGAGAGACTACTAGGAACAGCTAGCTCTACACTCACAAACTAGAAAACCTAGAGGAAATGGATAAAGTCATAAGTGACTTCAGTAAAGTTTCAGGATACAAAATCAATGCACAAATATTAGGAACATTTCTATACACCAATAATGACTAAGCTGAAAATCAAATTAATTCCATGTATTATAGCTACAAAAACAATAAATAAAATACCTAGAAATTCATTTAACCAAGGAGGTAAAAGGTCTCTACAAGGAAAACTACAAAACACTGATGAATAAATGAAAAAACATTCTGTGCTCAGGGGTTGGCAGAATCAATATTGTTAAAATGACCATACTCCCTAAAGCTAGATACAGATTCAGTGAAATTGCTATCAAAATACCAAAGTCAGAAAACTCACCTGGAACCTACAAGACCCTGAATAGCCAACCCAAGTCTAAATGAAAAGAATAAAACTGGAGACAACACATTAGCTGACTTTAAATTATACGATAAGTTTATAGTAACCAAAATAGCACGGTACTGGTATAAAAATAGACACATAGATCAGTGGACCAAAATAGGGAACCTAGAAATAAAGCCATATACCTATGACCAACTGCTCTTTGACGAAGTCAACTAAAAACGTACACTGGGGAAACAATACCCTATTCAACAAATTGTGCTAGGAAAATTGGATTGTCATATGCAGAAAAATGAAACTGGACTCCTATTTCTCACCATATACAAAAATTAACTCAAGGTGATTAGATATTTAAAATTAAACCTGAAACTATGAAATTCCTAAAATAAAACCTAGGAGAAACTTCTGGACATTGACCTAGGCCAAGAATTTATGACCAACACTTCAAAAGCACAAGCAACAACAACAACAAAAGTAGACAAATGGGACTTCCTCAAGTGAAAATGCTTCTGCACAGCAAAAGAAATAATCAGCAGAGTAAATAGGTAATCTACGGAATGGGAGAAGATATTTCCAAACTATGCATCTGACAAAGAACAAATACCCAGATTCTCCAAGGAAGTCAAACAACTCAAGAAGAAAAAACAAAACAAATAACTTCATTTAAAAATGAGTAAAAAAACATGAAGACACTTCCTAAAAGAAGACATACACATTGCCAACAAACATGAAAAAACTTTAAACAACATCAATGATAGAGAAATGCAAATTAAAACCACAATGAGATATCATCTTATACCAGTCAGAATGGCTATTCTCAAAAAGTCAAAAAACAACAGATGTTGGTGAGAGTGTGGAGAAAAGGGAATACTTATACACTGTTAGTGGGAATGTAAATTAGTTCAATCTCTATGGAAAACAGTATGGAGGTTGCCAAAGAACTGAAAATAGAGCCACCATTCGACCCAGCAATCCCACTACTGGTATCTACCCAAGGGAAAAGAAATCTTTATATGAACAACAAAAAAAAGACATATGCACTTTTATGTTTATCACAGCCCTATTCAGAATAGCAAAGATATAAAATTGACCTAAGTGCCCATCAACAGATGATTGGATAAAGAAAATGTGCTGTGTATATGTACACACAAACACACACTCATGTACACATACACCATGGAGCACTATTCGGTCATAAAAAAAGAATAAAATCATGTCTTTTGCAGCAAAATGTATGCAATCATAGGCCATTATATTACAGGAAATAAATCAGAAACCAAAAGTTAAATACTGACTTGTTCTCATGCATAGGTGGGTGCTAAATAATGTGTACACATGGTCATAGAGAGTTGAATAATAGACATTGGAGACTTAAAATGTGAAATGGTGGGAGGGGGTGGGGGATGGAAATTATTTAATGAGTACAATGTACACTCTTCTGTTGATGGTTAAACTAAAAGCCCAGTCTGTTGTTTAGTTTCCATGTATATGTAAGTTTCTCTAATCTGTGTTTTTTTGACATTATTTTATTGTAGTCAGTGAACATACTTTATATTATTTCTATTCTTTGAAACTTACTGAGCTTTTTTAAAATGACATAACATATTAACTACCTTAAAGAATATTCCCTGTGTACTTGAAAAGAATGTATATTCTTCTGATATTGAATGGACTGTTCTACATATATCTATCAGATTTCATTTGTTTATAATGTTGTTCAAGTCTTCTTTTTTGTTGATATGTGTATTTGATCTGTTATGAGAAGTGGGCATCTGAGTTCTCTATTAGTGTTTAATTATCTATTTCACCTTTCATTTCTGTCAGTTTTTGCTTTATGCATTTTGGTGCTCTGTTATTAAGTGCATATATATGTATAATTGTGATATCTTCCTGATGCACTGATTATTTTATCATTATAAATATCTTCCTTTATGTTTAGTAACATTATTTGTTTCAAAGTCTATTTTGTTTACTGTTATTATAGTCACTTCCTAATTTTTTCTTTGCATAAATCTTTTTTCCATTTTTTATTTTTTAAATTGATTCATATATTTAAACCTCAAGTGTCTTAGATCTTGTTTTCTTAATCCTCTCTAAAAATTGCTCCTTATGAATTGGAATATTTTATTCATGAAGATTTACTGTTACTATTGACATAATTGGATTTTCACGTACCATTTTACTTTTTGTTTTTATATCTCCTGTGTCTTTTTCCTCCTCTTTTCCTCTTTTACTGCTTTTTTTGCATCAGGTAAATATTTTCTCTGGAAGTATTTTAATATATTTTTATGAATGGTTTACTCTATTGTTTAAGTTATTTCCATAGTGGCTGCTTTCAGGCTTATCATATAGATATTAACTTATAAGAAATGTCTTTATATTTATACAAACTTAATTTCACTGAGATAGGAAAACATTACTCCCATATAACTATTTTCTTTCCCTCCTTTTGTGATATTACTCTCAAACACACTACACTTATTTCTTCAAACCAAATGACGCTTATTAAAATCATAATTTTATATAGTATTATGTACTTTAAAGAAACTAAGGGATGAAGGGTGAGCAAATATTTATTTATAGCTGTTGTTATATTAACCTTCTCATCTATCATTTGTGATTCTGTTTGTTTATTCCCATGGTTTCAAGTTTTTATTTGTAGTCATTTCCTTAGCCCAATACAGCTTTGCATCCAACCCACATGTTCTGTGCTGTTATTAGACAATATATTACAATTGTATGTGTTATAAGTCCAACAATACTATATACACATATAGTGTATGAATGTATGCGTGTGTATATATATTATATATGTATTAAATAGGTATGTGTGTGTATACATGCACAGACTAGGCATCCTCAATTCAAAAAATTCAAAATCTTTAATGCTCCAAAATCCAAAACTTTTGAGCATTGACATGATGCCACAAGTGGAAAATTTCACACCTAACTTCGGTGATGGGTCACAGTCAAAACACAGGCCCACAACACACAGTTCATTCAGCATCTGTACAGTAACCTTTTAATCAAGACACACAATTGCAGGTGGAGACTGAAAGCCTGCTGTTGTTTCCTGTTGCTGTTGTTTAACAGCCTACACAGGTATTCTGGTGCTGCTACTGTGCTTCTTAGTTACCATGAACACATCATTTTTTCACTATTACTGATATGTCATACTTTTTACTGTTAAGTACATATGTGTGAATAAGTATAAGAAAATAATTACTTACTGATAGCAGAGAAATTCAGATTCAGAAATGATGGTGATGCCAACAAAAACAGATTTTCCACGTGAGTGGCTGAGATAGTGACACTTTTGCTTTCTGATGGTTCAATATGCAGAAACTTTGTTTCATACACAAAATTATTAAAAATATTATACAAAATTACTTTCAGGCTATGTGTATAAGGCATATATGAAACATAAATAAATTTTGGGTTTACACTTGGGTCTCCTCTCCAAGATATCTCATTATGTATATGCAAATATTCTACAATTTAAAAAAATCTGAAATCTGAAACACTTCTGTTCCCAAGCATTTTGGATAAGGGATACTCAACCTGTATATAGATTTCCTCTGAATCTTTGTTTATTTTTCCTCATTAATGTCTTCAAATTTTCTAATTCTTTCCTCTGCCTGTTAAAATCTACTAATGAGCCCCTCTGGTAAATGCTTCATTTTAGTTATTACGCTTTTCAGTTTCAGACTTTTCTATTTTTCAAATAATTTCCATGTTTTTGTTGATCTTCTCTATCTAATGTAACACTTTCATCATAGTTTACTTCTTTAATAATGGTTTTCTTTAGCTCTTTGAACATATTTATAAGGGCTACTTTGAAGTATTTATCTATTATACACAATTTCTGTTGTTTCTCACCAGCAGTTTTTGTTGCTTGCTTTTTTTCTAGTATTTGGCTCATCCTTTCATGTTTCTTTGAATGTCTCTTTTTTTTTTTTCTGGAAACTGAACAATTTAGATAATGTATTGTAGCAATTTTCCTCTCCATTCTAGAGCTGGTTATTGATATTTTCTTCTTTACTTGTTTAGTAACTGGCTGGGTTGTTTTAGTGAAGTCTGCGTGATGTTGCTTTTCAGAGGATACACCCTTTGGTAAGCCCAGAGTTATTCTAGGTTCGACAGGACTCTCTTTATCTCTCCTTACCACACCAGATGTTAAGCTCCAGCAATTGCTGGCTCATTGCTCTACTGTTTACAGTAATATCCCAGGGCATAAATTGTTCCACACACTAATCCAATCAAATTTAGGCTCCTTGAAGGTGTAGTTCCAAAGGTCAGTGTTTGAGATTTGTTCTGACACCAGAAGGGCTCTTGCAAGCTGTCTATTTCTCCACTTCTTTCCAACAAGCTAGCTTCTCTAAGAATAGCTCATGTTTCACATGAATGTGTTCATCACTTGTCAACTGCTTTTTACCTAGATGTCCTCCTGAGAGTGCTCCAGTGCCTGACTTTTTTGCATTTTGCTGCAAATGAAGTTCCTTTCTTTAAAGTGGCCTTTGAAGTTCTCTGTTCTACGGCCTGCTTGTTTTCTCAGACAAAATATTAACCCAGTGTTTGGCATTGGGTCAGGGAAAATGGCGAGCTTCTTTCTAAGTGACACCCCAGTTGAAGAGCTGAACACTCAGTGGATAAGAAGAGGGCAGCATCTTTAGGTATCTTTGGCATGCTTCCTTTGTTCTTATGAAATCCTCATCCCATGAGCCAGGGCAAGGGCAACTGGGGGCTCCAGTATGCCCAGACACCACTCCCATACTACATCATTTTTCCCATAAGTGAGGACTAGGCAATAAAAGGGGTCCTCCGTGCCTTAGCCATACTCATCCAGAATTTAGATTCAGAAACAGGTAGCTGGGATCAAGATGAAAAATGTTGATGTTCTGAACCATAAGGGAAGAGAGCCCTCCAACTTGATGCTGGAGAAAGAGAGAAGCCTGTGTTCTTGGCTGTTCCATTTTGGAGTAGAGTTTCTGTCCAGCTGATCTGGAAAAGGGGTGATGAAAGGCATGGGTCTTGGTTTAAGTATCCAGGCTTTTGCAGTTTTTACTAAGTATAATAGATTTCTTTGAATAAGTGCTTTTTTTTCATTTGCTGTATACAATTTTCTGAAAACTTCAATGTTGTTTTTATTTATAATACTCACAAGTTTCACTAGGGAGTGGACCCATGGAGCTCCTCACAGTGATATCAGAAGAGGAGCTCCCATTTTCCTCCCTGTTGAAGTACACATAAAGAGAATCACATAGAGGTACTTTTGTGATATCTGCTTCTTTTACTGAGCATTATGCATCTGAGATACTATTATGCTGTTATGTATAGCAATAATTTTTTCTCTTCCATTCCAATATAATACTTCATGGTATAAATATGCCATAACAAGTCATTGTTCTCTTCAGTGTCATTTGGATCATTTTCAGTTTGGGGGTATTATAAGTAAAGCTCTTATAACAATCATCATATACTTTCTAATCAACATAATCATTTATTCTCAGCATACTCCTATGAATGAAACTTACGAGTCATAAATATATGTATGTTTAACTTTAGTAATATTTGCCAATTTCTCAAGAACATGGTTCCAATATACACCAGCATCAGCAATAAATAAGAGTTTTAGTTGCTCCATACTTAGACAACCTTTGGTATTATCAGATTCTTTTAATTTTAGCCCTTCTGGTAGCATATCTCATTCTGATTATATTTTCCATCTCCGTTATAACTAATGATGTTAAGTATCTTTCCATATGTTGGCCAAATGAATAGTGTTTTTTGGGTGCCATTTTGAGTTCTTTGCCCATTTTTTTAAAAAACTGGTTTGGCTGTATTTTTCTATTTTATTTTTAGGAGTTCTTTATATATTATGTTAGATATATGCATTGCATATCTTCTCCTAAACTGTGGCCTACCTCTTCACTCTTTTTATTATATCTTCTGATGAACAAAATTATTTATTTTAAAATGAATTCCAATGTAGCAACCTTTTCTTTTAGAGCTAATTTTTTGTGCCCTTTTAAAGAAATATTTGTCTCCACCAAGGTCATAAATATATTGTCTTATATTTTTTTCTGGAAACATAATAGTTTTACATTTCACATTTGCAACTATAAACTATCCTAAATTACTCTATGTCTAGTATACAATCTATTTTAAAGTCCATTTTTATTCATATGGATATAGAATTTGTCCAGCATTATTTATTAAACAATCTTATGCTCACAAAATTGTCATGGCATAAGCAGGCCTATCTCTTAATTCTTAGTTGCTTTGTTGTTTTAAACTATAACTACATCAAACCACACTGTCTTAACTACTAAAGCTTTACAATACACTATGAAATCTGATAATGTATATCCTTCATCTTTGTTTTTATTTAAGATTGCTATGGCTATTTCTGGTCATTTATATTTTCATATAAGTTTAGAATCAGAATTTTTAAAGTCTAATCAGTGTGTCAAAATGATTAAATCAGAGAGTCATTTCTATCCACTAGTAAAAAGAGACCCAAGAGATTTCTTTATAAATGTTTTAGAGGACAATAGGTGGGAATACACTAAAAGAAAAAAAACAAAAGATGTTTTAGCTAGATATTCTTGTCTGTAGAATGATGTAGAAGAGTTTGGCAAAGTAGTTTAAAAAATACTGCTTAATACATTTATATGTGTATTAGTTCATTTTCATACTGATATAAACAACATCCTGAGACTAGGTAATTTATAAATAATAGAGGTTTAATTGACTCACAGTTCCTCATGGCTGCGGAGGCCTTAGGAAACTTAAAATCATGGCAAAAGTGGAAACAGGCACACCTTACATGGCAGCACGAGAAGGAAAGCATGTGAAGTAAGAACCATCAAACACTTATAAAACCATCAGATCTCATAAGTACTCACTACTATCATGAGAACAGAATGGAGGAAACTGCTCCCATGATACAATCACCACCCTCCCTCAACACGTGGGGATTACAATTTGAGATGAAATTTGGGTAGGCACACAGAACCAAACCACATCATTCCACCCCTGGCTCCTCCCAAATCTCATGTCTTTTCACATTTCAAAACCAATTATGCCTTCCCAACAAAAACAGAAACTTCTTCTGCCTGATATCCTAAATCATCTCTCTCAAGTTCAAAGTTCACAGATGTCTAGGTCAGGAGCAAAATACCACCAGTCTCTTTGCTAAAGCATAGCAAGAGTCACCCTTGCTCCAGTTCCCAATAAATTCCTCATCTTCATTTGATGCCATCTCAGCCTGGACTTCATTGTGCATGTCAGTATCAGCATTCTGGTCAAAGCCATTCAACAAGTCTCTAGGAAGCTCCACTTTCCTACATCTTCCTGTCTTCTTCTGAGCCCTCCAAACTGTTCCAACCTCTGCCCATAACCCAGTTCCAAAGTCACCTCCACATTTTCAAGTATCCTTTTAACAGTACCTCACTCTCTGCAGTACCAATTTATTCTATCGGTCCGTTTTTACACTGCTATAAAGAACTTCCCAACACTGGGTAATTTATAAAGAAAAGAGGTTTAACTGAATCACAGTTCCCCATGGCCAGGGAGGCCTCAGGAAACTTACAATTATGGCAGAAGGGGAAGCAGGTACATCTTACATGGTAGCAGGCGAGAGACAGCATGTGAAGGAGGAACTGTCAAACACTTATAAAACCATCAGATGTCATAAAAACTCATTACTATTATGAGAACAGCATGGGAAAAACCACCCTCATGATCCAATTACCTCCCTCCCTCTACACATGGGGATTACAGGTCCCTCTCTCAACATGTGGGGATTATAATTTGAGATGAGATTTGGGTAGAAACATAGAGCCAAATCATATCAATATTCAAACCATAATTTTGGGTAAACAACTCCAGTTCTACTCTAGTTCAACTCTATCATAAAGCATTTCCTACATTCTGAGTATATACATTACCAACTACATGTTATCAACTAGAGCATATATACTGCAGTTTACAAAACAATTTATTTGTTTTGTGCATATGAGTCTTATTTTTCATATGAGTTATGAGTAAGATTATGAGTTCCCTAAGGGCAAAGGTCTTTTAGATTTCTTTTTACCCCTCATGACAAGGTAACCCATAGTACTTAGTGACATGCTCAAAATACTGAAACATTCAAGAAATGCCTCTTGATTGATTGGCCATTGACTGAGAGCCTGTCGACTGTCTGCTATTTAGCTGCTGGCATTTTCTATGTATTTCCCATCTAGCTTTGGTGATGATGTTCAATAGAGACAGATTTCTTTGCAAGTAATTATATTGCTTTTTACATTCTCCTTGAAGGAAGAGTGGTCATCAGTGTTAGAGATCTAGTATTAACACAAGAAAAGAAACATGAGTTTAAAAAAAAAAAATCTTTGAAGAGACCACAGCAAATGATAATGGAGAAAGCAGTCCACATGCAATGACACCTTTGGATCCCCTCATACCTAGTCAATCTTCTAATTATACACTGTAGAATGCTAACCACAAAACAGACATACTGTGATTATCTGTAAACATTAGAGGATATAGCATCGAGTTGTATTGCCTCTACCAGGACTCTAAGCCGTAAACTTGTAAGTACATTAGAAGCCGACACTCTTAGCAGACTTTGCTGAATTGCTGGCAGCATCAACATCTGATCGATATGCATGTTCACCAGCCAAGCTGACTAGTACATCTGTTCTGTGAAGAAACATACATTCTGCCTCTAGTACAATCAGTGTAATTAAAAATTAACATGCATTAATTGTTAGAGCTGATGTAAACAGCTGATGTTCCACTTAGCACTGTCTTCTGTACATATCATTAGGCAAAGCCAAATATTGTTAAGTAAACAGGCAGCGCTTACAAAAAGGAGAGAAATAGAAAACTAATTCCAACTAAATAAACTGACACTGTATTAAAAGTCAAATTAAAATGATTAACCAGAGCCAGATTAGGCTCTGGATCTTCAGAGGAAAACAATTATAAAAGTCACATTTAATTATTTGAATCTTATTTTGGTAAATGTATTTAGGCTTAGTCTGAAATAGAGTCAGTGCATGCATAATACACTAGGATTTCAAATGAGTAGAAAAGAACTCTAGGAAAAGTATGATTCAGGATTGATTTATGGCTGAAACATTCTGTGAGAATGCATCATTCACAGCCACTTCAGTAACCAGTGTTCTCTGGGGAAACCCAAATCTGATGTTTAATGTTAAAAGGGGTCTATTTTCTTCTGCATGCATCTGCATAACTACTGTCAGTGTCGATGAGAGTTTCAGGCACATACTGAGAAGAGAATATACACCTCACTACTTAAGTTTCGCCTGACTTCTTTTTTTAAATAATGTCATAGCAAAATGATTTCTCTATCTTGATTCAAAACCAGGAAAAGAAAAAAAAAAATCTCCAGCAAGCAAATCTGTCCAGTGAGATGCACTACCAGCATAAGTTCACAGACCAGTTCTGTAGTTACAGATTGCCTCGGGCATTCAGCTGCTGGGGCCCCCAGGCTTTTCCTCCCCTTCTGAGGTTTTCCCTGTAAGTGACTTGCCTGTCACTCTCAAGTCTAATTTAAAAATAGTGTGCATTTAAATTTTGAGAATGATTTCTTAGGTTATTTTCTCATGAAGTTTGACCAAGTTTCAAAATACCAAAGTCCCAATAAGTGTGATTTTTTTGAAAAAAAATTAAAATCACAGAGTGTTAAGGTCCAAGGGAGAAATGGATTTATCTAGAAATCACTAGGGAAAACATTGCTATTGAATGGTATTCACAAAGATTCAACCCTTTTTTGTTTTTTGTCATAATTACAGTCATTATAAAGAGAATAACTATAAAAATTTCCTTAGCATGTAGGCATGAAATGGTGAATCCTCCACGGTAAGTATACAGTGATTTAAGAAAGTGCCTACATTATTTATTCATAATTGTGTTAAATTTGAATACAAACTGAATTCATTCATGTATTAAAAGTTATAAACATGTTAAAACTACTCATAACAAAAAACATCAGATATGTCAAGAATCACAGCACTCAAAATGAAGCCTATAAAAGGTAAATAAGTTATATAAGTGTAAGGCATGAATATAAAAGCTAGCTTAAGAGCTTCTAAGTTTTCTGTTGCTATTCAAAACCACCATTAATCTCCAAGCTTTAAACATAAAAGTTAAAAATTGGTAGTTATAGAATAAGTGTTTTTGAAAATTTGAACTCAATTCCTAAAAGATATGATGATGATGATGATGATGATTAAAATGTCTGATATTTACAAAACAGTAAGGCTTGAATATTGTCTATATTATACAGTTTACACTTCTGGCATGATATTAAATATATTTTTCTCTTTTTTAAGATGGAAAAATCCATTTAAAATGCTGTTTATAAATGGCCATTTAAGCAAAATAATTTGAAATGATGTTATAGTTAATTAAAAACTAACATATACCCAATGCATGGATTATTAAGAAATAAGTATAATATGCATTCTATAGAACCTACATTAAATATTAAGTATTTCTTTGATTTTTTCAATTACTCAGAAAATGTTGATGGTCTCATGGTGCCTCGTACTCATGAAAATCTCTGAGCAGTAACTTACAAAATATTGTAGGTATTTATGGTTTATATCATTAGGATAAACTCGCTTTTTACCTTGAAGATTACTTTTTAAAATATTTCTCATATCAGTTGTCTTGACATTTAATGTTTATGTATATTTACATATATGTATATATATGTGTGTATATATGTATGTAAAATTGTATATACATATATATAATTGTATACATTTTGGATATGTAATTATATACAATATGTATATAAAATTGTAAAAATACATATATATATATACATGTACATACACACACACACACACACACACACACACACACACACAATAATTCTGGGAAATTCTGCCTAATTGCAGTTTCCTGTGTTTCTGCTGGGACTAGAAAATAATTTGCTAAAATGAAAAATATGTGTCTCTCTTTAAAAAAAAATTGAAAATACTAAAGCTGTCTCCTTCACTTTCAAAGAAAGGCAAGATAAAAATAAATACATTGTTGTTCATGAAAGTAATATATTCTCTGTAGTATTTTTATAAGGACCTTACATAAAATATAATAATGATTATAAATCATCAGTGTATTCAGAAATTTCCTCAAAGAATAAAGCGTGAATTTGTATTATCTTAAGTCTCCTCCATTTCGTAGGAGGCCGTTATGAATGTAGTAGCAACTGAATACATGATTTTCACAGAAAGGATTGGAGAGTAGAATATAAATGTATAAAGAATATTTGTAGTTAAAAAAGCTTTATTACTACAAAGAATATTTATAGCTATAAAAGCTTCATTAATACTAGTGATTCTTAGAATGTAGTTAACACTATTAGAATTGTTTTTTCTCTAAATTACCATCATTTTCTATGTTATTTTATTTTGGAACATTGCTTTCACTCTCTTCTTCTTTGTGGGAACAGGTCAAAGTTGGTTTTCATATTCAATTGTGCTTCCAGGTGATGGAATTTTCAGCAAATGCTATCTATGTATAACTAACAGTTAAAAATGCATTTGTACTCTAAAATTCTTTATAGCACCTCAATCTACAAACAATTTTGCCAATGCAGTTTAAAAAATAAAATTAAGAAACTGATATGAACATTTTTCTGTGTGCAATAAAGCAACATCCAATGTTAATATCATAGGTAATCATTTTGTCTTTGTATTTATTTCAGAAAAAATAAAACTCATAGTTATCTCTGAATCTTATTACAATCAGTTTGTTGCTAAGGATTAGTTTTTCTTGCTGTAGGATACATCAGACTTTCACTTTTCTTCTCCATTCCTTTATCCAAAACTACAAATGTGATGTCTCAGAAAACCATAATTGCAAACATAATAACGTATCTTCAGGCTACTAATGTGGTGAAATATTAGCCATCATGGGCTCACTTTGAGTTTTCATTATTTATGAGTGGTGGGAATAAATTGCAGGTATAATATGGGAAGTAGGTCCACCTAGAGAACACAAATGTCTCAGGAGACATATCCAATGGAAAGGTGAGAAGAAATCAAAGATGCATTTTTATTGTTTTAGCATTTTGTTTAGTCAAGAACTAGAAATCAGGTAGCACTATTTATACTAAAGTGAGAGAGTCTCTCTACTACTATTAAAGGGACTCTCAAGATTTTTAAAGAAGCCAGATGTCTTGAAAGAACAATTACACTAGTTTGAAATCTCAGAGAAATGCTTTCATTTAAATTGCCCAAACAGCGAATGATAGTGACATGGATGTAGTCAGAACAATGTTGAAAATGGGGAAATTAAGATTAAACTTAAACTTTCAGCCTTCTATCACCCTGTAACAAAATTACTGTGCTCATTTTGGAAAGATAAAAGCAACCAACCAAATTTAACTTGGTCCTTGAAGCTGCCCTGGAGTCCTGCTGTTTCTTGGTTTGCTCTCTCTCAAATGCTGTACATTGTAGGGACCACAGTGTCTATTATTCTTCCTCCAATGTTCAATCTTCCCCTTCCCTCTCAAGGGATGCCTCACCTCCTAATTCATAGAATTTTTAAAAGCCAAGAAGTAACAATTGCTTTAATATCCTACCACTAAACCTATAAAATCACCTGCATCTTTATCCTACTTTCCTCCCCATTTTGTGAAAATGTAAGTGTTCTCCTTTTGCTAAGGCTACCATTTCTGCTGGCCTCCAGATTCTAACCTTTGTGACTTCTCAGAGAAACTTCTCTACTCATTTTATGGTCTCTCATTCCTGATAACCACACTTCTGGCAAATGTTCTTTGCATGGTAATGTCTCCAGTTTTCACCTCTTATTGATTCCTAAATGTCTTAGTCTGAGAAATCCAAGATCAAGGGGGCCACATCTGATGATAACCTTACTGTTGGTAGGGAATCTCTGCAGAGTCCCAAGGCAGCACAGCATATCACATGGTGAGGAGAATGAGTGTAGCAGCTCAGGTTTCTCTTCCTTTTCTTGTATACCCACCAGTCACACTCCCATCATAGCCCATTCATCTACTAACCCATTAATTCCTGAATTGATTAATTCATTCCTGAAGGCAGAACCCTCATTACCCCATCACCTCTTAAAGACCTCACCTTTCAACTTTTCCCAATTGGGGATTAAATTTCAATGCAGGGTTTGGAGGAGACAAATATTCATAGTGTTCAACATTAGTTTGCAATTTAGAGGAGCAGATATCAAGAAAAGATTTAATGTGCGTTAAGAGATGTCTGGGAAAATACCTGCAAAAGAGGAAGGGGAGGGATCATGAATAGGTGAGGAAAACCTTCACACTGTGATGAGGATCCCTGTGAAGGAGAGATTGAAGGAAGAATGATTGGTTAGGAAGAGTCTCAGACAATGGCACAGTTTTAAGATATTGTGTCCAGAAAATGGCACACTGAGTGAAAGATTATTTTGGAGCTGTGAGATTTAATGTCTGCCTTGCTGGGTTTCACGATTGTTTAGGGCCTGTTACTCCTTTCTTCCTGTTTATTTCTCCCTTTTGGAATAAGAATGTTTAACCTATACCTGTTCTGCCATTGTATTTTAGAAGTAGATAACTTGATTTTTGGTTTTACAGACTCATAGTTGGAAAGGGTTTGCCTTGAGTCTTAGATGACACCTTAGACCTTTGTGTTGGTGCCAGACCAAATTAAGACTTTGGGGACTATTGGGATGGAATGATTACATCTGGCATATAAAGAGGACACGAGTTGTGGGGGGATAGTAGAACGTTATGGTTTGGATGTGCTTTGTCTCTGCCAAAATTCATACTGAAATTTAATTGACAATATAACAGTGTTGGGAGGTAGAACATTTAAGAGGTGGTTAGGTTGTTAAGACAGATTAATGTCTTTCTTGTGAGAATGGGTTAGTTTCCACCAGATGAATTAGTTCTCATAGGAATTGATTAGTCCTTGTGAGAGCTGGTTGTTATAAAACAGGTCAGCCTTCTTGTTCTGTCTCTCTCTCACATGCTTTTTCTGTGTGATATCATCCACGATTTTATGATGCAGTTAGGAGACCCTCGCCAGACACCAGCACCATGTTTCCTGAACTATCCAGTCTCCAGGACCATGAGCCAAGATAAAACTCCTTTCTTTACAGATTACGCAGTCTCGGGTATTCTGTTATAGCAACAGATAATGGGCTAAGACACCCCCACTGTGTTCAGTCATTGGCGATAGGCAGCCAATGGTAAATATGGACTCTGCTCCAACAGTGGTGAATCCAGAAGTGCAACACCTGGAGCTATCATTTGGTTGTCTTCCTGCAGCATGTTTGAGTGTAATATTCTTTTGGCAACACACTGAGCCTCCTCCAATTCAACAGTTATACCCCATCATTAAAATCATTCTCATCAAGCTTCCAATTGATAGAGTCAGTGAAATCTTTTTAGTTGTAAATTTTCTTGTTCTATCCACTGCATTTGACACTGCTGACCACTCTCTCTTTAAAATTATCTTTTCTTGACTTCTGTCACACTACACTTTCAGATTTTTTTTGTTTGTTTAAAATCTATTTCTTGTTAGCTTCCTCCTCTGAGAATTACATTTAAAAATCCACATTTCATTATTTCCAAAATTGGCAAATGTCACTATTATATACCAGGATAAAGGGACAAACTATAAAGTTTAGCATTGTTTTGATTTTTACATCTTGCTCTCTCACCATTCATACTATACTTAATTAGCACAATGCTTACCGTTCTGCCCCTCAAACCTCTCAAATCCATCCATTCCCCTCCATCTGCATGTGTTTACCAAAACAGCAAGACACTTTCTCTCTCACTTGGATTGTTGCTAAATGTCTCTTATACTAGTTTCTTTGTCATGAATCTACTCACACTACAGACTGGGTAATTTTGCGAAAATTTAAATCTGTTAAATACCAATTTCTTGTTAAAAACTCTTCAAGGTCCTTGAGATAAATTTCAAACTGCTTAATACTGTACTGAAGGCTCTTTAAAAACTGGCCCCTGCCTACCCTTTTATCTTCACCTTTCCCACTTCCCATTAGACTCTGTAATGAACTCAAACAACACTTTCTTAAAAGTTGCTCCTCTATGCAACACTCTCTTTTTTATGTCTGGCTGGATCTTTCTTTCCTCTAATTTTTCTCCTGACAAGCTTTTATCCATTTATTCAGTAAACATTTTTGAAACTTTCCCCGAAGTCTTTGAGTCCAGATTTGGTACCTGTTCTCCATGATCTGAAAGCATCCTCTTCTACTACAACCTTACAGCAGTCTTCCCTTATTCAAAAGGAGTACATTCCAAGACTCACAGTAGATGCTTGAAACCCTAGATAACACAAAAACTTATACATCTTATGCTTTTTTCCTAAATATACATATCTATGATAAAGCTTTTTTTATAAATTAGGCACGGTAACAACAATAATTAATAATAAAATAGAATAATAATAAAAATATATTGTAATAAAAGTTATGTAAATGCAGTCTCTCTCTCTCTCAAAATATCTATTGTTGAATTCACCCTTCTTCATGTGATGATGTGAGATGATAAAGTAGCTACATAATGAGATGAAGTGAGGTGAATGACAGTGGCATTGTCACATAGCGTTTGACTACTCTTGACTTTCTGGTGATACATCAGAAGGAGGATCATCTGCTCTGGGTGATCCTGAATCACTGAGCCCTGACAATATTGGCTGGATGTCAGGAGCAGATAATGTTAACTAACTGGGAGGCAGTATATACCGTGTGGATATGCTGGACAAAGGGGTAATTCATGTTCCAGGTAGGAAAGAGCAGGATGGCAGGAGATTTCATCACGCTACTCAAAATGGCATAGGATTTAAAACTTATGAATTATTTATTTCTGGAATTTTCCATTTAATGTTTTCAGACCACAGTTGACTGCAGGTAATTGAAACCTCAGGTGAAACCATGGATAAGAGCCTACTGTATTGTTGCTGACCCATTTCCTTTGCTAGCCATAGGATCCATGATAATTGGAGTCACATCTGTTCTATGTGTTATAATGCTTGAGACATAATAGATAGTCAATCAATATCCCCAGTATGCATTTTAGCAGTATGGCCTCAGAGATACTGTCTTTTTTCCCCTATTCTTCACCACGCATATATTTAATAATTTGATCTGGGAGTCAGAACAGCTGATTTGGAGCCTTTATCCTACTACTAATTATCTATGAAGTCTTGAGCTAATCGCTCCAGCCTTCAGTTTCTTCATATCAGGATGTGCTCTGCAAGTGAGTGTTGTCCTTCATTTTCTATCAGAAAAAATGTTGTGTTTCACTGAACTAGATGACCTTTAAGATCGTCTCCAGTTCAAAAATATATTGCCACTGGGGCTACAAACTATTAAGTTGAGGTAGAAGACAAGTGTACAGAGTAACATCACTTAATTATATTAGTATTTAATTTTTACATAGTCTTCTTTTATTAATACAACACTTAGTAATTTCTTTCATTAGTTCTAGTTGACCTCCTGACAACAGCTTGTGTCTCTGTACCTTTAGCCACAGTTCCCAACTCTTCTCAGTCATCCAGCTTGCACTTACTGGCTAATGTTCTAAAGGTTTGTCTATAGTGTCTTAGCTTCTCTCTTCCTCAGTCTCCTCCTCTGCCAAATGGGTATAGTAATAGTACCTGTACATTTTTTTATAAATAATTAAACGAGTTTATTTTCTTAAAGGGCCTGGCACACAGTAAGCTGTATATAATGCTATCAATTATTATTATGGTAAGGAACCAAATCCTTTTTCATTAACCCTGCATTGATACCGGGATTAATCATCCATCCTCATGAGTATGAGGTCATGATATGGACTTTCAACTGGTTTTTGTTTTATTTTATTTTTTCTCTCCAGGACTTTAAATATTTTTCTAGTTTGCTGGATGCCACAAACCTTCCACTTTTGTTTAATAATGTCAGGAGTTTTTTTCTCTTTGCATAAGCAATTTTTGTTACCAAAACAAAACAAGATAAAAAACATATACTAATTCCCTTTTCTTGTTGTTTCCAATTTTTACAGATTTCTCTTTATACCTATCCTTCTCACTCTTCAGCCTGACTGTGGAGTATCATATAGCTTAAACAAATTATGAAGAGTATTTTAGAGAAACTAACATTTATAATATGTTCTTGTATTTCTACTGCAATGACCATGGGCTCAGATCAATTGAACCCTCCAAATCCATTACAACTTTAAGGGAGAGAGAGTTTCATATCATAAATATTTACTAAAGATCACATGAGAACCGTAGTACTCTTGGAGAAAGATATAAACCATACTTTTGAAAAAGCTGTCTCTTACCATCCGGCCCCACAAAGCCCAGTTCTTCTTCTAAGATGAGAACTACAGTACTTAACATTTCAAGAAAGAAAGAAAACAAAAAGGGAAGCTTTTTTTATACTATACCTACTCTGTAGCGTTACAGAAATTTAGCAGAAAAGACCAGACATCCCCAATACTCCCTCCGACTCTAACCTCAGTCTGTCCTTACTTCCATTGCTGCCCCAGGCAATATGGCATGAAAAGGCTCAGCAAGAAATATTCATTTGTAAAAGAAAAACAAATCATTATAGCAACACTCACTGGTCATTCTGTAGCAAATGTGCAATGCTCAGATTTTGTATTTTCCTGAAATAACATGCACATTTTAGGCATGAAATTATGATTGTTTGACTGTGAAATACTGCACCCAAACACCATGTGGCTTTTAGCAGCGTATCATCATATCAAGAACTATTTTTACCCTTTGGCGATTTTTCCTGCTTTGGCTCTGAGAGCTAGTCCATACGGTATTTGTATGTGGCATCAGTGGCAAAGATTTTTTAGAAGAGTAGATTTCTTCATTTAAACAGCATCACTGTGTAGTACCATGTACCAATGATAGCACAGAATCTAAACTAGAAATTAAAATAGTGTGATTTCAGGTTAACTGGCAAGAAATAAAGTCAGTGAGTATGAACAAGAGAGGAACAAAGATGACAAAGGACTTGGAACATACATGTCTTTTCATTTTCCTTAAAAGGTGATTTAAGTACATACTAGATTTTATAATACCAGAAGAATGACAGTATTTTTTAATGCAGTGTATTCTACATTTTTCCCCCAATGACTCTGAATCCTAGTGACAATGAACTTTGTCCGGCATCTCATTTGATGAAAGCAGGCAGAAAGACTTACAACTTCCATGTATTTGCTGCCTTTCAGAAGCCTGGGCAGAAGAAAAGAGCAACTTCTTGAAAGATTTAAGCATATATTGGTCCCCTTCCAGGACACAGACATGAAGCCATATAAGAAATATTTTGAAAAGACAACCAAAATTAGCCAAACTCTTTAAACTTTCAAAATGCTTGGAGCAAAAGTCTGTTTTAGTTTAATCCAAATTAGTTTGCAGACTTAACTAGAAAGAGAAGCTACAGGAAAATATGAGCTGGCTTAACGTGTGTGTCTTGTCTATAACTACAAAGTTGGCTTTTGTTTCTTGAAGAGACAAATCTGGTTATGGGGTTTTCCAAACCTGTGATGACATAAAAGTATAGTGCCTGTGATGCTGAGCATGGATTCTTAGATTCAAAAATTCAATTTACATTGAAAATAAAACAAAATTACACCAATTCATTTAAAATTTCTACCACCCGTTCTTTCTAAGGAAATAGCATCAGAAGGATTAATTACATCAGCATTATGTTATACTCACCCAATACGTATTGCTGCTTGAGTTCATGTGTAGATGATTTCAAAGCTGCAGAAATCACTTTTTAAGTTCTTCTAGGTTAATCATAGATCTCCTTCTCATAGTTACTGGTGCAGTTACCCCTTTAAGTGGCTTTCCAGCACTATTGCTTTATAATAAAATGTTCCAGAGTGTCTATATATAAACTGAAGCTCAACTTGTCCATGCAAACTAACTTGTTGCATATGTATTGCAAAGAAATTCCATTTTGTCAGTTGATTTATTGTTGTATCAAAAGAAATAAACTCTTGAACCCCAGGGGGAAAAAATTATGCTGTTTCATTCTACTTATGATGTTTCAACATAGGCCAAAAAATAACCAGGCTTATTTTCTCCAGTGAGGAAACTGAAATGAAAGCCAAAAAAAGTAAAATTTTGGTCAAAATCAATGTTTTTATATACTTTCAATTTTAAGAACTGCTCTTCTTTCTGAAAATGCACAAGCTTCATTTTATAAGTTTATCTTTTCTAGAAAAGTATTGCTAAACCATTTGTTCTTTAAAATATATTGTATATATTAAGAAAGAGGATGATAGGTAAAAAAAAGGAATTAGATGAAGTAATGAATTTCTTTCTAGCCAATCCTTTTAGTGAAATATTTGCTTAAACATTGGACTTGGTTGAAGCAGTGTAACTGTCCTTGCTATTTTTCATCATCTGTGTTTAAAGCTCTATACAATAACACTAACAGCAGCAGCATCAATAAAAAATAACCATTATGAAATATTTGTATGTTTTTTGCAAAGGCTGAAAAAAAGTAACATTTAAATTTCTCAATCTAAAAGTAGCGACTATTATCCCATTTTAGAGAAGAGTCTGAGGCTTAGAGACGATAAGTAGCTTGCTTCAGGTTATAAATCTAGCAGATGGCAGTCAGAACTTTGAAGCACTTCATCTGACTTTAAAGCTCATGGATGAATTGAATTACTCACATTCCTGTGTTCCCTTTCTCTTGCACAGGAAATCAGCCAATTGGCTACTCAATGAGCTAGATGACCAAAATTGTCTTTATTATTATTTTATTTCAAGTTGTCGTTCTTTCCCACCCCTCTCCCCTACCCTCTCACCACCACCTGGGTGGGGAGTACTGCCATTAAAAATGCAAGTGTGACTTTCAAAAAGGGTATTTGCATGATTAGCAAGGCTAATAGAAGATCGAGTTACTGTAGCTGATTAACTCTACTATGGTTGTCAAACAAAAGAAAGGGGTAAGGAATATCAAATAGAAAAAAAAATGTCTAAATTAGATTCTCAGTTTCCCAGAATGTGACATATGAAGACTTCTCTAAGGAAGAAAACACATTAGTTCTCTGAGTGATGGTACTTGAAGTTGTTTCAATACGTTATTCAGCTTTATGCTGTGAAGCAACTTACAGTACTCCAATTGTTTACTCACTCAGCTACATGTAAAATGTGTACTTAGGAATGCTTTATAATAAGATATGCAACAAAGTCTGTCTTATTTAACTGCACTGATTAGAAGGGGCAAGCATTTCATTTTGGCACAGTGTGGTGCACTACATCATTTCATCTCGTTTGAAATATTACTCAGAGTTCAGAATGCCAAGCTTTGAGCAGAGAAGAACAATGTGTGGTTTTTTAAAAAAATAAAATAACAATAGCGATGATGAGAAGAGAATGAAATAATGCAATTCTTGATTCTGTCAGATGGCAACTAGTTCGGGGGTGGGGAGGGAAGTAAGTCCCATGATGTTGCCATAACAGAATCTAAAAAAAACCTTCCGAGATTACAAAAGAAGCAAAGTTTAAATCTACCCTGTAGGAGTGCGGGTCACCAAAGCACTCGGTGACTAAATGAGAAAGACTCGAAGAAAATGTCTGTGAGAAGAGCTACTGGTAAGGAAGAGAAAAAAAAATGCCAGGCAGCCTGAAAACAAACCTGACCTTAACGGTGACCATATTCAAAGTATAGCAGTCCCTTGAGCAAAGCCAGGGCCGTGAAGAAAACAATAAAAAGCTATGTGGAATCACTTATGCTTATTTTTTATTGAAATAATGTATTTGGTTGGCGACCCTTGAGATGTGTTACTGTCCACCTATATGAGTTCCAGATTTTGCTCCAAAAAGAAGGGACATCTACTTCTTTTTGAATATAGAATGAGTCCATTTATCTGAACATGAAACTCACGTTAGAAAATTGTGGTCTATTGCCTCATTCTATCTCATCTTTAGGTGAAGAAAATGATGTCCAAACAAATTGAATGACTGCTCAATGCCATTACCATGCCATTAGTGTAATCACTAGTCCATACTGTACTTGCAGGGTGTGTGTGTGAGTGTGTGTGCACGTGCACACCACAGCAAGGTAAATTGTATTTTAATCACTTCATGCTAAATCATATATTTATATTTTCACACTTTTACAATTTTAAAATGTAAGAGCATTTACAATTAATTTGTACATTTAAAGAACCATGTTTTAGCTTTCTTTTATTCCTTTTTGCTTCCTCCCTCCCTCCCTTCCTTCCCTCCTGCCTTCCTTCCTTCTTTCCTTCCTTTCTTCCTTCCTTTCCTACCTCCCTTCCATCTTCCTTCCTTTCTCACTTTCCCTGTTTTATTTCCCCCCACTAAGAAAGCCATTGTTAAAGCTAAGATCCCTTTTACATTCTTGCCTTTGCCAGACAAGTAATTTCTAGACCGAGATCTAAACCAGTAACACAGAATACCTAATAAGCAAATCATGATTATGATGGAATTTTCAACAGAATATCACTACCAGTACAGCTAAAAGTTTTTCTCGTTTAATCATTTCAAATCCACTGAAGCATTAGCTATACAATGATTAGAACACATCTTTCCTAAGTATAAAGTGTTTTCTTCACTCTATCACATTTATCATTTTAATTATTGTTTTCATCCACCAACAATGATTTAAGTTACAGAAAAATACTATGATGCATCTCTCACCTTTAAGCTTCTGGTCAGTACCAAGTAAAATTGAAACTAAGCCAGTATTTTGTAAATTGCATCAGTGTAGATAATTCATGTTTTATAAGATTAGACATGTATAGAAAGTTGTTTTAAAATTATTACATTTAATTAGTTGCTAAAAGTATATTTTAATTAATATATTATAGAGTAAGCTTCAAAGAGTGTTCACACACATTTGCAACAAATCCAGAAAGTGTGGGTAAAGATTTTTGTGGGCTCAATTTAAAAGGCAATAAAATGAGATCAAGTTAACAAAGAAAACATATGTATTTACTTAGCTATACAAATTTTGGGTTATTTTATTAGTATGTTCATATGATACAAATTCTTTCTAAAAACCGTCTCAATACAACTTCGTAAGGTGCCTCATTGCATGAGTGGGGGAGTGAGGAAGGAAGAAACCAACACTGACCATTTATTTTTGTTTCATTTTCTTCTATATTAGCATTCATATTTTAAGTGTGCACTTCCTTTGAAAATTGCAACTTGTTTAGCTTTCAGCCACTTTAAAGATTAGAACCATATCTTATCCACTGAATTTTACAGTTAGTATAAGACTGGTTTTTGAGTAGTTTTAGGAGAAATAATAATCTCTCTTTTCCTGATTCTAGCAGATAAGGATACTATTGATTTATTAAAATGCCAATGCTAATTGATAAATCCAAATAGTTGGTCAAAGGAATGGTACAACATTGAGATACTTGCAAAAAGTTTATATTCCTTCTAAAGAGAAATCTCTACCTAGGAATTTTTCAGATTGGGTATATGATGCAACTTTTATGCCCGAAAGTTATCTTTTTGCTTGCTTTCTGTTGCAGATTTAAAGAAAGAATATAACTGCAACCATTCTGTGCTTATCAGACACCTCTTTTCTCCAAACAGTCTTCCAAATGAAACAATACAGATCTATTAGTGTAATTATCGCATAAGGTCATTTACCACTTTATAATTGCTGCAGGTTGTGAATGATGTATGAAATGAAAGCATCTGCAGTGCAAATAGAACACAGGCAAGGATGCGCTGTGTGCTAATTAGGTAACCATCTCATGATAAGACCCTAGGGAAAGACAGAATGGCAAAATCCCACAGTGCTCTGCAGTCACAAGGCAAGAAAACATTCCTAAGGAGTTCAAAAATATATCCATTATTAAGTATAATCCTTTCCTCTCTTCAGACTCTCTGAGCTCTGTTCCCTGCGTGCACACAACCCTTCTGTCTCCTTCATCCTGTGCAATGCTAATCAAGCCCTGACAGTCAAGAACCATTTGATTGTTGTGAGAACTGCTCTCTTTTTTCATATTAAAAATTGAGGACTCAATCTTTTATTTGAAGAGTCTTGATAAGTTTCGGTATTTTACTGTGTTTTTTCCTGGCCCTTTCTATTGGCCTTTTTGTTTCGAGAATGGCACATTATGGAATAAGGATGTTAAGGCTCAGTCATTATGATAGGGGACTATTGGGAAGGGAAGAGCATGGTCCCTTTAAATGGCACGAAGAGGGGAAGGGAAGTGCTGGGTAGAGAAGGGTGGTCTCTGGCTAGGGCTCCACCCCCACAGACCTTAGGTGAGGACAGGCATTTCCTGCCCAAATGTTGCATTTCCCAAGACCACCCTGGCCTGCCACGCCCCCATCCTGGGCCTATAAAAACCCGAGACACTAGCAGGCAGACACACAAATGGCTGGACGTTGTGAGGAACACATTGGCAGAAGACACAAGCGGCTGATCATGGAGAGCACACCTGGCGGAAGCATGCGGACAGCCCCTGGTCGGCCTGATGGCAGACCATTCACCAGCAGAATGCCGCAGAGTTTGGCCAGAGCAGTCCGCCAGGCTAGGTGGCCAGACTCCAGGGGAAACCCGTCTTCTTTCTGGCTCCCCACTCTGCTGAGAGCTACTTCTACTCAAAAAAACAAAAAACAAACAAAAAAAAAACCTTGCACTCATTCTCCAAGCCCACGTGTGATCCGATTCTTCAGTACACCAAGGCAAGAAACCCCCAGATACAGAATTCCTTCTGTCCTTGTGATAAGGAAGGAGGTCTAATTGAGCTGGTTAACACAAGCTGCCTATAGACGGCAAAATGAGAGAGAACCCTGTAACACACGCCCACTGGGGCTTCAGGAGCTGTAAACATTCACCCCTAGACACTGCCGGGGGGTTGGAGCCACACAGCCTGCCTGTCTGTATG
Source organism: Pan paniscus (assembly GCF_029289425.2). Classification (NCBI taxonomy): domain Eukaryota; kingdom Metazoa; phylum Chordata; class Mammalia; order Primates; family Hominidae; genus Pan; species Pan paniscus. The sequence continues at coordinate 58,515,358 of NC_073262.2, forward strand.
CTGCCCTAGAGGTCTGAGCCGTAGGACACTGAAGAAGTGAGCCACAGTTCCATGGCAAGCCTTTCGAAGGGGACACGGGAAACTTCCGTTTCAATTACAGCCTCAACTTAGCGGGGAATGAATGAAGTTCATGTTACTTAAAGCAAAACCCTACTTTCTTTATGCAGCAATCTAACAAATTTGGATAAAACGAAATACATAGGCCAGGAAAAAAATGTAATAACAAACTGAGTTCTTAATTCTTAAATATCCAGCTGAGTGTTTTATGTGGGTGAACTACAAATTTCAAGAGTCTGACTGAAACTGAGCACCTGACAAATACATTGAACAATTTGACCAAATTAACCAGTTGGATGTTCTTTCTTCTCTTCTTTCACAGTGCACTACTAAAAATGTTTGCTTAATTGCCAGCTGTCCCCATTTGGGTAGAGAGTATTTAATTCTATAAAGTTACCTACCAAAATGCATAATCTATTCATTCTGTATACCAACAATTGCAATTACTTTCTCTTTATGTGTCTGTTTGCTATTTATATAATATTTTCCCCATATCTTGCTTTCTTCTTGAGTGAAACATGATGTACTTTTTATGATGTCACCCTGTCACTTCCCATTGCCACTCCAGTACAATGGGGTTACTATGAACTTGTCTTTAATGACAGCATTTGACCTTGTGGTTAGCTTCTTGCCTTTCTATTTACTGCTATTTGTGACTCATAAATGTTACTAATAAAATGTGTCTACATGCTTCACACAACAGATTCAAGATCTTTGGTAAACTACTCTAGTCTGGAACTTTTGTCTACACTGATTTTTTTCTGCCAATCTTCTAATTGGTGGGGTCTTTGTCTTGATAAATTTTCTCTAGGTTTTTGCTACTTCATGGTTACTTAAATAAGCAGAACTTAATACCTAATGCTTACTGCTTTTTATTCTGTGGCATCAGTTTTTAGATTGTGAATGCAGTTTCCTAAATGTTGATTGTTTATGCAGACAGGGTAAACATTTCTAAACTGCATTTTTTATATGTCTCCTATAAGGGTTAGTCATTTTCTTAATTAAAAAATATGTATTGCATGCCTACTATGTGACAGAAATAGGTATAAATTCTCAGACATAGGGGAAAAGGGAGAGAATGTCATTATTATCACAGAGTTTACACTACAGGTAGAAGAAAACCAAAAAATAAACAAGAAGGTTCTCAGGTAGTTGTAAGTATTTGGTAGAAAATTATGAGTGCAATGCTATAGTGAATGCAAATTTAGACTGAGGATTTAAGAAGGTATCTCTGAGGATGTGATATTTATGCAAAGATCTGAATGACACAAAGGAGCTAGCCGTGATAAAATCTATGGGAAGAACATTGCAAGTCAAAGGAAGAGTTAGTGAAAAGGTCAAAAGGCAGAAATAAGCTTAGTTCCCTTAGAAGTTCCTAGAAGGTCTTAAGCCTGGAAATATGTATACAGTGTAGCATTTTAAAATATATCTCAGGCTACAGTGGGAAGAGTTGAAGAATCAGGGAATAAACAACAGGATTCTTAGTTAATTGTTGCAGTAGTCCAAGAAAGAGAAGATGATGGCTGGAACTAGGGAAGCTGGAGATAATTGAATGCATTTGGAATATATCTTGCAAGTAGAATTTACCGAACATGCTTACAGAAAACTAATGAGAGTAATAAAGGATAATTCCAAGAATTTTGATTATCAACAGATAGATGTGAGTCCATTTACACAGACAGGAAAGAATAGGGGAGGAATCTGTTCTTGGTGGGCGGGGGGGAATAAAAGTTTTGCTTAAGATATATTTTGACTTATAAAGCCTTAGAATCATGCCTGTAGGAATGCCAAATTAGCACTGGAGATAAATTTAAGTTTTATTGGAACCCTGAGACTAAAAAATCTTGCCTAAGGAGTTTATCTAGATAGAAAAGACAAAAGAGAGCAGATCAATGCACCAAGGGCCCTCCAATGTCAGAGGTGGAGGACAGGAAGCAAACAAAGAAGTAGAAAATATCATGATATCATAGTATCCCTGAAGCCAAATTTAAAAAAGCATTTCAAGAAAGAAGGAAAAGTTTGTTATGTTGAATGTTTGGGAGAGGTTCAGAAAATGACAGTGAAGTGACAACTTGATTTGGAACACGGATTTATTTATGACCTTGCTAAGGAAAATCTGAGCAGAGTGATGGAGACCAAAGTCCAGCTGGGTTGTGTTGAAAGAGAATATATGGAAAAGAAGTGATTTTAGTCAATCATTTTAACAAAAATTTTCTGCAAAGTTGAATGGAGAAATGGGATAGAAGTTGAACGGCAATATAGGCAATGGAGCCTTTTGCCATCCAGGGTATCGCATATTTGTGTGCTAATGGAAGAGATCCATAAAGGAAGAAATTGATGATGCTGGGGAGAGGCAGGACTGACCTTTATTACATCTTGTGAATTCTACAACTTTTTGTCACTTTCATTCACTAAACCTGATTTTAGGCTAATTTAAAACTTTAGTTTCTATTTGATTCAAGAGAAGGATCTGTGCCTTTTCCTTTTTCCGGCTACTTGAAGGGCATAAAGAATTTGAAGTAATGAGACTAGTATCTGGGTTTTCCTGTTAGGCTTGCTTCTTCTTTGGGGTCTAGCACCTCTGAGGTTGGAGGCAAGGAGGACAGTGAAGTAGAAAGGAGCTGCATGTCCATTTGGAGGTATCCCTGGTTTTCTTCCAGATCTTTAATTCTTAGAAGGTTTTCTTGAAAATGGTATTTAGCTTTACCCCAAGACTCTGCCACATGGGAGGACTTCACAGAGGGGAAATCCTGGATTCCTTCAACCCTGGTGGTTCTCCACATCTACACTTCCTCTCTGGAAAAGCTTCACTTCACATGGGCTGCCCAACATAACTTTCCTCTCTTCTCACCTCTCACCTCCTCACATCCTTCAGAGAGCCGTAAAAACTGACAGGTTTTTCCTCTTACACTCTAAGAGCTGAGGATAAGTAAGTTGACTTTGATTTGCTCCCATCTTCTTCATAGGCATAATACATTATATTTGCCTTCAGAAATATCCAGATAAGAAGCAGAGACCAGGTCTAAGTTCATATTCTCCTTTTGTCATCAGGGAACATATCTCAACTCTCCCTCTTCCAAGAATACTGTTATAATTTGTGCTTCAATTGACATAAAAGAAAGAACTATAAATTTTATAACTTAGCAAGCATTCAACCAGGTAAGCAGATTTTCAGATTTTTTTTTCTTCTTTTCGGCACCTGCAATCTCCATGAATGATTCTCCTAAAGATTCACTCTTCTTTATCACTTGGTTTGTGTAGAGAGAACTACTTTACCATATAAATGATGCACTTTTCGAAAAATTTCTCTCCATTCTCTCCAATCATCTCACAAAGACTCCAGAGGAAGGTAAGATGGTGGCTCAGTGCCAATAGCAGTAAGAATATATAGCCAGAAAATGAGCAAGTTTTCCAACAAAATTGTTGGAAGCTTGATTCTGTGGATCTTTGTGCAAAAAGATACCTTACTAAGAGAGCAAATGGGGACTAAAATCTATTCTGTTTAGTGCTGATGAAACCTCAGGTCATGGAGCAGAGCTACAGCTGTACAAGGGATGCCTCCTCTAATTCACTGTAGGTAGGTATGAGTTAGTGCTGCCATGCTTACAATTTTTCTTTTCATCCATGGGCCAATAGCATACTTCAAAGGAATAGGAAACATCCCAATCAAAATCCTTTTACACTATGTATATGCATACTCATATGACTTTCATGTTTATCAAGCCATTCTGGAGTCTACTTTAAATATCATTTAGCATTAGGGTGGAATTAACCTGTAAATAAATAAACCTTCCTTCATTCAAGTGAAACTGATTGTGTGTAATATTTGCAAGTTTCTATTATAGAAAAACAATAACAACAAAAAATAGTCATTTAAAAGACTCAGGCAGCAGTGTGTAGAAACTCTAGTTCTGATATTTACTTACTAGATTACCTTGGACCATATATTTAACTTCATTGAATTTTAGTGTGTTCAAGTATAAAGTGAAGCTCTTAGTGCTTATTTCATGAGATTAATTTGAGACTTAGTGAAATAATTATGTAAAACATCTAGTATAATGTCTGGCAATATGATGCATGTATAATAAGTGATGAGTATTTTTATTAACACTCACTGTATTTAATGAAGCCTTGAAAATTATGCCCTGATAATCAATTTTGTTAAACTGTAAGCTATGTGATGGTAGGAACCATGTCTTATTTATTTCCGTATATAATATCTGCCACATTGTAGGAAAACTATAAATACCTGGTGAAATAAATGAAAGGGAATTCTTTGATGGAACTTAAAAGCAGCAGAGCCAAAGCACAACCAGATATTCAGTTACCATTTTTCCACACCAATTGCTGGTAGCAAGCCACCAATTTACCAGCAAGCTGGTATCAATTTAAGGTAGCAAGCCAACTTAAAACTTTGGTACTTAAAACAGCACAATATTCATTTTGCCTACAAATAACAATTTGGGCAGACCTTGGTTGGGACTACATACTCTAGTTAGTGTCAGCTGGGGTTATTCAAAGCTGGGGGCCGGAATCCTTTGAAGGCTCACAAATTTACAAGCTGGTCTCTGGTCTAGAAAGATTTAAATCGCTGAGAGCTGGACAACTTAGTAGCATTCCTCTTTATCTCTGTGTGGTCTTTCCAGCCTGATGGCTTCTAGCTCAGAGCTTCCAAGGCATGAGTCCTGAGAGAGAAAATGCCAGGCGGAAGATGTACCATGATTGAGATCCACTTGCAGTATATTCTCTTCATCAAGTTGTAGAACAGAACATATTATTGCGGACTGTTTTGAAAATACAATCTATGAAAATCTCATTGGCAATATTGTTCTGTAATTGATCTAAGGTAATCTAACCAGCATTTTGTGACTAAGAGCAATGAAATACTTTGATCATTATACCTTTCCTGTTTACAATGACAGTAATGCCTGCAAAATCCTAAGGCACATTTTCTTCAATACACCGTAAGTGCAGGTCATAACAAGTCATAATTTTCCAGATATCTTTTCTCTGAACTCCATGGTCAATTTAGGTGCTTACATTTGCCTCTATCTGCACACCTTCTGCTAGAATCAACATCCACTGGTACAGATCAAATTAAATATTCTGAATTTCATTGTTTATTCAACAATAACAACAATCACAAAATGAAAACGGAAAATAAAAAATAAAGGGGGGGGAACTTATGGCTTGAAAGAGTCTTAAGAGACATGAAAACTATTTATAATAATAGACCTACTAGGTCCTTGATTTAAATAAACAAAAGAAAAAGGTTAGATAACTGGGAAATTTGAACTCTGACTCAACATGTGACAATTCTAAGCAATTTTTTTAACTTCTACAAATTATAATAATATTATATGTTTAAATTATAAGACCGTATATTTTAGTGATAAATACTAATTGAATGATATGAATGAGATGATGTCTGAGATGTACTTCAAAATAAACCAGGGGCAGAAAATGGAGTAATTTAGATGGAACTGTGCACACTTTAATAATTGTTGAATATGGATGATAGGTATATGGAAGATTCATTGTTACCTTATTTTTTACTATGTTTGAAATCTTTTTATTTTAAAAAGTTTGTTTGACTTGTTTTTAAGTTCTGATTTAGAGCTGGAAATCTGTCTCAGAACTTCTGGTCTTAACCTTATCAATGTTTAACTGGTGCCTTGTTTTTCTCAGACCTCCTCATATGGGCTTCATACTTTTTTATTTCAGTATGGAATAGAGATTAGAATCAAATCCACTGATTATATTCGTCATTGTTTCACAATTGTCCAATTTGCTATAATCATTGCTTATGTTGACTTTGTGCTCCTGGAAATCCTAAAAGGCTTACCTTTCTGATCCTTACCCCAACCTCACAAGCTTAACCTCGGTCTACATTGGATAATTACTGTTCAAAATATTTGTTGCCCTTCCTTGTTGAAAAATAATCTATCCCTACCCATTGCGATCAAATTTGGTCATATAACTTGCTTTGCCCAGTAGAATGTGAGGAAAGATATGTGTGATACTTCAAAGATAGGTTATCATGTGATTCTAATATTCTTTTCTCCCTGACACGAAACCAGCAATGTTTCAGATAGCAGCTGCTACCTTCAGCCTGGATTCCAGAACAGATGTGACTTAGAACAGAGACATAGCCAACCCAGAATGGATATATAGTTAAAATGAGGAAATAATTTGTTATAAGCCACTTGCTTTGAGGCTGTTTGTTACTGCAGCATAACTTAGCCTAAGCTGCCTGACACAAATTCTGTCCAATCAGCATTTGCTATGGCTTGCTCAGTCCTGGATACACTTTTCCACCCACAACAATCCATCATCTACAAACTAACCTGGTTAAGTTTGATCTTAGATATAAAATGAGGTCCTACTTTTATAATTAATGACATGATCATCATAATCTAGATAATTTCATTTGCGATGTCAAAGGGATCCGAGATTAATGTTTATCTGTGTATATTCATAGCCAGCTAATCTCTGCAAGAAATTGTTTTGTGATTATTGGTATTATTGTGTTAAGTTGATAAAATAATGAGCTCAGTTTATTATATGTTCTTAAATATCTGGAAACAAGTATTAGAATACTGAATAATAGAAAGTGAACTTTAACAGCAATAAATATTATTGCTCAAGTTTTCATCTTTTTGGTACAAGCACAGTGATAGTCCATTAAAATGAGGAATGTGCTACTTCTCTTTTAAGTCAAGAATGCCAGATTAGTTATGCATGAAAAATAAAGTAGTACTTTATATTAGTCAAGACAGACTAGGTAACAAACAACCAAAAAATCTCGGTGGCTTAGCATCTCTAATTTATTTTTGGATCATGCAAAGTGTGCTATAGGTCAGGACAGTTGTCCTTTTGGGCAGTTGTCCTCTGTGTGGCAACATAACAATCTAACCTGTTTGAATTTTGCTGCTTCGCCCTCTCAACAAATAATTTTCATGATTAGAATTGAAGAAATGTTGACTAGAGAATGTTGCTCCAGGGGCTTTTCATTGCCTCCACCTGGGATGGATACATTTCATTGGCCAGTTGGTCACCTGGCCTTACCTAAAGTTATGCAAGCTAGCTCAGCAGACTCAAAAAGAAAAGGGATATTGATGAACAGCAGTAATGTCTATGACATGCTCCTTTCATGTTTTAAATAATATAAAAAGACAGCCTACTAAGGGATGGTTACATTGATGGAAATGGAAAGAGAGAAAGGTTGCCCACAAAAAATTTAATTCTAGGGTCATCGAATTCCCACCAAAATAAAATAATGAAAGAAGTGTTTTACCATCAATGCAGTAAGATTACACCAAATTATACAGTACCATCTCCCACTACTGTATTTCTCTCAATAGAAAATAGGATCTATATCACTGGAAGGATAGAGTTGGCAATAATAACAATAATGACAATAATAACAACAATATTGTTAGCTAACATTTGTTGAGGGCTTATTCTATGTTGGTCATTATTTAAAGAGCTTTACAGGAACTATTTTATGTAAAATGTCCTAAACAGAGAAGATCTGGAAAACAGTTACTACTTACCTAGAAAGGTATATTTCAAATCTTTTAGCAATAACTAATAAAGTCAAAATTGCTTCAAAGAAAACATGAATGACAATGACACCAAGGAATGTCTGATCTTAATGACAATATCTTAGTCTATATAGTAGTTTTCATATTTCTTTACATTCTCTTATGATTTGGCAGTAGTTCAAGGATAACATATGTGCATTCCAGTGCTCCAAGTATTTTTGAGTCTGTGCTAACATAAAATGTGCTTTCACCTCACCAACTTTGTGCTATAATACCAACTGGGGAATATTCTCATGTATGTCAATCAGACATAGGGTAGACACTAGATATCTTAATCCTGTCTTAGGTCGGCATGTGGGTGGATGGGGGGAGAACTTAAACAAAGAAATTAGAAGACTGTCTAAGCCCTTATAAAAAATAAGGGAAGAGGCATACAAAACTCAGTACAGTAAGGTGGAGAAGAATATGATAAGGAGGATACACAAGCACCTGTAAAAGGTATTGGTAAACTTTTACTTCTTAAGCTGGTATGGGGTATATAGGTATTTTTTATTTTAAAATGCATATATGCTATACACATTTGCATAGCATAATTTCACAAATAGAAGAAAAGTTTTTTGTGGGCAAAAACCTATACAAACACAAAATCACAGCTATATTTGTTTCCTCAAATCACCTTATAAATTTATTTTTGCAATGTTGAATAAAAGACTTCGGGAGAAGGTGATAATTCAAAAAATATTTTCAGGCAATAGTGACAATTTTCATTGATAGGTAGTTACACACAGTGGAAATATGTCAGAATTAATTGGGTTTGAATTAACAGTCAATCCCCAACACTAAACTATCAGGTACAGATTTTATGAGTGAAAGCACTCTTGTGACTTCTAACTTGTCTCCCTGGGTTTTCTGGCTGTCCATTAGATATATCCTTAAGGCTGATGCCAGTGTATCTTTGGAAATTGCAGATCTGACACCTGATTCCTGCTTAACATCCTTCAGGGTCACTTGAATTTCCATGGAATGGTATCAGGGCCCTTACCTTCATTTTAAGGTTTACCTTCCTCTACTCTCGTCATGTGATAAAAAGTGTACTCAGCCACACGCCGTCTCTCTCCCTTGCTTTTTTCTTTTTCAACTTCCTGCTTTCATATGCTGGACTCTTTTTCAGGTACGTCCTTCTCCACCTTATCTGCCTGGCAAACTGTTACTCACGGTGTAAAATTTAGCTCAATTCCTTACCTCTTCTTAGAAATTCTCCTGACTTTTCTAAGAGGATTTCAATACTTGCTCCTTAAGCTCTCCCAGCCCTTGCCTGCACCTCCATAGTTACACTTAATGCATTTTGTTTGAATCTGTCTCTCCCACTGGAATGGGAGCAAAATGAGAGTTAAGCCCTATTCTATTCATTTTTGTATACTTAGGGTTTAGAATAGTTACTGAAACATACTGGGCACTTAATAAAAGTTTATTAAGTGAATGACTAGAAATGGACGTAGATAAGAATTTTTAGAGCTAAATGTGCAGAATCTCCAATACAACTGAATCTGGTTTCCCTCAAGTTTGATTAAATAATTAGCAAATGAGTCATATTATTTCTTGCTTAACATGATAATGATCTTCTCCTTATATCTCACCTAATGACTTATACAGTGGTTTACATGGATTTCATGTGTCATGAACTGGGCACTAGGTTGATGCTTTGCATGCACTCCTCTAGTCTTCACATCAGTCCTTCTAAAATGAACATTGTTATCCCCATTTCATGGAGAAAACCTAAAGTCTGGAATAATTGGGTAACTTATCCAAAATAAGATAGCTAAAAATTGGTAGACTCAACCTCCGACTATTCTCCAGATGGGCATAGTATAACTCTACTGCACAAGAAAATGTACCAGGGATTATACAGGTATGATGATTTTTCAATCTTCAATAACACAAACCACTAGCAAGCCTGGGTGATTTATTCCCAGATAACCTATTCTCAGACTACAGATTTTCCCAAGGGCCTGTTCCTACATCCATGATGGAAGTATGTGAAGACCTTGAATCTAGAAGCAGGAAGATCCTCTCCTTTTAAAATTAAAGTCTGCATTTCTGAACTATGGGAAAGGAAAAATGTTTTAGTAACTCATTTTGAGAGTTTTCGTTTATACAGTCTGGGTAAACACTTCCATTTTGGTCATCAATATTTGCTGTCACTTCCCTTAAGAATAACAAAAGTCTAAAGCTTCTGGCTTTCTACTCACATGTCAATAAGTAAAACAAAATAGCCTATATTTTGTCTAGTGTGATCCCTAGTTGGAGATTCAGATCCATTACCTTATCATTTTTTAAAGTAAAATTGTTTCACAACCATATCTAGATCATTCTATTTCTAATAAAATATTTGATCACTCCTGACAATTCTGAAAGGTCTATGAAACTTTGCTTTTTACCTGTGTTTGAGCCTATAGAAATCATTTATTTAAACTTTGTCCTTATTTTCCTTTGCTAAAGCAATAAGGAACAACTTATCTTTGTTTTTTTAATGGGTAGTCTTTTGTTCATTGACTGGAAGATGATTATCAATTCAATTGACTGTTTAGTTTATTGAATGTTGGTGATTTATAAAATATTGTGTATAAAATGCATAGTTAAAAGATACATACAAGAAAGATGTCCAAAGACAAATCTCCATAACTAAAATAGAAGACCTGTCTATAACTTTGAGGGTATAAATCCAATGAAAGGCAATGTGCTCCAAAGTGGCTATATTCATGCATGAAGTGCTTAATGAAATATGCTATTTCTAGTACAAATAATTGCCTTTGTTTCCATCATCTCGACTGGTGCATCATAGCAGCCTACAGAATAGTGTACGTTTTATCCTGAACTACAATCAGGCAGTTCATAAAACTAATGGAAATGAAGATTTTGCTGTTTGAAGTGGTCAAATTTCCATTTTCAAACACATCACAGGTTATAACCACTGATGGTATTTGGGTTTGCTTTTGAGTTTTAGGATAATAGCATATTATAAAGAAAATCTACCAATTTTTTTCAGTTGAACTATGAGAGAAAAAGGCCCGTTATCTGCCTGGAAGAAAAGCAAACGCACATGGTGTTTTTAAATGAAAAATATATATTTGTTTGTAGCTATGTGCTATTTGCAAATTTAAGATCATTAGTCCTGCTTAAGAGACCAGAGAATTTGTACAAGCAGATAAAACTCTTTCTTCTCTTACTTTTAAATCTATTTTAGAAATAAAAGAATTTTTTAAAAAGCAGTGTGAGAGAGCACTTTTTCTTCCTATTTCAGTGGTCTGTGATCCATAAAATCTAAGTGGTTATTTAGAACAATCCAACCTGAATGGATATGTGTTGTTACATATCTTTGCCTTTCTAATAGTTTTCCTTCTGAATATTCCTTCCACCTATCTTTCTCTGTATGTAATTGAAAACCCCAAAGGCTTTCTACTTCAACTCAAATCCCACTTCTCCTTGGAGTACTTCACCACCTAAACCTCCTAACCCAGTGATCTCATTTATTCAACAAATACTTTGGAAGAGACAGCTTAAAGATCGTCCTCCATACCCTCTACTCAAGTTAGGAAAAATTTGCTACAAGATTCCTAACATATTTAACTGTTGGTTAAATCCTTTCAACTATGGGGAGCTCATTTCTTTGTGAAGCACCAGTTCCTAAAACATCTTCCCCCTAGGTAAGCTAAAATCTACCTGCCTGTAATCTTTATGTATAGGTCTCTGTTCTGCTTCTTAAGAACAGACTGAAGTGATTAAATCCCTCTTTCAAGTAATGGTTCTTCAAAAAGTTGACAAAAGGCGTCGCGTTTCACTCCTGCATTAGCTCCAAGTCAAAATAGAAGACCTGTCTTATATGCCCAATTTCTTCCACTAATCTCCATTAGGTACACATTCTAGTTACCCCATAATGTTGATCTTCTTCCACATACACTTCAGGTAAGTGATATTCCTTTTTAAAATACCACTCTAATAACTGCTCTGTATTTTGATATTAGTGGTGTTTATGTGATCTTATACACTTACCGAGACATCAAACTACATTCAAAATGTGTGAATTTTTAGGAAATATAAATGATACCTTAGTAAAAAACAAAGATACTGGGGCAAAGATACTCACCTAAATGGAACATGGTACCTCAGAAATATAATCAGAAAATAATGCACCGAAGCTCCCAACTCTCTGTTTCTGGACACCATTTTTCTTTTTAAATTTTTCATCCACAATAATACTAGTAAATATGCAGTCAAGAAAAATTACAAGGATCTTCTACCATTTGTGAAAATTATACACAATTAATTTTATAGGCCAAACATAATTCTAAACATACATTCCAGATTTATTTCTTATTAACTTCTATGTATCTTCAATGTTCATTCATTCACTCAGCACACATTTATGGAACCTATATTATAAGCCAAAGTAAACAAAAGACTTATGTACCCTGCCTTTTTACAGCTTACAGCCACTTGCAGGGAAATAGTGTGAAACAAAAGCAAGAGAACAAGAAAAATAATTACCATTTGTATTAATGTAACGGGGGATGGGTGCTGAGATAAAGAATAGCTTGAGAAGATGGGTAGACAAACCCAATTTAAACTGAAAGTTTAAGGAAGATAACATAAAGGAATTCACATTTAATTTACAACTTTAAGTTTATGTTACAAGAAGCAATGAGGGGAAGATGTAGAAAAATCATAATGTAGGCCAGGAAAACAGAGCTTAGCTTGTTTGAGGAAAAAACTGACTGCCAGAACTGTAAGGGTAACATGGAAGACATGAGCAAGAAATACAGGAGGAGAGTTAGGCTGTACTAAATCATGTAGGCTATCATAGAGGAACAGATATTTTTTCCTATATGCTTTAAGAAGCCATTAGCAGATTTTCAATAGAAGAATGATATCATCCAAATGCAAATTTTACAAAAATCACATCACCTGATGTGTATGTAATAGATTGGATGTTGACAAGAGGAGAAATGAAAACACATCAATACAAATATAGAATATAGAACAGGGTTAGGCCTGGACCACAATACTTGAGACCTCCTCTTAGATCAAGATATGTCATCACCTTTTAAATAGGATTATTAAACCTAAGTTCTCAAAAGTGTAATGCACACACTTTTTGGGTATGCAAAATGATCCTTTGAGATAAGAAAAGAATAATATGAAATTTCTATTTATGTTAATTTTATCCCTTAAAATATTCTGAGACATTTTTTGCCTACTTCATAATATACATATTGTACTACCTTCATCCTTATATGTATTACATATAAGCACATGTATAATAAGGGAGAAGCTTTAAAAGTTATGTTGATATAAATTTAACCAGCTGATACTCCATTTAAACTATGATCCAGTGTGTGTGTGTGTATCTCTTGTCCATAAGTCTGTGTCATACATATTTGCTTGAGCCTTCCTCTCTCAAACAATATGGCTATAATGGCTTTAGATCACTACACATTTCTGTTAGTAGTAACAATTCTAGGTTCCACTCTGTTTTGTATTTAAACTCTTTAGGAAGGAAAGAAATGATTACAAAAGTTTAAGCATTGCTGAAAAGTGAATGGTCATATAGTCATCTTTAAAATGACAGAAATATTGAACAATTTTTAAATTATTAGCCACAATTAAAAGCATAATACAATTTATAATTACCCCCAAAGCCCCACAATTAACAAAACATCTTATGTGTAAACCTACAAAATAAATATCATATCTATATGCTTCAAATTATATAATGCTGATGAAAGAAAGATCTTAGTAAATGTAGAGATATGCCATGAGCATAGATTGGAATGCTCAACATACTAAAGGTGTCAGTTCTACCTAAATTGATCTGTAGGTTTACTGCATGCAGGTCTTATTAAAATTCCAGCAAGATTGTAGCCAGTAGAGTGAATCACTCTACCAGATATAAGGGCCTATTAGATAGCTAATAATCAATGTTATGTGGTATTGACAGAGGGGCAGACACACAGATCAATGGAACAGAATAAAGAGCCCAGAAACAGACTAATATAAATATGCTAAACTGATTTTAACAAAGGTGCAAAAGCAATCCAATGGAGAAAAGTAAGCCTTTTCAACAAATTGGGCTGGAACAACTGTATATCGATAGTCGAAAAAATGAAACCCAACTTAAATCTCACATTTTATATGAAAATTAACTCATAATGGATTACAGATTTAAAACTTTAGAAAAAGTTAAGAAAAAAATACTTCCAGAAAAAAAAAACAGGATAAAAATATTTGGGATCTAGGCCAGGCAAAAATTTTTAGAATGACAACAGAAGCATAAATTATAAGAGAAAATAAACTTGACGTTATCAAAATTAAAATCTTTGATCTGTAAAAGCTCATGTGAAGATGAAAAGACAGACTAGAGACTGGGAGAAAATACATGCAAACCACATAACAGACCAAAAAACAAAACAGTATCTGGAATATACAGAAACTCTCAAAACTGAAGAATTTTTAAAAATTAATTACAAATTAGGAAAAATATATGGAAAGATATTTGCCTGAAAGAATAGACAAATGCAAAATAAGCAAATGAAAAGATGCTCAACATAATTAGCCATCAGAAAAATGAAAATCATAAACCACAATCAATATTACTGTAAATCTATTAGAATACTTAGGGGAAAAAATAGTGACACCACCAAATGGTGGTGAGAATTTGAAGAAACTGAACCATTTAAACATTGGTGGTGAGAATGCAAAATGGTCCAGTTGTTCTTTTTTGGTTTTTTGTTTGTTTGTTTGTTTGTTTTAGACAGTGTCTCACTCTGTTGAGTGCAGGCTAGAGTGAAGTGGCACAATCATGGCTCACTGCAGCCTCAACTTCCTGGGCTCAAGAGATCCTCCTGCCTCAGCCTCTGGAGTAGCTGGGAATACAAGCATGTGCCACCATGCCCAGGCTAGCACAGCCATTCTTGAAAACAGTTGGGCCAGGCGCAGTGGCTCATGCCTTTAATCCCAGCACTTTGGGAGGCTAAGCTGGCAGATCACCTGAGGTCAGGAGTTTGAGACCAGCCTGGCCAACATGGTGAAACTCCATCTCTAATAAAAATACAAAATTAGCTGGGCGTGGTGGCAGGCGCCTGTAATCCCAGCTACTTGGGAGGCTGAGGCAGGAGAATCACTTGAACCCTGGAGGCAGAGGTTGCGGTGAGCGGAGATCACACCACAGCACTCCAGCCTGGGTGACCGAGTGAGACTCCGTCTCAAAAAAAAAAAAAAAAAAAAAAGTTAGTCAATTTCTTATCAAACTCAACACGCAATTACCATATGACTCAACCACTGAACATTCGTGTATTTGTCTCATATAAATGAAAACTTATGTTCACACAAAAATCTGTACACAAATGTTCACGGCAGTTTATTTGTAACAGCTAAAAAATGAAAAACCCCAGACATCCTTTCTTGAGTGAATGGTTAAACAAACTGCGGTACATCTATACAATGGAAGCCTACTTAGGAATAAAAAGAAACAAACCGTTGATACACACAACTTAGATACACGTCCAGGAATTAGGCTGAGTGAAAAGTGCCAATCCCTAAACATTAAATATTTTATGATTTTATGTATACAGTCATCCTTCAGTATCTGCAGGAGATTGGTTCCAAGATCCACAGGGATACCAAAATCCACACATGCTCAAATCCCATATATAAAATGGAATAGTATTTGCATATAACCTACACACATCGTCCTGTATATATTAAATTATTTCTAGATTACTTATTATATAAATACAATGCAAATATTTCTTAATCTGTATTTTAAAATTTGTATTTTTTATTATTGTATTATATTTTATTTTTCTCAATATTTTTGATCCACAGTTGGTTAAATTTGTGGATGTGGAACTCAGAGAGAGAGCCAAATGTATAACAGGTTCAAAATGACAAAATTGTAAAAATAGCAAAAGGATGGGGAAGGAAGTTGGTGTGGCAACAAGAGAGATACTTTTCATGTTGGAACTGTTCTGTATCTTTATCAATGTCAATATTTTGGTTATGATCTGATACTATTACACTAATGTTGTAAGCTGTAAGCACTGGGGGAAATTAGTATAAGGTATGTGTGATGCCTGTCTATTATTTCTTCCAATTATGTGTGAATCTATAATTTTCTCAAATTAAAAAGTTGAAGAAAATATAAGAATATAAGATTCAACTAATGTATAATTAGTGTTATCTTTTTAAAATAGAGCATTCACCCCAATCCTTAAAATATATTAGTTATGTGGGAATTTCTAAAGAAAAAGTTCGCAATCAAAATAAAATATTTGAATATATATGTGTGTGTGTGTGTGTGTCTGTGTGTGTGTGCGCGAGTGTCTGTGTGTGTGTGTGCATGTATATACATGTAAAAATATATTTCGGCAGGGGAGCTGGGCATCAATAAAGCCCATTTTCATGCCTTCCATAAGGTTCATTTAAGCTTATTTTCCCATATGGGGAATATGACAGAATGGAAAATATTCTGCCCAGAACTTATCAAAATTTCTTCCAATAGTTAAAATGTTAAGAAAGGTAAAATACTAATTTTTAATCCAGAATTTCAAATCAAATATTTTAAATTAATAAAATAATTATCCTTAATATAATACATACTTCCTAATAGAGTTAATATATAAGTAGCACTCTTGCTTATGTGTATTTTCCTCTACATGAATTTTAAAGTGATTGAATCTTCCTGCCCATCTTGTATACTAATGAATAATTCATAAAAGTTTAGTCATTTCAATAAATTCAGAAGCAGAAATGAGGCTCATGAGCCATACACATATATGTATTTAGAATTGCTATTTAGCACAATAATCATAACAATGTAAATAATATACATAGAAAAAAATAACTGGAAAGAAATTCTTACCATGTGGTTAGTGGTAATGTTAGGATGAGGAGGGCATATATATGGCACTCCTTCGTGTATCACAGCAGACATTATCAATCAATTACAGGTACTGTGGCCAAAGAATCTTTCTCAACCCTCTGTGCTAGAGTCATTACAAACATGTTAAATTTAGCAATCAAATTAAAATATTTTCCATTCCTTTGTGAGAAACTGTGTTGTGAACTATTTTTCAAATTTTCTATAGTCTGTTACTTTTTGTGTGTGTAACAAAGTCTTCCTCTGTTGCCTAGGCTGGAGTGCAGTGGAGTGATCTTGGCTCCGTGGAACCTTTGCCTCCAAGGTTCAAGTGATTCTCCTGCCTCAGGCTCCCAAGTAGCTGGGATTACAGGTGGGTACCACGATACTTGGCTAATTATATTCTATTACATTTTTTATAAATAATGTGATTACATATTAAATAACTTAAAATTTTAAGCTGGCATCAAAACTATCCAAAAGAAATATATTTCTTGTCCCAAGAAGACTTGTTTAATGGGAAATTTTTACTATCAAAATTAAGAGAATAAAATACTTGAACTTTTTATGAGAGAATAATTCCAAATGTTAGGGAGGTGTCAGAATTGTTTCATGAATCAAAAATGTGACAAAGATTTGTATGTTCAGGGATAGAAATCAAGTCTTTTTCTTTTTTTAGAACTTTTATTTTTATTTTTAATTTACAAATAAAAATTGTATATATTTATGGTGTATATAATATTTTGATATATGTCTGCATCGTGGAATAACCAAATCAAGCTAATTAACATATTCACTACCTCACATACTTACTTTTATTCTAGTGAAAATATTTGAAATCTACTGTCTCTTAGCAATTTTCAAGTATACAATGCATTGTTATTAACTATAATCACCATGCTGTGCAATACATTTCCTGAGCTTGCTCTTCCGAACAGAGGCTATGTGTCCTTTCACCAACATCTCTTCAATCTCCTATTTCCTCTTGCCCCTGATAACCACCGTTCCAGTCTCTGCTTCTGTAAGTTTGACTTTTTTAGATCCCACATATAAGTAAGATCATGCAGTATTTGTCACTATGCAGTGAGAATTAGCTGTCCATTGATTGGCACTTCGTGTAATTTATTAATAAACATTTACCAGGTGACACTGAATTCATTAGTTCTTAAGGAACAAAATAAAGTTAAATATAAAAATGAAGCTATTTTGGAGAAGGATATGAATAAGACAAAGCATCATGTGGTGAATTATCTTATCCCTCTACTCTTTCTTCCAGCCAGTACCTCTTGAGCCTGACAGAACTTAAAACTTCGATTGGCACCCTTGAGGAGTGAGGCCACTGTTCGGTGGCAAAAAAAAAAGGAGACTGCCATGCCCTCCCCACCACAAGCGCCCATGCTTGTCAGCATGATAAAATAGAGGTTGGAAAAAGATATAATATTAAATGAAGTTGAATATTTTTATAAATTTTGGGGACTGGACCTTTTCAATGTAGTGAATTGAGCTTAGAAAAATGATAGAGAACATTTTTGTGTGCTTCAAGATGAGAGGAAGTCATGAGGTCTGATGGAAGCGCCATCAAGAATCAAGGTGAGGATTATCCTCTCAAATGATTTAAAAGACCAGTGAGACAACTAAGTAAAATTGATTTTGTGACATTCTGCTTATTCAATACGCTAAAGACCCAAGTATTTGCTAGTAAGACTATATAGAATGTATATGTACATTATAAAATGTACAAAGCTGGTTCCCCACTAAAACTGACCTTCCAAATAGTCCATAGCTGTTGAACAGCTAACAGGAGTCAAGCACCTATCTCGATGCTGTGATTGTATATGTGTCCCTGTTGAGCCCAAGGACACACAGGTGGTATGGAAGCATCAAATCCTGCATTTTACCCAAACAATCTGAATCAAGCAACTATGCTTGAAACATTAAACTGTGTCTTCTAAAACTCTAAAATCTCAAATTTTAAGGAAAGGATACATTTCAATTTTGAGACACCTTATTTTAGTAGTGTAATATTATTAGGCTTCCTATCTTACCATTGTATTCATTATCCTAATTAAAAGTAAATATTATTTTTCAGTACACATGCATGTGGAAAAAGGAGTTCATTTCACTGAGGCCACAGGACAGACACAAGCAATCAAGTAAACAATTAACAAGAGCAAACACCCTTTGGGTTGGGGTTTTGTGGAAAAGAGTGTTAAAATCTCATATTAATCAACTTTGAGACTTCTAGACATGAGAGTACCTTTTCTTAATGGATACAAGAAAAGGCTTCAGGTATAAATAACAGATTTCAAGGAGTTCAAATGAGATTCACTAACACCAGCTCTTGTAAGCTTTAATAATATGCAGGCCAGAATTATTTAATGACACCTAAAGCAGTATCATTAGAGTCCTGGAGACACTTGTGTCTTGAACCCAAAGTTGGATGAACAGAAATCTGTTATTAATTTCCTTACTTATTTAGAATGTGTGAAAACTGATAGCTGAATAAAGTATTTAACAACTAAATTCCTTTTCAAAAAAAGACTCTTAATGTGAAATTACAAACAGGAAAGAAAGAAAAAATGTTCAAAAGGTTACAAAAATTGATGTATGTAAAAATGTCCATCTAAAAATGACACAACCTCAAAAAGTTGCTTTTTTTTTAACAAGTATGTTCCAAAAGAATATGGCCACATTTCAGAGAGACATTTCTTCTCCCAACACCATGACAAGTGTTGATATCACTAAAAGGATTCTGAAAATGAATTCAAAGCAACATCATTTTTTTTTAATGTTGGAGAAAGCAAAATGACTGGTATGGTATGTCTTGTAAAGACCTTAGTTTTTATAGACTCAACTCAGTTATCTTAATACTCAGAAAAGAGCTATTTGGATTGTTACATGGATCTTTCTCACAAACTTTTTTAAGCACTCAAATTCACACACAGATGCACTTAGACATATACACAAACTTTTATATTTTTTGAAGTGAGCAAGTGAATGTATTCACGATTTCACATGTCTTTTTTCCTCATGGTATATTTTGATCTCTTCTAAGTAATATGAAAACAATTATTTGTAGCTAATGCTCTTATAAAGAGAGTTAGTAGAATTTTCTACAAGTACTGTCTAAGCCCAGGGTGATTTCTCCAAATGGTCTGTAAATTCTCTGTAATTTAAGCACTGGCATTTCACTTCCCTTCTGCTAATCACGTCAAGCTACCTAATTCCTAACTGTAAAATCAAATGTCTTACTGACTTTCCTCTAGCTGAGTCTTCTGGACTATCTGCTCATATTAAGGATTCAATGACTATGCTTTAAATGAACCCGTTTCACTGGCAGGTGCCTGCTGGTTTCTAGGTTTTAAACGGTACCATTACCATCATTTATAAGGATAACATCACATTAAGAATGTATGAATAATTTAAAATTGAGTAGCATTCAGTTTCACAGTCTGTCTGGCATGAAGGTTTGAAAGTGCAAGGTCTTCATTTTATTACAAAACACTGGCTGTCTGGGTAAAAAGAGATGAAAAGTTACTAATTTCAGGCTTTACTTCAAACCCTTTAATCTTGCAAATAAGTGCTTTCGGTGAGGACTTTGTTATCTCCTAAAGCCTAGCCAGAATTGTTCATGCTCTTTGTCTTTTCCCAAGGTCTTTACCTTATCCTAGGTGAGCCAAATGAGACAAAAGGGAATCCACCGAAGGAAGTGATTATTTAATAGAGCTTTTCTTTCTAAACCCGAACTTGTGCTGTTGGCAAACATTATGAAACACGATCATTTCATTGCCATAAATAATGTTATATGATTAAAATTCCATTCTGTGGTTGGGAACAGTGTGATAAACTGTTTGCGAATTGGTAATTCTATTTATTAAAAACAGAGGCATTAATTTTGACACATTGAATTATAACACAGACAAACAGATCTTGTGTTTTAATTAAATGCTCTATTTGATGAGCTTTTTTACTCTACGATTTAATACCAGATCCTTCAATTCGTATGGTATAGAGCAGGGGACAATCTCAGCAGGGAATATAGAGAAAAGCTCTGCTGGGATTCAATAGGCACAGAGCAGAGCTCCTTGGACCGCTCCCTAAAGCATCCCTTCTTTGTGTCAGGCCCAGTACCATTAGCTGGTTTGTTAAAGCCTCTCCAAGCTCTTTTTTTCTTCCAAGGCTCCAGCAAGGCTTCCAGTCCGGTAATGCATTCCTTATTTTCTAATCATGAAGCGGGACTGAATATTTTTAAAATAAATAAATAACAACCAAACTGCTTTGAGCTTTCTTTCACATTAAGCTACATTTAATATTCATTTCACATTTTTTTCTATTAATTAAAAGTAAACCGTGTATTGTATGGTACATTATCCCTCTAACAGCCCCATGTGGAGATCATGAAGTGGAAGACTAATGGTGTAGACTTTAGCATTTAGTTTTAACCAGAATAATTTACATATCTGTGAGAAGAGTCCAAGGCATGTGTAAATAAGCAGAACTCTGAGATATCAAGACCCTTGCTCAGTTTACTATGGACTGCCGAGCTATAGGCTGTGTATTTATTCCATCAGGCAGGTAATTTAATGAGACTTACACAGCATCTATTCCTGTGGAAGAGACAAAAGTTATTATTAAGGAGAGGCATGTGGCAGTAAGAAAAATGTGTTTGCTTGTTTTATTTTATTCTATTACCCCAAGTAGCAAAGGTGATCCTATTCAATGTTCATTAAAGTTTACCTTTATAATTTATCAAAGGGGACCCACATCAACAGTTTTTTGCTGAGATTTCAAAATTGGAAACATTAAAATTTGATATAAAATGCCAGATACTTAGGGAGCCTTTTCATTAGAAAAATAACTCCATGGCTTTAATCTATGGATTTTTATTAATGTACAACTCTATGAAGTAAACAGAAGAAAGAACATTAAAGAAAAGTCATCAACCCTGAAAGGGCATATTAACTTCCAATTACCAGAATTTTGGACCAGTTTTAAGGGAGGAAAACTGTTGCTTAAAGAACTGGGAAATTTAAATAAATGATTACAAAAGCTTAATTTCCAGTGATTTCTCTGGAAAGAATTACACTGTTTCATGAATAGTGTTAAGCAGTCACTAGAAGACAGATTATTTTAAGAAAGAGCCCTGATTCTTTGATAAAATTTAAATTGAATGACGTCAGGCTTTAGTTGTCAAACTGATTTAAGTAACAAACTCTTAAAATATGCCTCGTATAAAATGGTTTTCTTTTTTTGAAAATCATTGTAAAGGCTACAAAATTCAATGAGGTCTTTGACTATATGATGCCAGCCATCCCTAAGAAAAGTGAAAAACACAATTGCCAAGGCTGTTTCCAAATATTCATAATTTTTGGCATCCATGTGGCCAAACAGAAATGAAGAACAGAAGTAAGTCACATCCTACTGATAATTCTTTTTTTACTGAGATATTCAGGTAATTGTAAAGGCTGCCTATATAATTCAAATTAGTTGGATATCTATCTTAAATCTTCATTCTGCTTTACCAAAGTGGAAATTAATATTAAAATATTTAGAGTTGATTGAACTGATGCTGTTCCTTTAAAAACCATCACAATCTTTTGTAACCCAAACCAACAGTACGAAAGCACAAATGTTCAGACATAGACACTGCATTTTTACATGGCCTCTTAAGTGTTCACACTCCTACAAAGGCTGTCAGACCTGCTAAATGGCATAGCCAAATTTCTCTTGAATCTTTTTATAATACAATGATGCATAAGTGTAAGTCAACGTAGCATTTGACTCTTCAAATACCACACCAAAAAATCCTTTAAATATGCAACTCAATGCATAGGATACATTTGAGCCAATTTCACAAAAATATCTGTAACTTTACATACCCTTTGCTTATTATAACCTACACATAATTCTTCCTGCACCAAAAACTCATGTTAAAATTCTCTACCTGCAGGGCAGGTCTACCTTATTCAAATCATAAACTTTACTCTGATTAAATGAAAATAAGTCTATAGGGTACATATTCTTGTAAATGCTAATAATACATTTCTATTTTCATTATCAAATAATTTTTATTTCAAAGTATATGGAAAATAATTTATTTCCAAAACATTTATTATATAATGAAAAATAAAACTGACAATGGAAGACAAGCTTAGAAAAATAAAGTTATTTATTTTATGCATTTCTTGTTATACTATATTTTAATATTTTGTTTTGTCATATTTCTTTCCTAAAGATTGTAAGTTCCTTAAGCCAGAGTCTATAGTTTAGCTATCTCTCTCTCCTCAGCACCATTTACAGTGCCTAATGCATGGAACATCCTTTTTAAAAAACATCTGTATTGAATATTGAATGAGTAGAACTTTTCCAGGAGTCTCAGGAAGAATTTCAAATAGTTTAGTTGCTAGCTGGATTTTAAGATTAAGAAGTAAAAGGTAAATTGCTTTGAATAAGAAAAGTTATACATAAATAATTGAACACATATTTTTAATAACAGAGATGGTCATTCGTTCTGAGAGATGATTAATTTCTCCCTCAAATATTGGTAGGCATGATAGATATGCCACATATTTTTTAAGTTTAACAAAAGAAGAATCAATTCCTATTTTATTTCCACTTAGGTTTTATAAAGTATTTCAGTAGCTCACGTTTAGACTGTCCATTTTATGTTTTTAAGACATAATTTGGCATTTAAAAATATTATACTTTCTTTGCTCTTCCAGTAAAGTGTGATGATATAGTCATATGTGTCAATTAAAAGATTGCTTGCTACATCATTTGCTGGCAGGGATTCAATGGAGTTACCCAGAAAAGTGAATCTTGAAGCATTTACCATTCTTTTATTGTGGGTCTTTTCTATATTTCTGTCATTACATTTCTTTGGACATAAATTAAAGGGGAGTTATTTTCTATTAAATTGCTCAGCTAACCATTAGTGGTTCTGGATTTTCAGTGTCTTTTCTCAGAATACACATGCACACGACCATATCCTTCTTTTACCGGCTTTGATTTTAAAATTCTGGCATGGGTCTGGGGTGTCTCTATATAGCATTTACTGAAACAATTCTGAATTTCCCTCATGCTTAGGAACCACTGTAGGCTTCCACTGACATCAAGCTTCCAATATCATATATGATATGAACTTCCATTTTTGTTTTAATAGTATATGATAGACTAATATTATATGACTAGCCCACTAAAATGCATGTACAAAGACTACATTAATTTTCTGATAATTTCAATGCCAAACTGTTATAATAAAGTGACATATTTTAAGTACTGAATATTTGAAAATTCTTCAATAGAGATGCTAGGGTTTTTAATGATCTTTCACTTTACTTTCTGCTTCTTGGTATTGCAAAACATATATAAATATATAATTAAAATATATTTAATTCCTCTTTAAGTCACAAGTTTAAAAATGGTTCCAAACATTTAAGTGGGCTGATGATGATAACATTATTGAAGCATAAAAAGAAAAAAAAAATCTCTTTTGTGTAACATGAAGAATTTTATGATGGAATCATATGATTATATAGATACTGCTAGCTTGAGACAATAGGAACTGGAATGCTGTGGCCTGGAATCTTGTTCTTTATGTATTAATAACACACTTCTGAGCACACATATTCACTTTCAGATTTTTAAGCAATTAGTTTGCAGATGTCACTAAATAAATGGCATTCATTCCTTAAGCAGGAACCATACCTGTTAACCATCTCAGCCTATTCTAGCTTTAAAGCTGGGCTTGATGTGCACAGCATGCTCAAAAACTGTACTCACAGTTCAAATGAGCTGGATTACAGACCATGACCACTGAGACCCTCACATGACAAAGCCTTTGTGTAATTAATATGCAGGGTAAAATGCTCCCTGGACTGCTGCTAAAGCGATTTAAATCATGCACATAAAAAATGTAATCACAAATTTAGCATGGTGGACAGAGTAGTCACACTGGGCTTGATTGCATAGAAGGTTCCAAGTGTGTTTTAAATGTCCTTTAAGATTGAGATTAGGACTTGTACTTACAAGATGCATATTAATCTAAAACTCAACATTTTTCAGTGTGGGATCACAGTAGGAGAACATTATGGGCAATAGAGGTTCATTCTAATCCCAGTAGGTAATTACACTTTGAAATAATATTCTTTAATTAAATCTTGTTTGCAGTTGATTGATTTAAACACTAAATCTAAAACCCTAAATTTGAGTTTTTATCAATTTTTGATGCTTATTGCACACAACTTGGGCTTTAATTGATGTTTCTGAAGTTTTAAAGCCCTTGTCCCCCATATCCTGGTTTAGAATTTAGTATAATTATCAACATCATTCTTTAATACTCTTGATGACTTCTTCTGGAAACTTGGTAAGTTTGAGCAGTTTTACAATTTTAATATATACCCGAAAGGTTTTTAATATATCACAATTCCAGTATTTACATACATGATTCTTCTATCACACCTTTAATTGACACATAATCTAATCCCTTCTCTGAAATACTGACAGAGGGTTCTATTTCCAAAATATTTATCACTTGCAAGATTACAGTATAAAACTTGGGCTATAACTAATAATAGACAAGGTATAAAGAAAAAAAAGGTTTCAAATTCCAGAGGTATTTGCATCTTTTCAAATTTAAAGTAATGTCATTAAGTGACAAAAAAGTTACTACTTTCAGGTATTCACAAAGGAAGGTTGTCCAGCTACACACACACACACACCACACACACACACCCATGTGTGTGCATGAGTGTGTGTATGTATAATCTTTTATGTTTATATCTTCTTTCTTACCACTTGGCAAAGCTCACCAAAACTCAATTAAAAGACTTATTGTGGCCATTTTAAGATTAATTTCTTTTATATTCAATAATCCATATGATGCCAAGTCTGCATTATAATTGCTAAAAGCAATATATTTCACTGTCACCATTATGAAAGAAGATTATTCTGGCAGGTAACAATAATATCTAACTGAATTTTAGCCTTCTAGATTTTAGAACTCTTACAATTTCTCATTCTTCCAACATAAGTGCTTTTTCTAAAAGAATGTTGTAAAAAATTTCATGTCTTATGACCCACAGAATGGAACTTTGATATATGTCCTAATTTGGCGCATGATATTATCTGTCAGGAAGTGATCAAAGATCTTCATAATTTGTTGCAAATTTGCAAATTACAATGAACCCTTCTTAATAGGCATCCATATAACCAACTGTTTTTATGGTTTACAGATTTATATCCAGAAACACAAAATTAGGTATGGAGGCCTAAGCATTGTGATTTAAAGATTCTGTTCACCAATGTTTATATTTAAATTTATACAATAAGGACTGGCCTGGCTTTAGCTTCAGCAGTGCCATATAGCAGTATCTTGCAGATGTAGCTCAGTAAATTACATTCATGATGCCATATTTAATAACTGAAAATTCACATTTTACTACAATTGCATTTGTCACTGCTGAAAAACAAACTAGTATGTGGAATGTTTTATTACAATGACTACATTCTTGTGAGAAATCACTCTTGTGAGAAGTCACTATAAGAGAAAAGTAAGGCCAAAAAACCTCATTCACCATAACGCAAATATTAATCACACATAAATAATACAGGTGTCTCACAGTAAGCCACATTCCCCTAAAATATAGATTATACATCCTAGGGGCAAATAGTAGCACAACAGACTCAAAATAAATCCCTCAAGCCATGGTGGCCAAAAGGAAATCATTTATGTTTTGACAGTTTAATATACTTTTTGTTTATGCATAACAGATGAAAATATTTACACCAATATAAGAGAGTGAAAGAAAAATTAAATCTGACTAATCGACCTGTTCAAAGTATGATTTTTAATTTCAAGGATTTTTTTATAACTACTGGAAATAATAAATATGCTTTCTACAATTCAACCGTATCCATTCATTTTTAATTATTTTGCAGCAGCTAAAAAACAAGCCAGTCTCTCAACTCAGAGACAACTTTCTCCGGTATGTACACATGCCCCAACTGAAGGAAAAGAGGGCTGACTGCCAACCTAGAACACTGCAGGCTGAGATGAATGAACTAGGTGATCCCTAAGAGCGATGTACAGGAAATAGAGCTGGGAATGCTTCTGGGAAAAGGGTCAGAAGGTTGGGCATGGGGGAGATCTATTTGCCACAGATAGATCTCTTTTTGTACTGATTAGCCTTTTGAACATATGTTTATGTTACTTTTGCAATAACAAATCTTTAAAAGGTACAAATCAACAAAATACAAGCTGATAATTATTAGAAATAGATTTCATTTCTGTTTTCCTGCAAGTATTTATTAGGCATTTGTCTCACTTGCAGCACTGGGTTTGGGAATAAAGAAAGGGTAGGAAATTAGGAAACAGGCAGCTCTTTGACCTTTAAGTGTTTAAAATTCATTGAGAAATTTATCTGATAAAATGAGTATCAAGAAAGAACATGTACAAACATGACATTATACGGTTTACACTAAAGCATTTCAGGGAAAAAAATTAACATATTTAGAACACTCAAGTAGGTGGGGATATAAGCAGGCAGTGAGGATGAGTAGTTAGCCTTTGATAGGAACACAGATACCCCAGAAAGTAAGAAGCCTCCAAGTTAAATGCTCGAATTCTGATATTGCTAAATGCATGAAGAAATTATTTATAAAGAAATGAAAAGCAACTGGAGGAACTTCAAGATGGCTCACTAGATGCATCTGGCACATGCCTCTTCCATGGAGAGGAACCAAATTGTGAGTAGATAATCACATGAATTAACAGATCATCTAAGTGAGAACACTAAAATTCAACCGAGAAGTGATGGGAGGCACTGAAAGCAAGGAAGGAGAGGAAATCGAGGCAGCCTGTTCATCAAGGATGAATTAGAGTCTAGAGAGACTTTCTAATGCAGGGAAAGGGTAACTGAGGGAATCCCAGTTGTCCACGTTCCCACCTGGGTGCCTACAATCTAAGCCAAGGGAGTCCCTCAATCTTCATGGGCCACAAGACAAACATAGGTAGCTGTCTGGAAACCACACAAAGGCATTGCTCCAGAGAGAGAGTTCTTTCTAAATCCCATAACTCCTAAGCTGCAGCATGGTGCCAATTTGAGAGGCTAGTCTCCACCAGAATGCGTCCTACCCTGTAGGCAGCTGCACATTTTCATGTACACTGAAGACAAATTGCAAAGCCCACAATTGCCACTGCTGCAAGCAGCTGTAGGACCAATGCGAAAGCAAAGCATACACCCTCCAGGTACCTGCCTATGGTTCACTGAATCTGCTACTACCATCACAACTGACAACCACCAACATGTACCACCTGTAAGTCTCGAGACCAGCCTGCCGAACCCATCACAGCCACTGTCAACAATGGTATGGACAACTTGGATCCCAGAATGTTGTCCCACTACTTCTAATGCCGTAGGCCATGCCACGCTTCCTGCCCAGGGGCTTGAGAACCCACCCATCGGCCAAACCAATCATTGCCCTTCCCAGCCCCAAGCAAGCCACCTGGAGGCCCTAAAATTGATCTGCCTAGACTCACTAACATTAGAGCCAACATACATTGCCCTGGAGCCCAAGACAGGCATGCACAGCCTACAGCTGCAACCTCACTAGGGTCTGAATACTGGCCCAGCTGGCATATCAGTTCCCAGCAAAACTTCACCACTATCTCTACTAACAACTGTACCCTAAGCCACAGAAGCAATCACAGATCCAACTGACAGTTTTTACAGCCAAATAAATCATACAGAGACTGCACTACAGAATGCACCCAGAATCAAAGACAAGGGGTCCTAACCAACCAACACCACAGATTTATCTCAGGAAAACGTCCTCCCTTAGTACAGCATATTCCAAAAATGGAAAGAAAGAACTATTACACCAGATACACAGATATTAATGTAAGAACACAGGAAACATTTTTTAAAATGTGAAACCTACAAAAGAACACAATATTGTTTAAGAACAAATCCCAATCAAAAACACATTTATGAAATCCCTGAAAAAGAATCCAAAATATTGATACTAAAGAAGTTCAGAGAGATACAAGAGAATTCTGAAAAATAATAAAGAAATAACTAAAACAATTCAGGATAGAAATGAGAAAGTGACTAAAGAGACAGATCTCATGAAAAAGAACCAAACAGCAATTCTGGAAGTGAAGAATTCCTTGAAAGAAATACAAAACATATTTGAAAGTTACAACAATAGACTAGCTCAAACAGGAAGAAAAGAAATCTCAGAATTTGAATACAGGTCTTTTGAAATAACCCAGCCAGGCAAAATAAAGGAAATTGAATTTTAAAAGAATGAGTGAAGTCTTTGTGACATATGGAATGCCATAAAGCAATCAAATTCCTAAATTTTCAGTGTCCTAGAAGGCAAAGAGAAAATGAAAAGGTTAGAAAGCCTATTAATGAGGGGGCGGTTCCAAGATGTCTGAATAGGAACAGCTCCAGTCTACAGCTCCCAGAATGAGCAATGCAGAAGATGGGTGATTTCTGCATTTCCAACTGAGGTACTGGGTTCATCTCATTGGGGCTTGTCAGACTTTGGTTGCAGCCCAACGAGCATGAGCCGAAGCAGGGAGAGGCATTGCCTCACCTGGAAAGTGCAAGGGATCAGGGAACTCCCTTTCCTAGCCAAGGGAAGCTGTGACAGATGGCACCTGGAAAATCGGGTCACTCCTACCCTAATACTGCACTTTTCCAATGGTCTTAGCAAACGGCACACCCCATATATCCCATGCCTGGCTGGGGGCGTCCCACGCCCATGGAGCCTCACTCATTGCTAGCCCAGCAGTCTGAGATAAAACTGCAAGGTGGCAGCAAGGCTAGGAAGGGGCACCCACCATTGCTGAGGCTTAAGTAAGTAAACAAAGAGGCCTGGAAGCTCAAACTGGGTGGAGCCCACTGCAGCTCAAGGAGGCCTGCCTGCCTCTGTAGACTTCACCTCTGAGCGCAGGGCATAGCCAAACATAGGCAGCAGAAACCTCTGCAGACTTAAATGTCCCTGTCTGAAAGCTTTGAAGGGAGTAGTAGTTCTCCCAGCACAGAGTTTGAGATCTGAGAACGGATAGACTGCCTCCTCAAGTGGGTCCCTGACCCCCGAGTAGTCTAACTGGGAGACACCCCCCAATAGGAGCAGACTGACACCTCACACAGCCGGGTACCCCTCTGAGATGAAGCTTCCAGGGAATGATCAGGCAGCAACATTTGCTGTTCAACAATATTCGCTGTTCTGCAGCCTCTGCTGCTGATACCCAGACAAACAGGGTCTGGAGTGGACCTCCAGCAAACTCCAACAGACCTGCAGCTGAGGGTCCTGACTGTTGGAAGGAAAACTAACAAACAGAAAGGACATCCACACCAAAACCCCATATTTACGTCACCATCATCAAAGACCAAAGGTAGATAAAACCGCAAAGATGGAGAAAAAACAGAGCAGAAAAGCTGAAAATTCTAAAAACCAGAGTGCCTCTCCTCCTCCAAAGGAATGCAGCTCCTTGCCAGCAATGGAACAAGCTGAATGGAGAATGACTTTGACGAATTAGGAGAAAAAGGCTTCAGACAATCAAACTTCTCTGAGCTAAGGGAGGAAGTTCGAACCAATCGCAAAGAAGCTAAAAACCTTGAAAAAAGATTAGACAAATGGCTAACCAGAATAACCAGTGTAGAGGAGTCCTTAAATGATCTGATGGAGCTGAAAACCATGGCATGAAAACTATGTGATGAATGCACAAGCTTCAGTAGCCAATTCGATCAACTGGAAGAAAGGGTATCAGTGATTGAAGATCAAATGAATGAAGTGAAGCGAGAAGAGAAGTTTAGAGAAAAAAAAGTAAAAAGAAACAAACAAAGCCTCCAAGAAATATGGGACTATGTGAAAAGACCAAATCTACATCTGATTGGTGTACCTGAAAGTGATGGAGAGAATGGAACAAAGTTGGAAAACACTCTGCAGGATATTATCCAGGAGAACTTCACCAACCTAGCAAGACAGGCCAACATTCAAATTCAGGAAATATAGTGAATGCCACAAAGATACTCCTCAAGAAGAGCAACTCCAAGATAGATTCACTAAAGTTGAAATGAAGGAAAAAATGTTAAGGGCAGCCAGAGAAAAAGGTGGGTTACCCACAAAGGGAAGCCCATCAGACCAACAGCGGATCTCTCAGCAGAAACTCCACCAGCCAGAAGAGAGTGGGGGCCAATATTCAACACTCTTAAAGAAAAGAATTTTCAACCCAGAATTTCATATCCAGCCAAACTAAGCTTCATAAGTGAAGCAGAAATAAAAACCTTTGCAGAGAAGCATCCCCATCATCTCAGCCCAAAACCTCCTTAAGCTGATAAGCAACTTCAGCAAAGTCTCAGGATACAAAATCAATGTGCAAAAATCACAAGCATTCTTATACACCAAGAACAGACAAACAGAGAACCAAATCATGAGTGAACTCCCATTCACAATTGCTTCAAAGAGAATAAAATACCTAGGAATCCAACTTACAAGGGGTGTGAAGGACCTATTCAAGGAGAACAACAAACCACTGCTCAATGAAATAAAAGAGGACACAAACAAATGGAAGGACATTCCATGCTCATGGATAGGAAGAATCAATATCATGGAAATGGTCATACTGCCCAAGGTAATTTATAGATTCAATGCCATCCCCATCAAGCTACCAATGACTTTCTTCAAAGAATTGGAAAAAAATAATTTAAAGTTCATATGGAACCAAAAAAGAGCCCTCATTGCCAAGTCAATCCTAAGCCAAAAGAACAAAGCTGGAGGCATCACGCTACCTGACTTCAAACTATACTACAAGGTTACAGTAACCAAAACAGCATGGTACTGGTACCAAAACAGAGATATAGACCAATGGAACAGAACAGAGCCCTCAGAAATAATAACACACATCTACAACCATCTGATCTTTGACAAACCTGACAAAAACAAGAAATGGGGAAAGGATTCCCTATTTAATAAATGGTGCTGGGAAAACTGGCTAGCCATATGTAGAAAGCTGAAACTGGATCCCTTCCTTACACCTTATACAAAAATTAATTCAAGATGGATTAAAGACTTAAATGTTAGACCTAAAACCATAAAAACCCTAGAAGAAAACCTAGGCAATACCATTCAAGACATAGGCATGGTCAAGGACTTCATGTCTAAAACACCAAAAGCAATGGCAACAAAAGCCAAAATTGACAAATGGGATCTAATTAAACTAAAGAGCTTCTGCACAGCAAAAGAAACTACCATCAGAGTGAACAGGCAACCTACAGAATGGGAGAAAATTTTTGCAATCTACTCATCTGACAAAGAGCTAATACCCAGCATCTACAAAGAACTCAAACAAATTTACAAGTGAAAAACAACGCCATCAAAAAGTGGGCAAAGAATATGAATAGACACTTCTCAAAAGAAGACATTTATGCAGCCAAAAGACACATGAAAAAATGCTCATCATCACTGGCCATCAGAGAAATGCAAATCAAAACCACAATGAGATACCATCTCACAGCAGTTAGAATGGTAATCATTATAAAGTCAGGAAACAACAGGTGCTGGAGAAGATGTGGAGAAATAGAAACACTTTTACACTGTTGGTGGGACTGTAAACTAGTTCAACCATTGTGGAAGACAGTTTGGTGATTCCTCAAGGATCTAGAACGAGAAATACCATTTGACCCAGCCATCCCATTACTGGGTATATACCCAAAGGACTATAAATCATGCTGCTATAAAGACACATGCACAAGTATGTTTATAGCAGCACTATTCACAATAGCAAAGACTTGGAACCAACCCAAATGTCCATCAATGATAGACTGGATTAAGAAAATGTCACACATATACACCATGGAATACTATGCAGCCATAAAAAAGGATGAGTTCATGTCCCTTGTAGGGACATGGATGAAGCTGGAAACCATCATTCTCAGCAAACTATTGCAAGGACAAAAAACCAAACAGCACATGTTCTCACTCACAGGTGGGAATCGAACAATGAGAACACTTGGACACTGGAAGGGGATCATCATACACCGGGGCCTGTCATGGGGGGAGGGAGAGCGTTAGGAGATATACCTAATGTAAATGATGCATTAATGGGTGCAGCACACTAACATGGCACATGTATACATATGTAACAAACCTGCACGTTGTGCACATGTACCATAGAACTTAAAGTATAATTTAAAAAAAAGAAATCCTATTAATGAAACAGTAGCTAAATATTTCCCCCTTGAAAAAGATTTAGACATCCAGATACAAGAGGCTCAAAGATTCATGAATAAATAAAATTCACAAAAGTCTTCTCAACAGCACATTATAGTTAAACTGTTAGAAGTCTAAGACAAAGGGTGAATTCTAACAACAGCAACAGGAAAAGGATCTAGTCACTTACAAAGAAATAACAGTGGATTTCTCAGCAGAAATCTTCAGGTCAAGGGAGAATGGGATGATATATTCAAAGTACAAATAGAAAAAAAAACTGTAAGCCAAGGAGACTATACACAGCAAAATTATTCTTCGGTTATGAAGAGGAATAAAGTATTTCCCAGACAAGCAAAAGCTGAGGAAATTCATCACTGCTAGACTGATACTTCAAGAAATGCTTAAGGGAGTCCTATACTCAGAAGCAAAACAACAATGACTACCATCATGAAAACACAAAAGTTAAAAAGCATATAACAGAACAAACACAAAAAAGGAAGAGAAAAAACTCAAATGTTACCATTACAGAATACCACAAAACTGCAAAAGTAAAAAATAAGAAAGAAACAAACAAATGATATACAGAACAATCAGAAATCAATTGATAAAATGACAAGAATAACCCCTCAATATATCAATAATAACCTTGAATGTAAACAAATTAATCTTTTCATTTAAAATACATAAACTAGCTGAATGGAATTTTTTAAAAAGCATGATTCAAGTATATCCTTCCTACAAGAAATTCTTCTTACCTCTAGACACATATAAACTGAAAATAAAATGATGGGAAAAGATATTTCATGCAAACAGAAAACAAAAGTGAGGAGGAATGGCTATACCTATATCCAATGAAACATACAAAAATACAAAATTTCTTAACAAAACTAGCAAACCAAATTAAACAGCACATCAAAAAAAAAAATGCACCATGATCAAATGAGATTTATCCCAGAAATGCAAAAATGTTTCGACATCTGCAAATCAATAAACATTGTATATCCCATCAACAGTATGAAGGACAAAAACAGTATGATCATCTCAATGGATGCAGAAAAAGCATTTGACAAAATTCAACATCCCTTCATGATCAAAGCTCTCAACTGGGGGTGGCTGGCAAGATGGCCAAATAGAAACAGCTCTAGTCTGCAGCTCCCAGCTAGATCAACACAGAAGGCAAGTGATTTCTGCATTTCTACTGAGGTACTCAGCTTATCTCACTGGGACTGGTTAGACAGTGGGTGCAGCCCACGGAGAGTGAGTCAAAGAAGGGTGGGGTATCACTTCACCCAGGAAGTGCAAGGGGTTGGGGAACTCCCTCCCCTAGCCAAGGGAAGCCGTGAATGACTGTGCCGTGAGGAATGGTGCATTCCAGCCCAGATACTACGCTTTTCCCATGGCCTTTGCAACCCGTAGACCAGAAGATTCCCTTGGTTGCCTACACCACCAGGGTCCTGGGTTTCAACCACAAAACTGGGCAGCCATTTGGGCAGACACCAAGCTAGCTACAGGAGTTTTTTTTTCATACCCCAGTGGCACCTGGAACACCAGTGAGACAGAACCATTCACTCCCCTGGAAAGAGGGCTGAAGCCAGGGAGCCAGGTGGTCTAGCTCAGTGAATCCAACCCACACAGAGCCCAGCAAGCTAAGATCCACTGGCTTGAAATTCTCGCTGCCAGCACAGCAGTCTGAAGTCAACCTGGGATGCTACAGCTTAGTGGTGGGAGGGGCGTCTGCCATTACTGAGGCTTGAGTAGGCAGTTTTCCCCTCACAGTGTAAACAAAGCCGCTGGGAAGTTCAAACTGGGTGGAGCCCACCGCAGCTTGGCAAAGCCACTGTAGCCAGACTGCCTCTTTAGATTCCTCCTCTCTGGACAGGAGATCTCTGAAAGAAAGGCAGCAACCCCAGTCGGGGGCTTATAGATAAAACTCCCATCTCTCTGGGACAGAGCACCTGGGGGAAAGGGAGTCTGTGGGCACCACTTCAGCAGACTTAAACGTTCCTGCCTGCCAGCTCTGAAGAGAGCAGCAGATCAAGAGAGCACTCAAGCTCTGCTAAGGGACAGACTGCCTCCTCAGGTGGGTCCCTGACCCCCGTGTCTCCTGACGGGGAGACACCTCTTGGCAGGAGTCGACAGACACCTCATACAGGAGAGCTCCAGCTGGCATCTGGCGGGTGCCCCTCTGGGACAAAGCTTCCAGAAAAAGAAACAGATAGCAATCTTTGCTGTTCTGCAGCCTCCACTGGTGATACCCAGGCAAACTGGTCTGGAGTGGATCTCCAGAAAACTCCAGCAGACCTGCAGTAGAGAGGCTGACTGTTACAAGGAAAACCAACAAACAGAAAGAAATAGCATCAACATGAACCAAAAGGACATCCACCCAGAAACCCCATTCTGAAGGTCACCAATTTCAAACACCAAAGGTAGATAAATCCATGAAGATGAGGAAAACCCAGTGCAAAAAGGCTGAAAATTCAAACAACCAGAATGTCTCTTCTCCTCCAAAGGGTCACAACTCCTCGCCAGCAAAGGAAAAAAACTGGAAGGAGAATGAGTTTGATGAATTGACAGAAGTAGTCTTCAGAATATGGGTAATAATAAATTCCTGTGAGCTAAATGAGCATGTTCTAACCCAATACAAGATAGCTAAGATCCTTGAAAAAGGTTAGAGGAATTGCTATCTAGAATAACCAGCTTAGAGAAGGACATAAAAGACCTAATGGACCTTAATAACACAGCAGGAGAACTTTGTGAAGCATACACAAGTATCAATAGCCAAATTGATTAAGCAGAAGAAAGGATATCAGAGATTGAAGATCAACTTAGTGAAATAAAGTGTGAAGACAAGATCAGAGAAAAATGAATGAAAAGGAGCAAACAAAGCCTCCAAGAAATATGGGACTATGTGAAAAGACCAAACCTACATTTGACTGGTGTACCTGAAAGTGATGAGGAGAATGGAACCAAGTTGGAAAACACGCTGCAGGATATTATCCAGGAGAACTTCCCCAACCTAGCAAGATGGGCCAACATTCAAATTCAGGAAATACAGAGAACACCACAAAGATACTCCTCGAGAAGAGCAACCCCAAGACACATAATCATCAGATTCACCAAGGTTGAAATGAAGGAAAAAATGTTAAGGGCAACAAGAGAGAAAGGTCAGGTTACCCAAAAGGGAAGCCAATCAGACTAACAGTGGAGCTCTCTGCAGAAACCCTACAAGCCAGAAGAGAGTGGGGGCCAATATTCAACATTCTTAGAGAAAAGAATTTTAAACCCAGAATTTCATAACCAGCCAAACTAAGCTTCATAAGTGAAGGAGAATTAAAATAATTTACAGACAAGCAAATGCTGAGGGATTGTGTCACCACCAGGCCTGCCTTACAAGAGCTCCTGAAGGAAGCACTAAATATGGAAAGGAATAACTGGTACCAGTCACTGCACAAACATACCAAATTCTAAAGACCATTGAAACTATGAAGAAACTGCGTCAATTAATGGGCAAAATAACCAGCTAGCATCATAAAGACAGGATCAAATTCACGCATAACAATATTAACCTTAAATGTCAATGGGCTAAATGCCCCAATTAAACACACAGACTGGCAAATTGAATAAAGAGTTGAGACCCATCGGTGTGCTGTATTCAGGAGACCCATCTCACACACAAAGACACATATTGCCTCAAAATAAACAGATGGAGGAATATTTTCCAAGCAAATGGAAAGGAAAAAAAGCAGGGCCTGCAATCCTAGTCTCTGATAAAACAGGCTTTAAACCAGCAAAGATCAAAAAAGACAAAGAAGGGCATTACATAATGGTAAAGTGATCAATGCAACAAGAAGAGCTAACTATCCTTAATATATATGCACCCAATACAGGAGCACCTGGATTCATAAAGCAAGCTCTTGGAGACCTACAAAGAGACTTAGACTCCTACACAATAATAGTGGGAGACTTTAACACCCCACTGTCAATATTAGACAGATGAACGAGACAGAAAATTAACAAGGATATTCAGGACTTGAATTCAGCTGCGGACCAAGCAGACCTAATAAACATCTACAGAACTCTCCACTGCAAATCAGCAGAATATACATTCTTCTCAGCACCACATCATACTTATTCTAAAATCAACCACATAATTGGAAGTAAAACATTCCTCAGCAAATGCAAAAGAATGGAAACCATAACAGTCTCTCAGACCACAGTGCAATCAAATTAGAACTCAGGATTAAGAAACTCACTCAAAACCACACAACTACATGGAAACTGAACAACCTGCTTCTGAATGACTATTGGGTCAATAACGAAATTAATGCAGAAATAAATGAGTTCTTTGAAACCAATGAGAACAAAGACACAATGTACCAGAATCTCTGGGACACAGCTAAA